>NC_045606.1:17244055-17547085 GCF_009762305.2 Zalophus californianus | reverse complement strand
GCTTGTGGTGAGCAGAACATCATGTATAGAGCTGTCAAATCACTATGTTGTATAGCTAAAACTAGTATAATTTATAGTGTGTCAACTATATTAAAAAAAATCACACCCATGAAGGTGCCATTCCAGACCATCTTTAATATTCCATTACATCTTCCAGAATTCGGAGACCAAAGCCAACTTCTAAAATCAAAGGAACATATTTAGAAGGATTTTTTTTAAAACAACGTACATCAAGTTCTAGTTCTGATTTTATTATTTTTTAATTATTATTATTATTAGGACCTCTTTTTATTTTTAAGGAAAATGCCCCATGATTTGAATCATTTGAAAATGATATGAATACAAGAAATGGGCAGAAGACATGAACAGACATTTCTGCAAAGAAGACATCCAAATGGCCAACAGACAGTTGAAAAAGTGCTCAACATCGCTCGGCATCAGGGAAATCCAAATCGAAACCTCAATGAGACACCACCTCACACCACTCAGAATGGCTAAAATTAACAAGTCCGGAAACGAGAGATGTTGGCGGGGATGTGGAGAAAGGGGAACCCTCCTACACGGTTGGTGGGAATGCAAGCTGGTGCAGCCCCTCTGGAAAACAGTATGGAGGTTCCTCAAACAGTTGAAAATAGAGCTACCGTACGATCCAGCAATTGCACTACTGACGTATTTACCCCAAAGATACAAATGTAGGGATCCGAAGGGGTACGTGCACCCCAATGTTTATAGCAGCAATGTCCACAATAGCCAAACTGTGGAAAGAGCCAAGATGTCCATCAACAGATGAATGGATAAAGAAGATGTGGTATATAAAATGGAATATTATGCAGCCATCAAAAAATGAAATCTTGCCATTTGCAATGACATGGATGGAACTAGAGGGTATTATGCTAAGCAAAATAAGTCAATCAGAGAAAGACAAGTATTATACGATTTCACTGATATGAGGAATTTGAGAAACAAGACAGAGGATTATAGGGGAAGGGACGGACAAATAAAACAAGACAAACCCAGAGAGGGGGACAAACCGTAAGAGACTCTTAATCTCAGGAAACAAGCTGAGGGTTGCTGGAGTGGTGGCGGGTGGGAGGGATGGGGTGGCTGGGTGATGGACATTGGGGAGGGTATGTGCTATGGTGAGCGCTGTGAATTGTGTAAGACTGAAGAATCACAGACCTATACCCATGAAACAAATAATACATTATATGTTAATTAAAAAAAAAAGAAGATGTGGTGTACGGATAGCCTATGGAATAGTATTCAGCCACGACAAAGCAGGAAACCCTGCCATTTGTGATAACGTGGATGGACCTTGAGAGCATTATGCTAAGTGAAATAAGCCAGACAGAGGAAGACAAATACAGCATGGTATCACATATATGTGCAATTACCAAAAAAGTTAAACTCATAGAAGCAAAGAGTAGAAAAGTGGCTGCCAGAGGCTGGGGAGTGAGGGAAAAGGGAAAGATTAGTAAAAGAGTACAAAATTTCAGCTATAAGATGAATACAGTGTGAGGATCTAATGTAAGACACGGTGACTATAGTTGATAACACTGTATTGTATAAGTGAAAGTTGCTAACAGAGTAGAACTTAAATAGTTTCACACACAAAAAAGAAAAGATAAATATGTGTGGGATGGATGTATTAATGAACTAGATGGGGGGGATCTTTCACAATGTATATGAATATATCAAATCACCACGATGTACACCTTAAATATCTTACAATTTTATTTGTCAAATATCCCTCAATAAAATTGATATTTCAAAAAAAAATGATTTGAATAGGCAATCAGAATAAATATCACACCCCCCTACTGTGATCCCCTTTCCTTCTCTCTCTCTCTCTCTCTCACACACACACACACACACACACACACACACACACACACACACACACCCCTATTTCCCACAGACTGTCAGGAACCAATCAGGTTCCCCCTCCCCCTGGCCGTTGCCAGTACACAAAATCCACCAGCACTCAGGGCCAGACATCCTAAGGCCAGCCCAGAACAAAATGGAAGGAAACAAGAAGCATCCCTCAAACCCACTCTCCTGCTGCTTCACTGTTGTGTCTGCTGCCAGGTCTCCCTGCCTCCCACCCAACTTTGCTGTCACAGCCCGTTCTATAACTACCTGAGAAACCTGCCTTGTGTTGGATTCCTGAAACAAAACACAATAAATGTCCAAAAAGGGCTAAGCCCTCTTAGGCAAATGAGTCGACAGAAAAAACACTAGCCCGAGAATGAGACTATGAGAATTCTCATTCCAGCTGTACTGCTTCCTGCTGAGGACAGACATGAGGCTCTCAGCTAACAGCAGTCTAGCTCCCCATTCAGAGGCCCTAGAGCCCAACTGCATTTGCTCCCAGGTTTGGGGACTCATCCAACAACTCTGTCTCTTAAGCCCCTTCTGGATTGTTTTGCTTTAAAGTATCTAGCTCCAGAGTTAACGAACTTCTGAAAAAAAAAAAAATATATATATATGCACCATTCACCAAGATAATAGACCCATCCAGTAGCCCGTTCACTATAATCATCCATATCCCCAAAGCACTGAATTCCGCCCTGTACATAATTAGAGAGAAGAAGCAGGCAGACACCTGCCAAATGACGATGAAAAAGCAACAGAAGGTTATGGAGTGACCAGCCTGGTGGAGTAGCTGCAAGCACAGGACATAAGAATCGCCCCCCAGCACCACCGAAGCAGGCGTTTACCCCTAAAACAGATCCTGGCACAGAGAGGCCCTCAAGCAATTTTTGTTGAGTGGCTGCGTAAAGCCATGGGTGAATAAATCAACCGAGAAGAAAGCGCGCCAAGTCTGGCAGGGGAAAATCTACCTGTTCTATGGTGTTATAAAGAAAATAGGTGCTCTTAGCAGTGCCGCCCAGAGGGTCAACGTTATAGGGCGGAAGAATGAGCGGATTCTGTTGATGGTGTTTTCTCCCCTGATTGCAGGGCGTGGCAGATCCATCTTCCTGCTGTGAAGTGGATACCATGTAATGGGGACAAGAAGTTCTGACGCAAAGGGATACAAGTGGCAACCCCCCCCCCTTGGCCAGAGTGCAAACTTCCATTCAAAGACCCTCTCGAGCGCGCCCTCGCCCTCTTTCACCCCCCTGCTTACTCCCACACATCCCGTCCTTATTGCAGCACAGCCCGGGTTCCGCGTCCATTATTCCATTTCGTTTTGTTGTTTTTTTCAACTCTGTAGTTCATCTAAGTAAAACCTGCATTTCTCATGGTATACAGCATAAGTGTTCAGTATTTGTGACATGAGTAGAACTTTTACGAAGGGGTTTAGGAGGCAGAAGGGAATTGGGATATACTCAGAAACTAGTCCATGTCCTCACCTGTAGCAGTCTACAGAGCTGATGTCCCCGTCATAAATCAGGAGAGGTGTCTGCAGTGGGGCATGCAGGTTTCCAGGACATAGAGGCTCTAGGATGGCCCCTGTGGGGTGGGGGAAGAAGGGTTTAAACAGCATATGATCCCACTGATTACATCTGTGGTCTGCTTTTTTCCTGGCCTAGAAGTAATTTGAGACAAATGTTATATTAATTAACCTTCTCTTTCACCTGCTAGGACAGCTAGAGCAGGAAACACATGCGATGGCTTAAGATGTAAGCCAGATTGCCCTGAGATCCTCAGCCAAACTAAATAATCTCATCCCAGGAGCACGGAATTCACACTTCTGGCCATTCATTCACAAAACGTACTCATTTCACAAATACTGCACACCTATACTCTGAGAAATACAACGGTGAACGAAACAGCATTCCTAAATTGGTTGTTTCTACCTTGGGAATTCATAGTCCTGTAGTATCCAGCCCTATATCATTCAGGGCACAATTAATTTATTTCACTTCTCCCAAAGATGTTTATAAAGATTAGCATAGGGAATGGCATATGACAGATGCAGGTTCAAATCCTAGCTGTACTGCATTGATGTGATATTTGGCCAATTTCTTAACCTTTCTAAGCTTTAGTTTGTCTATTAAATAGGAATAATAATAACTATCTCATAGGACCGTTAGTTTTGCTTGAAAGAAAAACAAGGATAAAGTGCAGAGAACAGTACCTGGTGTACGGGAGGAACTAAATCAAAGTTAGTTTGTTCCTTCTGTCCTATGGATTTCTGATCATCTTGTGATCAGTTTGTACCGAGGGCAAGTCTTGTGCATCCCTGTGCCTTAGCTCACCCTTTTGTACTTACCACCGTCAGCGAATTTGACCTCATTCTCCCAAAGAAGTTTGATTCCAACGTGGCACTTTACATACTGCCGGTGTTCTTTGCTTTCAACACATGCCAATATGAAAATTTTAGGTAAGCAAGCAGAGACTTTGTAAAGGTTTTTACCTTACTACTAATAAAGGTTGGCACTTACTGACTTGAAGCTCACCAAGTTCCAGGCACGACTGTAAGTGCTTTGCCTGTGTTACCTCACTGAATTCACGTAAGAGGTAGGTGCTGTGTTGTGCCTATTTTTACAGCTGAGGAAACTGAATAGCTTGGCCAGAGGTCTGCCGCTAGTCAGAGAGTAAGGTAGGATTTTAAAACCCAGGCAGCCTGACTCCCGGGGTCCACCCTCTTAATCACTGTACTATATTGCTTCTTGCTAAGGGACCCGAGGATAGTGATTATTAAGTGTTATTGGGTGGCAAGTAACGTGGTAAGAGGTGGCAAGGTTTTCAGCCAGTTCATTTGATCACAAAATGCTAAGAATTAATCAAAAGTTTATTATACAGGTGTTTGTAAAAAGAGAGAGAGAGAGAATCTCCATTACATATGGCTCTGTTACACATAAAACAGAAGTTACATCAATGGTTCTGTAAAATTTGGAAACCTCTGTTCTGGGTTTGTCTAAACTCCATAAGCTCGTTGCCCTCATTCGGTATCTACCAGGTCCTCGGCACATGGGTGGCACCGCTGTGATGATGCACAGATGAGAGAGATGAGTCCTGCCAATGAGGAACACCTGGTCTAGGAGGGGCACAAGAGCTACCTGACAGGGTTAATTACAACATAATTGGCATGAAGAAGTATTGTGGACACACAAAGGTGAAGTGAGTTTCCCCCAAGACCGTTTACTTAACAAGACAAAGCAACAAGTCCTCTTGGAGTTCTGGAGGCTTCCTTCGTGTGGGTTCTCATGAGTGTATTTTTCACTAATTCCACAACAGTGGAGAGCTGACCCCTGCTGAGCCAAGCTCTTCCGAGACAGAACCTTACTCTGCTCAGTTGGCCTCAAGTAAACCTAAGTATTCTGCACTTCTGCAGTCTCCCTCTCCCACCATCCAACCTCCAGCCCTCTCCATGCCTAGATTTCTAGAAAAACCAACATATAAGGTCAAATCAGACAGTTCTTTCCAGAGACAGTGTCTCCATCATGTTATGGATTATTTCAATGGAATCCTGCCCAAGGGCTGGACAAGGAACTCCAAGATATAAATGCAAAGTCTCCTCAAATGCTGGGTCTTATGAGAAGTTAAATTCACTGGGCTTGGGTTAGCAATAGTCAATGTTATTCCCAATCTCAGAGCTGGTTTTGTACAAAGGATGGAGAGAAGACGAATTAATACATAAAAGACTTTTTAAACAGCTCAGCTTTATAATGGCAGGAAGAAAATATAGGGGGAAAATGTCTTTCCATTTCATGTTAAAAGCTGAAGAAAAAAACTTCTTCAGCTTTGAAGAACAAAGGAATAATAGAAGTACACAAAGCAATCTTTAAAGATAAGTTTTATAATATTAGCAGCTTTTTAGTACAAAATTTACAGATTATGGTATTTCTTTTTTTTTTTTTTTTTAAAGATTTTATTTATTTATTTGAGAGAGAGAGAGAATGAGAGATAGAAAGCACGAGAGGGAAGAGGGTCAGAGGGAGAAGCAGACTCCCTGCTGAGCAGGAAGCCCGATGCGGGACTCGATCCCGGGACTCCAGGATCATGACCTGAGCCGAAGGCAGTCGCTTAACCAACTGAGCCACCCAGGCGCCCTAGATTATGGTATTTCTCATAACTCCTTGCTGCCCTAGGGAAAAAATACTTAATTGCCTAATTTTTATCTGAGTTCATGGCTATCTTTCCTTTTATTTTTTTAAAGCACAGCTTATTTTAATTAATCACATAAAAAGTTTATCTTTTTTGATGACAGAAATCTGATTTATACCCCTGACCTTCTTGTTCCCTTGTTCCCTCCTGGCAGTACCTAGCATGCTGCCTTGCTTATGTGCCAAAAAAAACCAAAACAAACAAACAAACAAAAAAAATTGGTTTACTTATTCACCTTCCATAGAGAGAAACAACTCCTACCAGAGATAATAAGATATTTGGATATTGAACATGTCAGCACTCTTAAATGTTCATATTCAATTTGAGGAAAAGTTTATTTGACAAGTTTGGTCAAATGCCTAACGGAGCAATGCAAAGGAAGTAAAGAAAGCTCTGGGGAAAACAGCAGTGAAAGGTAATGAAAAATTGGAGAGCGGGATCCAGATCTCAAAAAAGCTTGAAAGTGATACTCACAAAGACCTTACAGAGTTTTGCTAACCAGTTTAAAAACAGTGCCTTGAAAATCCAAAGAGCTAAAGCTTTCTAAAGGCAGGGTTTCTTAAAGTATGGTCTGATATCTCTCGCCCCTCAACAGAACTATGGAGTGCTTATAGGTACAGATTCCAACGTCCCACCCCTACATTTTTAGGTAATGCACCATTTTGGGGTAAGATACCCAAAACCAGTACCAGCATTCTCATCTGCAAAGGACACACAAGCCCCATTTTCTTTATCATAAAGTTTAGGTTAGTTTGGTAAATGGATGAAGATGACAAAAATATATCAGTCATCAGGGAGAAGTGAAGCCTTGAAGTGCTTGAAACTTATATTGCCCCTTTCTAAGGCAGGGCACAGTTACTGCTCGATGACCCCCAAACCAGGTGCTTCTGTCAGAACTATCCCTGCTACTCAGGCCACAGCCAACCATAAAGATTATCCAGAGAAATGATCTGTATCTGTATCTGCTAGAGATTCACTGGAGACTCACAGCAGATTCTCACAGCTGATGCGGCTTGGAGGGAGACAAATAGAGAAAAGCAGACAAACCCAAGTGGCCAAGAACTGCTTGGAGCCCACCCTAACTGCTACCATGACCACATCTGAAGTTTCCAGAGCTGGTGCTACACCCAGGACCTCTATCATTCTGTAATGATATTACAGTGCTTATATGATGGTAAGAATTAAATACAATGAAACCTGTTAACTTAGCATACATTAGAAAACATCAAGAAGACAAAGTAAAATCCTTTGTCTTTACTTTAATTGATAATTATTAATAGATATAAAAGTTACAGTGCCTCCTGGGAGGCAAGGTTCTCGTCAACAGCTACAAAGCCAATACACCCACAGGAACACCTTCTGAGGGTCCGTTCTGAAAGTATACTGGACAGCATAGATCTTTAATGTGATTTGAAAAGTCTGGCCTGGTCTCTCCACGACCCACAAGTATTAGATTCTAGAATTCTTCTAAGTTCCCTTGATGCATTGATAAGCAAAGGAAACCTTGGTGGGATTTTGGTGAAGCCATGTGCCCTTAGAAATATTACAGCTAATTTTTGACTTGGAGAAGAAGAAAAGGAATGACTTCCAAAAGATATTAACCATTCCACCTCATCAATTAGCTGTGAGCCTGAAATGCTCATACATGTAATGTACCTGGAAGAGGGCAAGTGGTAAATGACCAGTAAATATTGGTATTATTAGTATTAATGATTGCTAACATTTTCCCAATATTTTGTCATAGGTCATAATGAAATTGGCAGCTCTGCCATTCCCTGCAGCTTATTGAAGATGACATTACTGCCTTAATGTAGTGCAGCCCACAGACTGTTTTGTAAGTAAAACGTTCTCAGTTTAAGCCACTGGTGGCAGCTTTCTGTGACTTGCAACTGAATGCATCCCTAATGATACTACTTGCATTTTAGTCAGTACCATTGAAATATAGCCTTAGATTTCATTAGCACAAATAACATCAATGAGATAACCCTGACCGAAGGTGAAATTATTAACAACAAAACTGAACATATGACATTTGAAAAAAGATGCCAGATAAGTTTCCTAAATGAAGTAGAGTCTTGGAGAAACCCAGTATTCTGTGACATAAGCATACCCTCACAGAGTAAACCATAGGGCCTATGGTTTTCTTTGTTACTACATAACTGGAAGGTTAGGAGTATTATTCCTCATCGGTCTTAGCAGAAGCACAAGGCACAGAAGGGTTTACTTAAAAGAATCTCAGAGAGTAAAATTAATGGGGGCTTTGGACCCACAAACCCCTACAATCAGTAAGTACACAGACAACCATGCGGCTGCAGACACAGACTACCTTTCATGAGAAAGAAGGAATGACTCAGAGGATGAAAGCAAGGGCCCAGCAGGAGCTACAGCCATGGAAAATTATTCCCAGGCCTTGAGTCCCAGTGAAGGGACTGCCTGTCTGTGCCAGCTGAATTTCAGAATTGCTATGGACCAGTGACTCATGAGAACCTCCTACTTCCCTCCTTTTTGAACAGTAGTGTCTGTTCTGCTTATCCTGTGCCTGTCCCACCATTAAGTGTTGGTTGTATCCTTAATTCATAGGTCTTCAGATGGAGAGAAAGTGTAGTCAAGGACCTACATGTATGAAACTGTGCCCCAGGAGCCTCATCCACACCTGGACCTAATTTAGATGACAACATTCTGGACTTTGAGCTGATGTTATAAAGGGTTGAGGCCTTAAGAGGGGGGATTTTTGGGGTAGGGTGAAGATATTTTGCATGTAGGATGAGAGTAAATAATTTGAGGCCAGAGGGCAGACTGTGTCAGTCTAAAATATGTCCATAAATTCTCTTTTAAGCCCTTCAAAAGGTAGACATTCAGTCCATTTGCCTTGAGCGTAGGCTGGACTTAGTGACTGATTTTGAAAAAAATAGGAGAAGGTGAAAATGACAGGACAAGTCAGAAACACTATAAAGAGTAGATGTGGTAGTTCCAATGGTGTTATAGTCTGGGGCCATTTGGGAAGGGGCAACTAGCCATTACAACCTAGAATTCTAAACCTATCAAGATTGTCAATTAAATGTGAGAACAGAATAAAGATATTTTCAGACATGCAAAGCCTCAGAACATTTAACTCTATTGATTACTTTTTAGGAAGTTATCTGACAATGTACTCCTACAAAACAAGGGGAAGAGAAAAAAAGAAAAATATAATTAATAATAGCTAACATTAACTGAGTGCTTATTTTTGTGCCAGCCACTCTTCTGAGTGCTTTTCAAGCATTATTGCATTTAACCATACAACAATTCTATGAAGAATATTCTCTCACTATTATTATCTTATAGATGAGAAAACTGTGTTATAAAGAAGCCAAATAACTTATCTAAGGTCACACAGTTGGTACGTGGTAGAACTAAGGTCTAACCCCAGGCAGTCTGGCTCAAGAGCTCAGGCCCTTCAACACTCATTACCTTCTGAGAGACTTATGTTACCATGAAACTATGGAGCCAAATTGGGACAGCAGCAAAGGAAAACCCAGAATGAAAGCTATGAAGCAGACCTACTGAGTCACCAGGCTAACCTGGGGCAAGAGGTGAGAAGGATCCAATAAGACAACTCAAAGGGGGAAATGAGATGTCTTCATACATGGCATGATTTGAGAACACTGGAAGAGTGTAAGAAAACAAAGAGATGCAATCAGGAAATTAAGGAAAACCAAAAAATATCCATAAGATGGTCTTAGTCTGAATGAGCCAACCAAAATATGGCATGGTTTAAAGAATTGATGGAGCACAAAGACAAAGAATCCATTTCACCCTGTTGCTAGAGCTGTCCTCATTCAAGAGATCCAAGGGTTGCAAGGAAGGATCAGTAATTCTAAGATTTGAATACTATTTACATAATCACAATAATGTAAACCATTTATTGGTTTTCAAGTTTTAGAATCAACCTATGAACAATCTAAAAGAGACTTAATTGCAAGGCAGAATAACAATGTTAACAACCATGACAAATGAAGTCCAAAGCTGGGGCGCCTGGGAGGCTCAGCTGGTTAAGAGTCTGCCTTCGGCTAAGGTCATGATCCCAGAGTCCTGGGATGGAGCCCTGTGTTGGGGGGGGGGGGTCCCTGCTCAGCAGGGAGTCTGCTTCTCCCTCTCCCTTTGTGCTCTCTCTCTCACTCTCTCTCTCAAGTAAATAAATAAAATCTTACAAAAAAAAAAAAGAAAGAAAGAAAGAAAGTCCAAAGCTGATGGAGGTGGGAGAGAAAGAGAGTGCCAAAAGGATAAGGAAAACATTTATCTTGTAGGGAGTGAAAACTGATAGAACAAGTGAAAAACATAAACATGTAGGGAGTGAAAACTGATAGAACAAGTAAAAGAAATTTAAGTATCTAGTTTAAAATTACATCTTGTGACGGTTAATTTCATGTTTCAACGTGACTGAGCCACACGGTGCCCAGATATTTGGTTAAACATTATTTCTAGTGAGTCCATGAGAATGTTTCTGGGTACAATTAACCATTGAATCATTAGACTAAGCAAAACAGATTGCCCTCCCAAATACTGGTGGGCCTCATCTAATCTACTGAAGACCTGAAGAGAACAAAAGGCTGAGTAAGAAAGAACCCACTCTCTCTGTCTTCAAGCTGGGACATTGGTCTTTTCCTGCCTTCAGACAGACTTGGACTAGAACATACATCATAAGCTCTCCTGATTCAGGGGCTTTTGGACTCAGACTGGAACTACACAATTGGCTCTCCTGGGTCAGCCCCTCTCAGCCTCTATGATCATGTGAGCCAATTCATATTGATCCTGATTCTCTGGAGCACCCTAACTAACACACATATGGAACTTCATCCATTCTGCCTGTTTGCCTGCAGATCCAGTTCCTGCACTTCTGCAAACTCTATTTCCTAGGTTCCTTGCCAACTGGCTTCCAGAGTGGTTTGACCAATGGAAGCTTGACTGGAGACAGGGAGGAAGGTAAAAGTTCAGATATTTCCCTCTGTCTCATTTCACTTTCTAGCAGGGATTTTATCTCCTCAGAGGTTCTAGCTCCTTTCCAAGCAGGCTCTTCTCCTATATTCCCAACTCCTACCAGGCAAGGTTCTGTGTTTCTGCAGCCCTGGGGGTGGAAACAACTTTCTGATGATACTAATTCCTGATTGCTTCACCATCCTTTGTTTGGCTTCTGGAATGTCCCATCACATGCATAACTGTTTAAAATACCTATAGTGACTCATTTTCTGGCTGGACCCTGATTGAAACAGTAAAAGAAGACAGGAATTCCGTAATATAAGTATATCAGACGGTGAGGAGAGAGAAGAAAGGTGTTGTGACTGAACTATATATCGTCTTCATAGAGGAAGTCAGTAGACGGTGCCTAAAATTGATAAATCATAAACAGCAGTAAGTATATTATTTAGAATTATAAAGATAACAAAAGAATAAAAACCTGAAACTGTTAAAAGTGTTGCCTCAAATTATGGAGACAGTAAAGAGACCTGTGGTTGCCAGAGACTGGGGCGGGGGGTTGGGGGCGGGCAGGGGAGAGAGAGATGAACAGATGAAGCATAGCGAATTTTTATGGCAGTGAAACTATTCTGTATGATAGTGAAATGCTTAGAAACATGACATTATACATTTGTCAAAACTCACAAAACTGCACAACACGAAGCATGAACTCTAAGATAAACTATGCACTTCAGTTAATAATAGTCTTAATATTGGCTCAATTGTAACAAATGCACTACACTAATTCAAGATGTTTATAATAAGGGAAAATATGTGTTGGGGGGGCAAGAGGGAGAACAGGGGAACTCTCTGTACTTTCCAGTCAATTTTTCTGTAAACCTAAAACTTTTAAAAACTAAAATCCCTTAATGAAAGGAAGGAAGGAAGGGAGGGAGGGAGGGAGGAGGAGGAAGGGGAGGAGGGAGGGAAGGAGAGAGGAAGGGAGATATCTAAAAGCCATGGAGGAAACTCAAATGCATATTACTAAGGGAAGGAAGCCCATCTGAAAAAGCTACATGCTTTATGACTCCAACTATAATGACATTCTGAAAAAAGCAAAACTATGGAGACATTTAAAGAGACTAGTGGTTGTCAGGGTTTAGGGGGAGAGAGGAAGTGGTGAATACGTGGAGCCCAGTGCATTTTTAGGGTGGTGTAACTATTCTGAATAACACTGTAATGTTAGATACGTGACATTATGTATTTGTCAAAACTTACAAAACTATACAACACAAAGAGTAAATCCTAACATTAATGATATAATGGCTCATCCGTCAGTTATAATAAAGGAACCCACATTGATGCAAGGTATTAGTAATTGTAGAAACCCATGGGGGTGGGGAGACTACTTTCTGCACAATTGATCTTTAAACCTAAAACTGTCCTTAAAAAAAAAATCACCTGTTTAAAAAAAGCCTGAGTTTTTTTTAAAAAAAGTGTTGCCTCTAGGTAAGAGGTGTTTGTGGGTGAAACAGAGCCTTTTTTTTTTTTTTGCAGTCCTTATGTGCAATTTAAGGTGTGTTTTTCTTTGTTGGTTTTTTTTTTTTTACATTTGTATATATTACACAGATTGAAATGTTTTAATTAAAAAAAAAAAAATCTGTTTACCTGCCAGGATAGCTAAAATGAAAAAAACCAAAGACAGCAAGTGTCACAAGGCTATGAAGTATCCAGAATTCTCAGGCACTGCTATAGACATTCATGTAAATTGGTATAACCACTTTGGAAAACTGGCAGTATCTTACCAAAGCTGATCATTTGCATAACTTGTGACCCAGCAAATTCACTCGTAGATCAATACTATTTTAAAGAAATGTTCACCAAAGGACATGTTCTATGATGTTCACTGAAGCTTTATTCATAATTGCCCTAAACCAGAATCTACCTAAATGCCCATCAAGAGTTACAGAATAATTGTTATCCTCAAGGGGAGACAGATAGTGACTGAAAGAGGCATGAGGGGGAAGTCCCCTGGAGTACTGGTAATGCTCTGGGTTTTTTAAATGAGTGCTGGTTCTACAAGTATATTGAATTTGTGCAATTTCATCAAGCCACGCTTATAATACTTTTAATATATGTACATTTTATATGTATACCATGTTTCAATAATTTCATTAACCTGAGAATGTAGACCCCTAAGTCACACCCTTTTTTCTCTATTATTTAAAGAATATATACTTGAAAAAATCCCAGGAGCGAGAAATATACATACATTTTACATAGTTAATTTCAGTAGTTGGCAGAATCTCAACCTTAATATTTCTATAAATACTTTCAAAAGCAAGAGAAGTCCGGTTTTGAGTCCAGTAGAATACTTAATTGAACTTGCTGGGGAGCCATAATGATTGGTGTTGTTATGACTATTGCCTTCCAGTTGGGCTGTGGATATGTTCATCATGTTATAAATTACAGTTTAGGGTGACATTTTACTAAGACAAGTGAGTGCTGACAGTGAGAAGTCATTGCTCTTGTGAAATCCACAATCAGGCTCAGTTTTGGGCTTTTTACCACTGTATAACGTCCATCTAGGGAAATTCTTTTTGTGTTAATTTCAGAAACTGCAACTTTGGCTTGCTCACCAAGTTAGAATATGTTGTTATTCTTTGTGCTGGGAGGAATCAGAGCTGTTACTAGCATTAGACCCAAAATCTAAAGATGAGTGTGTCAATGCTTCAAATGTGAGGATATTTTTTACTTTTGGTAATAACGTTCTGCTGTTTCAAACCTAACTATTGCACTCATTCATTTCCTTTAACACAGGAAGTACAAAGCTCACACAAATTGATTCTACGTTAGTTCTGTACACATACACTAACATCGTTTTTAAGCCTTACTGAGCTTACTCCAAGTGAAAATTTAGTGTTGAAATTTGGCAAGTTCTTGATCAGTTAACTTTAATCTATTACTTTTATAAACTCTCAGATAGTTTAATATACATAACAGGGTATTTCAAAGATCTTTCAGAAATATGATAAAAGGGCCTAACATTTTTAAGAAGGCCTGGAAAACCTCCAACAGTGAAAACTACCTAATAACAACTCAATTCAACCTCCTGCTGTCCCTGTCTTCCATTTAATTCACCCACAAATTACCTTCTCAGAATTTGTCTTTTGGGTTTCCCAGACCACACTCTACTTTCAGGATGCTAAAATCCCAAAGGACCACTCAGCCTCTATATATATATATATATATACACACACACACACACACACACACACACACACACACAAATTTATTCTCAGCACACATGCCTCCAATTAATAGCATTTATTGAGCATTTCCAATGTGTTCACCCATTAATATTCTTTTTAATCCTTTCAATAACCCAGTGGTTTCCTTTACTAACCATATTTGATACTTGAGGAAACTAAAGCACATAGCGTTTTTGTAATTTATCTAAAGTTCTAATGCTTGTAAGTAGTAAAGCTTTAATCCCGGCCCAGGCAATGTGAGCCACAGCCATTGCACCGCTGCCTCCAATTATCGGTAGGAACTCAGATACAGAGGCAAACTCAGGCCACGTAGTACTATGAATCCCGCCCTTGCTAAGCACTCCACTTCTACCCTCTAGACTGTAATGAAAGTTTTGGCTCTATATTGTGTAGAACAGCCTTTACAGCTGCTACTCATATAGAGGACGCCTACTTTCTTTCATAATATGAAAATACGTGAGCCTTAGACCTTTTATCACCACCACAGCGGGATCGGGGTCAGGACTCAATACTGAATTTTGATGCATTTTTAAAGTCCTTACTGATGGCAAAATGGGTAATGGCTTGGGTTTGGGCATGAAGCACTGTCCTGGAGATTCACTACATCGTCAGAGTTGATGTAACATTGACTCCCAAGATAGCATAAAATACGTTATCTCAGGACTTCCAGGATTCTGAAGTCCACAAAAGAAGTCAAAACTTATCACATCGTAAAAATGTTTTCCAATTCACATGCAAACATAAAATCCTGTTTCAAAAACTTTCAACATCATTAGAAAAACCAGACACTGTATATTCTCTAAAATTTATTTACAGTTAATAAATTAAAAAGAAAAGTACAACCAGATTGTAAATCTTAATCATATGCGCACATCAAACTGTCCAAGAAAACAAAACAATTCAGTTCCATTACAAGCAATTGCCTTCTAATGCACTTAAGACATAACAGTCTATCAAAAAATATTTTAAACACACCAATAAAGTAAATATTATGTATATATGTCCATTAAAAAACACCAATTTAAAGAGTGCTGTGGCAATCCTTAAAACAACAAAAAACTTTGAGTTCAAAATTGGTCACATTTTTTGTATTCAAATATTTTTCACGTGTTTTTATTGAATAGTTTCCAGAAAAATAGTACTATTGTTTGCACATAGCAAATCAGTATGTGTCAGCCATCAGCTTAAATTACACTTGCCCAATCAGGTACTCAAACTTGGACAAAATAAATACACACCACAACAGTGACACTTTGCACTAACAATGAAGCTTGCCCTCAACAATCAGAACATTACTGGATTCGGTAAGGAAAAATAAGTTGCTGGTTGACAAGGAGGATAAAAATGACATCAGGAATTCAAAAGGTTATTTGAGGTGCCAATCACCATATTTAGGCACTCAAGATTCAATAAAAGCATAGCAAGGTGATAAACTTCCTCCTAGTTTCCCCCTTTACTTGTGCCATATGAGATATAAAGGTAAGTGAATGAATCAAGACCGTGGGATTTCTTTCAAAAAACTATATACAAGCTAAGCTAGACTCTAGAAGACAGTTAAATGAATGCCTCACCATAAAGGCCACTGTGCCAAGTTCCTTTTCACATTCCGCCCAAAAGTATCCATAAAATACTTTCATTTTCCTATTATATACTCATCAACTATATTAGTTGTTTCTTCACATTTTATAAGTTGTAAAACAACTAACTTTAGCAAGGTTTTGCTAAAGAAAACTTGGCAAAAATAAAGATTTGTTTACATCTTATTTCGCAAACTAGAAATGGCATGATTTTTCAACAGACCAGATAAATAACATACTGAATTTAGGATGGGCAATCAGATCCAAACTGAAATCAGATGGCCCAGATAATCCAAAGCATTTATGCAAGTTCAAGTGCACTAAAGTAACAAGGCATTCGAGGAAAAAAAGATTCTCAGTTAAAATAAATGCATGGTGTCAAGGGTTATGTTTCAATTTTGTGCTGAGCAAAGTTACCCTCCCAGCTACATCTAATTTGAAAATCCTCTGGGAAGCTATCTAGATAAGCTATATGTTGAAATTACATTCTAATATGGCCATTGGATTTATTTTTTAATTATTATAAAATTATATACAATAGTGAAGTGGTACAAATACATATTTTTCCCTCAGGTGCTAATTAGCTAAAAAAGTTAACAATTTGGGAAGAGGGGAAGAAAACCCTATGCATTTAAGTACAATTGGCAATGGAAGCTAATAACAAAAAGAATATATATAAGCTTCCTATCACACAAATATAATTTAACACTCTCCATCTTCTAAGTAATTATTCACTTTTATTTACTCATGTGACAGTATTTGTAACAACACATTATCATTGAGTAGTGAATAAAAGAATATGAGGCTTACTGGGAAACTGGCATAAAGTCATATATTTATCTTTTTTTTTTTTTACAAAACAAGAACACTGAAATTAAAGTCACAAAACTCCTACTATGAACTATTAAACTTGAAAAAGTCATTTCAGAAAGCTATGCCATTTGAATTCTAAAAACACAAGAGTCAAAATCACAACTCTCATTATTCCCCTAAGAAGCTGCCAAGCAGAGAGAAACCTTAATATTGAAGATTTCATATGTCATGTTCCAGCCTGGTATGGATGGTTCCATGGCAGAATACTTAAATTTGAAATAATAGTGGTACAAAATCACTACTTGACCCTTTAGATATTGCAGTAAAATCTGGCTGCGGCACCACTGGCTAAAAACCATTAAGTCTTGCTGCCACCAATGACCAAAGGCACTTGGATAATCAAGAATTCCACGCTGGGCCATGATATAAACACTATTATAAAAGTGTAAAAGAAGGGTCAGTACTCTGTGTGGCTCGCCTGTTCAATTCCTGTGGTCTTCGGCTGTCAAACAAAAGACCAATAACTGCAAACATAATTATGAATGGAAATAAGATAAAGGAACTCCTGGAGCAAAACAGTCAACTAATTGTCATGATGTTTTTAAGAGTGATGGGGACAGTGATCTGGACATTTCTTGTTATCCAACAACAAAAACGAAAACAAGGAAGGAGAATCCATTTTGCCCAAAGTTAACTTCGACCAGTTATTTGATACCAAGAAATGCCCCACCCCTCTAGTTCATTAATACTTCTGAGAATTCCAATGGGTATTCTGTTTGGCATTTTAATCACAGCATTTACTCATACTCATTTTGCCTATGCGATTTCCATTTTAAAATAAATTATCCTTGAAATATTCCCAGATCTGTATGTTAGACCAGTACAAGGAGGCCAAATCATTTCCAATGGGATTCCATCCATCTCTTTAACCAACACCAGTTCTTTATAATTCACTCATTTTTTTTATCACAAGCCATGTGGTTTCAATGCACTTTAAATTTTATTCAATTAAAAAGAATTTAACAAGTCAACTTTTCCTAAACAAAACTTTATGAGTTTCTACCATTTCCTTTAGGAGCTCAGTAAATATAAACATTAAATTTCAATATAAAATCTTTAGAAACACCTCAAAAATGTTTAAACAGTTGTACTTTGCATCTCTTTGTTTGTAATCACTGAGCCCATGAAATTCAAAGCCATACAAATCCTTACACTATTAACAGTCATAAGCTTGAATTTCTTAGAAAATATCCTTGGTCAAAGCTTTGGAATCCAGTTGAAATTCGGAAACGAGTGGGATTCAGAATACCCTGAGCACAAACTAGTGCAACACCTTTCAAAAAAACATATTCGACCTTTCCTCCAGAAAGAGGGGTGGCAGTCAAAAAAGAAAAAAGGGGGGTGCAGGGAGGTGGATGAACAGCAAGTAAATTCTAGCTTTAATTACACAAGCACGAAACCAAATTCCTTTGGAAAAAGAATGACTTCGGAGGACTTCCAGACCAGTGAGGTAGAGAGTCCAAAAGGGGGAAAACGATCTGCCCCTATAGTCCTGGAGACGTCTCAATCTGGGGTTAGGAAGAAAGGGGACCTCCCTCGCGGGTCCAGCTGTCTCCTCCCTCCGCAAAGCCGGTGCTGGGAGGCAGCAGAGGGCACACCTGCCCCGGAGTCCCAGACGGCGGCGCCGCATCCCGAGGACGCGGGCCGGGAAAGACCATCCGGTGCTTCTTCGCCCGTAAAGTGCACTAGGGGACGCGGTCCAGGCCGGATCTGTAAACACTCGACTGTCACTTGTTCATCCCTCCAGGCTGAAGCCGTCCCGGGGCGGAGGGGCGGAGGGGCCGGGGCCGCGTCTCACGCCCGGGGCACCGGGAAGCGGCGAAGCCTCACCACGGGTTCCAGGTTCACTCGCAGGACTTGGCGCGCCCGGCGCCGCGCCGCCGCCAAGCTGCGCTCGCCCCACACGTCGCCGCCGACGCGGATGGTGGGGAAGGTGGTCAGCGTCGGGGTGGCCGCCCTCCAGATCTCCTCCAGGGTGCGGCCCCCGAAGCAGGGCCCGGGGGCCGCGGGCTTGGCGGGGCAGCTGTCCTCGGGGGCCGCCGCCGGCGGGGACGGCGGGGCCCCCCTCCGGCGGGCGGCGGCCGCCCGGGCTCCGCGGCGCCTCCTCCTGGCCGCCGGCCTGCGCGTCTGGCCGCGGGCGGCGGGGAGCGGCGGGGGGTCGGGGACCAGGGCCCGGCAGGAGGAGTAGCCGTAGACGTCCTTGCTGCGCAGGATGTGCGGGGAGAACTGGTGCTTGAGGCTGCAGAGGAAGCTCCAGAGCTCCGCGTCCGAGCTCATGAACTCCGTGCTGCGGGGCATGAACAGCTTGAAGGCGTCGCCCAGTGCCTTGGTGCTGTCGGCCAGCGACAGTTGTGACCGCGAGTACACCACCTTCTCCTCCCGCGCCTCCAGCTCGGCCCCTCCTCCGGCCCTAAAGCCGCCGCCCCGGGCCGCCGGGGCCGGGGCCGCCGGGGGCCGGCGCCGCCGCCTCTTCACGCTGCGCCGCATCGGAGGCCGCTCGGGGCCGCCCGCGCTCGCCGGGTTTCGCCGCCGCCGCCCCCGCCCGCGTCAGGCTCCGCGGCGGCGGCCGCTGCTGGCGCCTCCGGGCCGGCGCGTCTCTCGCTACTTTTCTCGCCTCGGCCGCCGCCCCTCCCCCTCCGAGGGCGGAAGACGCGGGTGAATATCCTGCCGCCCGGTACAAGATGGCGGCCGGCGCCCACCCCTGGGCTTTGTCATTGGACGGCGCCTGGCCCCCTGGTTTCTTTCTTCTCCTCTCTAGCCTCCTTTCGCCCTCTGCCTTTCTTTAAATGCGCCCGCCTCGGGCCCCTCCCACCACAGCCCCGACTCCACCCATTGGGTGCTCTCAGAAGAGGGGCGGGGACTAATGGGGGAGAGGCCAGTTCCTGGAAGATGGTGCTGGGGTGGGTGGTGGTGGTGGCCCTTGAACGCCAGTCAACAGTTGGGTGGTTATGTGGGGAGGATGCCATGTCTACAGTAAGAGGTAGACTTCAGCTCCACCTTGGGGAGAGTCCGTCTCAGAGTGATTGGGTGCATTTGTGGATGGAGCTGGGTGCATAACAAAGGGAGACCTGCCCAAAGGCTGTCCCTCCTATCACAGCACGGGAATCTGGGGGTAAATCTAGACGGAATGGGCCTTTCACAGTTCCCTTCCAGACCTTCAAAGACCTCTTGGCGTCTTCATCCAACTCTTCCCTCTTTTGGCCCTGATCCATCTCAGGCAACCAAAAATAATCCAGAGTCTTTCAGGTAATATGGGCAGCATTGGTGAGATTATCTCCTTCTAGACAATGGAACCCTCTTCATATTTAGGAGATACTCTGCTTATCGGGAAAGCAAAGACTATTTGCTTGCTCAGGTTGATCAGAGACCAATTACAACAAAGCCATTCTCCTTAACGAAAATATCCATGTTTTCAAATATGTAGTTCTTCCTAAATGACTGCACTTCACTTTTCATTTAGTTTCAATATGTTCATTTGCAGCACCATCTCTATCATTCAGAAGAGATGCAGCATCAATCAAAAAAGTTCTCTTGATAATAATACATTGTTAAGAACACATTCCCTTCTGTGTTTGAGGGGAGGACTATGAATGTTTAGAGAGTAGTGGTCATTCACTAGTCGTCTTTTCTATCCTGACTGGCACTCTAATGGGCACTCCATGTTTGCTAAGTAAATCAAAATACTGATTATTTGCAATGAGGTGAGAAAGAAGCATATAGTGAAATCGCTTAGAACAGCATAATTGTATATTTTACATTTATTATGCAATTTTCTCTTAACACCCTTAAATTTTTAAGGTTAAGAAAATCAATACTTAGAACTTTAAGGTAAGCATGCAAATTTTACCCTTCAGTGAGCATCTTATTTTGCAGTGGAAAACTGATAAAGCACAGAAGTTTAGTGATTTGCATATAGTTGCTAATAGTTCCCTCCAATATTTGAGCCGAAAGATACCAAATTCAGTCTCCTTATTTCATAGATGAGGAAATCTGGACCCACAGAGGTTCAGTAATACAGTTTGTTGATAGCAACCCCGGGATTATGGTTTAGGTTATTGGATTCCTAACCTAGTGATCTTTATATTTCACTGGAGGCTTTTCAAATTGTGCTGCCCAGACTCAGAGGTTCAATAGAAAATGCTTAATGCATGAGTGAAGTGACCAAGGGACAGAGCTGTACCCCTATTTCTACTACAACTCTATCCAGAATGGAGCAGTTTTGATCAGTCTTGTATTGGGCTAAACAGATATTTTGTTTGAACCGGATAATATTTTGTTTCATTTCAAGAAAAACTAAACCAAAACTATTTTGAAAGGTGTTTCTCTACACCAGAGCACCCTCCCCACACAGTGGGTTTATGGCAAAAACAGAACTTTGTATCAGGAGACTAGTTCTCTGCCTACCAAAAATCATGGTAACTTTCTGAAGAGAAAATCATTTTCCTAGAAAAGCACACCTGATCTCAGACCAAGATTAAGGAGCCAATTAGCAGCTTCCTAAGTCCTTATAAAGAAATGATATTATAACCTTTTACATCACAATTAGTTTTCTTGATCACTCTGGGAACACATAGTAATGTGAAATTTGAATAACTTCCATTGGAATGCCCCTGCAGACTGACATAGAAAATCTCACAGAGTGAGCCAGCAGAATGATAAGGGGACTTCATAATAAAAGAAGAGGGTAAAATAAGGATTTATGTACTCCTGGCTTCTCATATTGTTTGTTATTCCCTTTCTCCCATGTTAATCATATTATAAGTACTTCAGGGCCTTTTGCCACATAAATATTTAACAGGCATCTATACAAACTTACAGATTTGACTTCAGTTAAGAGGCTAAATCTTTAATGCAATTTCGATTCTAAGAAAACATAAGATTTCAAAAAATGGCAAAGTATTAAACAGTTCTTTTATAATCCATGCTCATTTAATTTACTTAAAAATAAAACTATTTTTATGTAATATTTTTAGGAATTAGTGTCATGTTAAATTGCTTAAATTATCATATACTTTTAAATATGGCATGTCTGGGGCGCCTGGGTGGCTCAGATGGTTAAGCATCTGCCTTCGGCTCAGGTCATGATCCCAGGGTCCTGGGATCGAGTCCCGCATCGGGCTCCCTGCTCCTTGGGAGCCTGCTTCTCCCTCTGCCTCTCTCTCTCTCTCTATCTCTCGCGTCTTTCATGAATAAATAAATAAATAAAAATCTTTTAAAAAAAATAAATAAATATGGCATGTCTGCTCACTCTATTCTGTTTTCTCTCTCTTTTTCTCTTACATTTCTTCTTGACCTCTAGCTTTTGATTAACTGAAATCCTTATCCATTCTCTATAAGTAAGTAAAATTTACTCATAAAGATGATACATTTCTTCTAATTCCTGGGACTGTCTTGAGACACTATAAAGTTTATGGAAAGTGGTCAAATTAAATTTTTGTTCTTAAGGAATGACTGTCTGAAATCCTGAGTTTATTCCTTTACCTCTCACAGGGAATGATGCTTCCTATATCAGATAACTAAGTGGTGGATAATGAGAATGAACAGAAAGAAAACTAGCTATAGCTGTATATTTTCTGAATATGTAAGTTATATAGCTTAAAAATAAATCCAAGCAGAATAAAGTGATTAGAGAAAACTAAAATAAAATACATCTCCTAGCTACCTAGACCTCTGCATTAAGAGCTCACATCTATAAAACAATTTTCTTCTTGAAAAGGGGCCAGAAAATAAAAAGTGTATGTAAGTGAATATAGTCAACTAATCTATGACAAAGGAGACAAGAATATATTACAATAGGGAAAAGATAGTCTCTTCAATATATGGTATTGGGAAAACTGGACCACTTTCTTACACCATATACAAAAATAAACTCAGAATGAATTAAAGACCTAAATGTGAGACATGAAACCATAAAACTCCTAGAAGAAAACATAGGCAGTAATCTCTTTGACGTCAGCCTTAGCAACATTTTTCTAGATGTGTCTTCTAAGGCTAGGGATATAAAAGCAAAATTAAACTATTGGACTATATCCAAATAAAAAGCTTTTGCAGAGCAAAGGAAACCAACAAAACAAAGATAACCCACAAATGGGAGAATATATTTGTAAATGATAACTCTGATAAAGGTTAATAGTCAAAATATATAAAGAACTTACACAAATCAATAGCAAAAAAACAATCCAATGAAAAAAATGGGCAGAGGACCTGAACATTTCCCCAAAGAAGACATACAATGGCCAATACACACATGAAAAGATGCTTAACATCACTAATTATCAGGGAAATTCAAATCAAAACCACAACTAGATACCATCTCACACCTGTCAGAACGGCCGGTATCAGAAAGACAAGAAATAACAAGTGTGGTGAGGATGTGGAGAAAAAAGAACCATGCCCACTGGGATTGCAAGCTGGTGCAACCACTGTGGAAAACAATGTGTAGGTTCCTCAAAAAATTAAAAATAGAAATATCATACAATTCAGTAATTCTACTACTGGGTATTTAAAAAAGAAAACAAAAACACTAATTTGAAAAGATATATTCAAACCTATGGACCCCTATGTTTATTTCAGCATTATTTACAATAGCCAAGATATGGAAGCAACCTAAGTGTTTATTGTAGATGAATGGATAAAAAAGAAATGGTATGTATATACAATGGAATATTACTCAACCATTAAAAAGAGTAAGATGTTGTCATTTGCAACAACATAGATGTACCAAGAAGGCATTATGCTAACTGAAATAAGTTAGACCAAGAAAGACAAATACTATATGACTTCACTCATATGTGGAATCTAAAAAATAAAACAAATGAACAAACAAAAAAGCAAAACTAGACCCATAAACAGAGAACAAACTGCTGGTTGCCAGAAGGAAAGGGGTGGGGGATGGGCAAAATGGGTGAAGAGAGTGGGAGGTACAGGCTTCCAGTTAGAGAATGAATAAGTCATGAGGATGAAAGGTACAGCATAGGGAATACAATCACTGGTATTGTAATAGTCTTGTATTGTGACAGATGGTAACTACACTTGTGGTGTGCATAGCATAATGTATAGAGTTGTCAAATCACTAAGTTGTATACCTGAAACTAAAACAACATTGTATATCAACTATACATCAATTTTTAAACATTTTTTATTAATATAGTGTATTATTTATTTCAGGGGTGCAGGTCTGTGATTCATCAGTCTTACACAATTCACAGCGCTCACCATAGCACATACCCTCCCCAATGTCCATCACCCAGCCACCACTTCCCTCCCACCCCCCTCCACTCCAGCAACCCTCAGTTTGTTTCCTGAGATTAAGAGTCTCTTATGGTTTGTCTCCCTCTCTGGTTTCGTCTTGTTTCATTTTTCCCTCCTTTCCCCTATGATCCTCTATCTTGTTTCTCAAATTCCTCATATCAGTGAAATCATATGATACTTGTCTTTCTCTGAATGACTTATTTCGCTTAGCATAATACCCTCTAGTTCCATCCACGTCATTGCAAATGGCAAGATCTCATTTTTTTTGATGGCTGCATAATATCCCATTGTATATAGGGGCGCGTGGGTGGCTCAGATGGTTAAAGGTCTGCCTTCAGCTCAGGTCACGATCCCAGGGTCCTGGGATGGAGCACCACATCAGGCTCCCTGCTTGGCAAGGAGCCTCCTTCTCCCTCTACCTCTACTGTTCCCCCTGCTTGTGCTCTTTCACTCTCTCTGTCAAATAAATAAAATCTTTTTTAAAAAAATTCCATTGTATATATATATATATACCACATCTTCTTTATCCATTCATCTGTTGATGGACATCTAGGTTCTTTCCATAGTTTGGCTATTGTGGATATTGCTGCTATAAACATTGGGGTGCATGTGCCCCTTCGGATCACTACATTTGTACCTTTGGGGTAAATACCCAGTAGTGCATTGCTGGGTCAAAGGGTAGCACTATTTTCAACTTTTTGAGGAACCTCCATACTGTTTTCCAGAGTGGCTGCACCAGCTTACATTCCCATCAACAGTGTAGGAGGGTTCCCCTTTCTCCACATCCTTGCCAACATCTGTCATTTCCTGACTTATTAATTTTAGCCATTCTGACTGGTATGAAGTGGTATCTCATTGGGGTTTTGATTTGGATTTCCCTGATGCTGAGCGATGTTGAGCACTTTTTCGTATGTCTGTTGGCCATTTGGATTTCTTCTTTGGAAAAATGCCTGTTCATGATTTCTGCCCGTCTCTTGATTGGATCATTTGTTCTTTGGGTGTTGAGTTTGATAGGTTCTTTATAGATCTTGGATACTAGCCCTTTATCTGATATGTCATTTGCAAATATCCTCTCCCATTCGTTCGGTTGTCTTTTGGTTTTGTGGACAGTTTCCTTTGCTGCACAAAAGCTTTTTATCTTGATGAAGTCCCAATAGTTCATTTTTGCCCTTGCCTCCCTTGCCTTTGGCAATGTTTCTAAAAAGAGGTCAAAGAGGTTGCTGCCTGTATTCTCCTCAAGGATTTTGATTGATTCCTGTCTCACATTTAGGTCTTTAATCCACTTTTAGTCTATTTTTGCGTGTGGTGTAAGGAAATGGTCCAGTTTCATTCTTCTGCATGTGGCTGTCCAATTTTCCCAACACCATTTGTTGTAGAGACTGTCTTTTTCCATTGGACATTCGTTCCTGCTTTGTCGAAGATTAGTTGACATAGAGTTGAGGGTCCATTTCTGGGCTCTTTGTTCTGTTCCATTGATCTATATGTCTGTTTTTGTGCCAGTATCATACTGTCTTGATGATTACAGCTTTGTAATAGAACTTGAAGTCCAGAATTGTGATGCCACCAGCTTTGCTTTTCTTTTTCAACGTTCCTCTGGCTATTTTGGGTCTTTTCTGGTTCCATACAAATTTTAGGATTATTTGTTCCATTTCTTTGAAAAAAGTGGATGGTATTTTGATAGGGATTGCATTAAATGTGTAGATTGCTCTAGGTAGCATAGACATTTTCACAATATTTGTTCTTCCAATCCATGAGCATAGAATGTTTTTCCATTTCTTTGTGCCTTCCTCAATTTCTTTCATGAGTATTCTATAGTTTTCTGAGTACAGATCCTTTGCCTCTTTGGTTAGATCTATTCCTAGATATCTTATGGTTTTGGGTGCAATTGTAAATGGGATCGACTCCTTAATTTCTCTTTCTTCTGTCTTGTTGTTGGTGTATAGAAATGCAACTGATTTCTGTGCATTGATTTTATATCCTGCCACTTTACTGATTTCCTGTATGAGTTCTACAGTTTTGGGGTGGAGTCTTTTGGGTTTTCCATATAAAGTATCATATCATCTGCAAAAAGTGAGAGTTTCACTTCTTCTTTGCCGATTCACTTCTTCTTCTTTTATTTCTTTTTGTTTTCTGATTGCTGAGGCTAGGACTTCTAGTACTATGTTGAACAGCAGTGGTGATAGTGGACATCCCTGCCGTGTTCCTGAACTTAGTGGAAAAGCTCTCAGTTTTTCCCCATTGAGTATAATATTTGCTGTGGGTTTTTCATAGATGGCTTTTATGATATTGAGGTATGTACCCTCTATCCCTACACTGTGAAGAGTTTTAATCAAGAAAGGATGCTGTACTTTGTCAAATGTTTTTTCTGCATCTATTGAGAGGATCATATAGTTCTTGTTCTTTCTTTTATTAATGTATTGTATCACATTGATTGATTTGCGGATGTTGAACCAACCTTGCAGCCCAGGAATAAATCCCACTTGGTCGTGATGAATAATCCTTTTAATGTACTGTTGGATCCTATTGGCTAGTATTTTGGTGAGAATTTTTGCATCCATGTTCATCAAGGATATTGGTCTATAATTCTCCTTTTTGATGGGGTCTTTGTCTAGTTTTGGGATCAAGGTAATGCTGGCCTCATAAAACGAGTTTGTAAGTTTTCCTTCCATTTCTATTTTTTGGAACAGTTTCAGAAAAATAGGTATTAATTCTTCTTTAAATGTATGGTAGAATTCCCCTGGGGAGCCATCTGGCCCTGGGCTCTTGTTTCTTGGGAGATTTTTGATGACTGTTTCAATTTCCTTAGTGGTTATAGGTCTGTTCAGGTTTTCTATTTCTTCCTGGTTCAGTTTTGGTAGTTTATATGTCTCTAGGAATGCATCCATTTCTTCCAGGTTATCTAATTTGCTGGCATACAGTTGCTCATAATATGTTCTTATAATTGTTTGTATTTACTTGGTATTGGTTGTGATCTGTCCTCTTTCATTCATGATTTTATTTATTTGGGTCCTTTCTCTTCTTTTTGATAAGTTTGGCCAGGGGTTTATCAATCTTATTAATTCTTTCAAAGAACAAGCTCCTAGTTTTGTTGATCATTTCTACTGTTCTTTTGGTTTCTATTTCATTGGTTTCTGCTGTGATCTTTATTAATTCTCTTCTCCTGCTGGATTTAGGCTTTATTTGCTGTTCTTTCTCCAGCTCCTTTAAGTGTAGAGTTAGGATGTGTATTTGAGACCTTTCTCGTTTCTTGAGAAAGGCTTGTATTGCTATATACTTTCCTCTTAGGACTGCCTTTCCTGCATCCCAAAGATTTTGAACAGTTGTGTTTTCATTTTCATTTGTTCCCATGAATTTTTTTAATTTTTAATTTCCTGGTTGACCTATTCATTTTTTAGTAGGATGCTCTTTAGCGTCCATGTATTTGAGTTCTTTCTGACTTTCCTCTTATGGTTGAGTTCTAGTTTCAAAGCATTATGGTCAGAAAATATTCAGGGAATGATCCCAATCTTCTGGTACTGGTTGAGACCTGATTTGTGACCCAGGATGTAATCTATTCTGGAGAATGTTCCTTGGGCAGTAGAGAAGAAGGTGTATTCTGTTGCTTTGGGATGGAATGTTCTGAATATATCTGTGAGGTCCCTCTGATCCAGTGTGTCATTTAAAGCCTTTATTTCCTTGTTGATCTTTGCTTAGATGATCTGGCCATTTGAGTGAGGGGCCTGTTAAAGTCCCCTACTATTATTGTTTTGTTGTGGATGTGTTTCTTTGATTTTGTTATTAACTGGCTTATATAATTGGCTGCTCCCATGTTAGGGGCATAGATATTTAAAGTTGTTTAATCTTCTTGTTGGATAGACCCTTTAAGTATGATGCAGTGTCCTTCATCATCTCTTATTATAATCTTTAGTTTAAAATCTAATTTGTCTGATATAAGGATTGCCAACCCAGCTTTCTTATGATGTCCATTAGCATGGTAAGTTGTTTTCCACCCCCTCACTTTCAATCTGGAGGTGTCTTTGGGTCAAAATGAGTCTCTTGCAGACAGCATATCAATGGGTTTTTTTTTTTTTATCCAATCTGATACCCTGGGGTTTTTTTTGATTGGGGCATTTAGCACATTTACATTCAGGGTAACTATTGAAAGATATGAATTTAGTGCCATTGTATTGCCTGTAAAGTGACTGTTACTGTATATTGTCTCTGTTCCTTTCTGCTTTGTTAGTTTTAGGCTCTTCTTTTGCTGAGAGGACCCCTTTCAATATTTCTTGTACAGTTTAGTGTTTGCAAATTCTTTCAGTTTTTGTTTGTCCTGGAAGCTTTTTATCTCTCCTATTTTTAATGACAGTCTAGCTGGATATATTATTCTTGGCTGCATATTTTTCTCATTTAGTGCTCTGAAGATATCATGCCAGTCCTTTCTGGACTGCGAGGTCTCTGTGGATAGGTTTGCTACCATTCTGATGTCTCTATCATTGTAGGTTACAGACCTCTTGTACCGAGCTGCTTTCAGGATTTTCTCTTTGTCTCTGAGATTTATAAGTTTTACTGTTAGATGTTGGGGTTTTGACCTATTTTATTGATTTTGAGCGGGGTTCTCTGTGCCTCCTGGGTTTTGATGCCTGTTTCCTTCCCCAAATTAGGGAAGTTCTCTGCTATAATTTGCACCAATATACCTTCTGCCCCCCTCTCTCTTTCTTCTTCTTCTGGGAGATCCCAATTATTCTAATGTTGTTTCGCTTTATGGTATCACTTATCTCTTGAATTCTCCCCTCATGATCTAGTAGTTGTTTATGTCTCTTTTTCTCAGCTTCTTTATTCTCTACCATTTGGTCTTCTATATCACTAATTCTCTCTTCTGTCTCATTTATCTTAGCAGTTAGAGCCTCCATTGTTGATTGCACCTCATTAATAGCCTTTTTGATTTTGACTTGTTTAGATTTTAGTTCTTTTGTTTCTCCAGAAAGAGATTCTCTGTTATCTTCTATACTTTTTTGAAGCCGAGCTAGTACCTTTATAATCGTCATTCTGAACTCTAGTTCTGACATCTTACTAATGTCTGTATTGATTAGGTCCCTGGCAGTCGGTACTGCCTCTTGTTCTTTTTTGTGAGGTGAGTTTTTCCGTCTTGTCATTTTGTCCAGAGGAGAATAGATGAATGAGAGAACAAAATGATAAAAAAATGCTCAAAGGGTAACAATGACCCCAGAAAAATATACAGTAAACAAATCAAAAGAGACCCAAAACCAGGGGGGAAAAGAAAGGGAAAAAAAAAGAATATGATCAGATTGGTGAATATAACAGAGCCACACACTAGATTTTCGGTGTATTTTGGTCTGTTAGAAGAAAGTACCTCCCAAAATTTTAAAGAAAGAAAAACTTATGTACAAAAATAAGGGTAAATACGATGAAGGAATGGAATATGACTGTAAAGATGAAAATTAATAAAAGGATTTTATTAATAAATTAATAAAAAGAATTTATTAATAAATGAATTTTAAAGAGGAATTGATAAGAAGTTGGTTAAAAAAATGAAAAAATTTTAAAAATAAAGAGAGAATGTGATCATGTGGGAGACTAGAACAACGTCATACACTAGATTTAGGGTATATTTTGGTCTGTTTGAAGAAACTTAGCCCAAAATTTTAAAGAAAGAAAAACTTATATATATATATATATATATATATATATATATATATATATACACATTCAAAAAATAAGGTTAAATACAATGAAGAGATAGAATATGACTGTAAAAATGAAAAATTAAAAAAGATTTTTAAAAAGGAATTAATAAGATGTTGGTTGAAAAAGGAAAGAAGAAAAATTCAACTAAAAAATAGAAAAAGAGAAAAATAAAAAAAATTTTAGCAATTAACTTTGAAAGACTAAAGAATAATGGGGAAAAAGCCATGAATTCTATGTGCTGTATTTCCCTAGTGCTGGAGTTCTGCCGTTCTCATTTATCAGTAAACTTGGTTTTGGTAGGCTGTTCTTGCTGATCTTCTGGGGGAGGGGCGTACTGCAGTGATTTGCAAATGTCTTTCCCTGAGCTGGAATTGCCTTGCCCTTTCCAGGGGCTGGGCTAAGTAATTTGCTTGAGTTTGCTCTTGGTAGCTTTTGTTCCCTGTGAGCTTTCTGTACAGCTTTGGAGGATGAGAGTGAAATTGGTGGCCTCCCAATCTCTGTCCTGGAGGAGCCAAAAACTTGGGGCCCCACTCCTCAGTGCGCCCCCAGAGAAAAATAGTCAATCACTCCCGTCTCCCTGGTCTCTGACCACACTCCGTGCTCACCCGGCCTGTGACCAAGCATTTCTATCTCTGGCACAGGACCCCGTATGGAGTCTCCAAACCCAGCAGATTCCTGCAGTGCACTCCCATGCTGCTCCTCCCGTGGGAGGAAGGGGAGTCTCCCCAGATCTGCCACTTGTTGGGTTCCTGCTGGAAGAGCAGTGGCCCAACTATGCCATGGATCACGGTTTATAGCAAACCTGAGCTGAGAGCCCACTCTTTGGCCCCGTCTTTGCAGCCAGCTTTCCTGCTCCAATATCTGGGAGCTCTGCCGCACTCAGGCACATCCAGTCTTTCTGTGACCCCGAGGGTCCTGAGACCACACTGTCCCAGAGAGATTTCCACCCCCCACTTAGCCACTGGAGCGACGTCGCTCCACTGCTCTATCACTTGCCAGTAGCTGGCTGATGGAGGCTCCCTCCCCGCCCACAGTCTATCTTCCCGAATATCGCCTTGGATTCACTTCTCTGCATGTCCTACCTTCCTACCTTTTTTTTAAAAGCTATTTTTTAAAAGTATATATAAGTGGTTGTGAACATCAGTTTTGGAATCAAATAGATCTTTATTTTTAAAAATCCTCAGGAAAAAAAATATCCTGAGACATATTTTTTAACTTTTCTGAGCCTTACTTTTCTCATCTATAAAATTGACATAATCTCTATTTTAATCGATTGTTTTGAAGACTGGATGAGATAACATTCATAAACCACTTACTATAGTGCCTGGATCACAGTAAGCATCCAATAAATAATAGCTATCCTTATTTTTCTTATCAGATCATGAGTATTTTACTTGATTTAACCAATATATTTCAAACCCTGTGTTACAGTGGGAGCCAAGAGATTTTTTTTTTAAGTAATAAATTGTTGAGAGGAAAGTCAAATACTCTTGCTAGAAGGAAATTTATAGATCTAATGAGCCCAATACTCTTAATCCAGATGAGAATATTGAGATGCCAAGAAATCTACCCAAGTTCACATGACTGGAGGGTAGAAGACTGTGAACTAGAACCTAGATTTCTGTTAGTCCAGAGTTGTTTCTTACATTCTTGTATTTAGTCCAAAGAGATAGCATTAATTTTTAGTTCAAATGAAATTAAATAGAGCATGATTCATCAAGAAAAATTTCAGCCTTTTCATTATAACCATTCTAAAGTAATTTAGATTTTTCTACAAAAGTTATTTCAAAGCTCTGATATGCTCTAATTAATATTGCTAATGTGAAGTACAGAAAGGTCATATAAACTGAGCGGCTAGGACTTTCACTTCCAGGAGGATGAAATACATTTACTTTCCCTATTCCTCCTGCTACTTACAACTTTAAACTCTGGACATAAGATGAAGATAAGAAGACTGAAAAAGGGAGAAGAGAAAGCAGACAGGCTAGGGACCTCAGAGCCCAAAGAAAAATACAGCAATGAGTTCTCTGGGTTTTCTTTTTTTCTCTTTTCCACACACATCTCAGACTGACTGCTGGAGAAGCCAATGACCCAGAAATGCCAACAGATGTAGATATAAAAAGCCCCAACAAAATTTTGTTCTAACTATAGGTCCAGGAAAGGAGCAGCCTAAGCAAGACAAAAAACTTTTAGAAAATAATCAATCTACTACAGCAAAACACCACCCCAAAAAACTATGGCTTTTACCCTCACCAGGCTGTAAAAAGGTACCCACTAACCCTGCTGGGGTGGTATCAGAGAAGGCTAAATAGGGGATAACAACTTTCATCCCTGCTGGGCAGTAAAGAGGCACTCCTTCCCCCATAGTGTCAGTGGAGACAATGCGGGGAGCAGTAACAAGACACTTCTATCCCTCCCAGCCAGGAATCTATCGGTAAAGGTCTGGTGGAGAGCTAGCATGCCCACCCCAACCCAGCAGCAATGAGAAGCCTCCTTCCCTGACTTGGGTGACACTGGAGACAGGGTAGGAAACCTGGACCTCTACTCAGCAGTATAGAGGCAGTATCCCTCCCATTCCCTGTTGGGACAGTGTTGGAGAAAACCAGCTAAAACAGACAGTTTAAATAATATCCAGAGTCTCATGACATAATATCCCAAATGTCCAGGTTTCTATTAAAATCACTTATCATACCAAGAACCAGAAAGATCTCAAATGAAATGTAAAAAAGAAAATCAATCAAATGAAATGTAAAAAAGATGCCAACACTGAGGTGAGAAAGATGTTAGAATTATATACAATTATATACATTAGAATTATATACAATTGTATATACAAGACTATATATATATAATCATTTAAATTGCCATTATAAAGATACTTTAACAAGCAATTGTGAGCATTCTTGAAACAAACAAAAAAAGAAAAAGCTGCCATAAAGAAATAAAACATCTCAGCAAAGAAAAAGAAAATATAAAGAAGAACCAAATGGAAATTTTAGAACTGAAAAATACAATAACTGAAATAGAGAGCTTAGTAAATGGTCTGGTCCCAATAGAAGAATAAAGAGGATGGAGGAAAGGATTGGTGAACTTGAAGATAGAACAATAAATATTATCCCATCTGAACAACAGAGAGAAAATAGACTAAAAAATCAAACAGAACAGAGCCTCAGGGACCTGTGGAACTGTAAGAGCTGATATTTGTGTCATCAGAGGCCTGCAAGGAGAGGAGAAAGAAGGTAGGGCTGAAAACTTATGTGAAATAATGGCTGAAAATGTTCAAAATTTGGCAAAGACACAAACCTACAGATTCAAGAAGCTGAACAAGCCTAAATAAGATGAGCCCAAAAAATCCACATCAAGTCACATCATTGTCAAACTTCTGAAAACCAAAGACAATGAAAAACATCTTGAATATAGTGAGATAAATATGACGCCTTAACTGTAAGGGAGAAACCATTTGAAGTACCAGATTTCTCATCAGAAACCATGGAGACCAGAATAAATTGGCTCAAACATTTTTCAAGTGCTGAAAGAAAAGAACTGTCAACCCAGATTCCTATGCCCAGTGAAAATACCCTTCTACAATGAAGAGGAAATTCAGACATGCTCACATGAAGCAAACTCTAAAATAATGGCGAAAGGAAGTTCTCTAACAGAAGAGAACCAACAAAAGAAGGAACCTTGGAACATCAGGAAGAAAGAAAGAACTACAGTAAGCAGAAATATGTGTAAATATGATAAATTTTTTCTTTTCCTATTGAGTTTGCTGAATGATGTGGGATGGTTGTTATGAACTGAATGTGTTCTTCCAAATTCATAAATTGAAGCCCTAACCACTAAGGGGACATGCCCCCCCACCCAGAGTCTGTGAGCAGGTATTAAGGTTAAGAAAAGGTGGGGTCCTATTTCCACAGGGCTGGTATCCTTATAAGAGGAAGAGACGCCAGAGTTGTCTCTCTCTACCATGTGAGGACACAGAGAGAAAGCAACCATCAGCAAATCAGGAACACAGCTCTCACCAGGAACTGAATCAGATGCGATCTTGATCTTGGACTTCTCAGACTCCAGAACTGTGAGAAAAGTAATTTCTGTTGTTGAAGCCACACTGTTTGTGGTATTTTGTTATGGCAGCCCAAGTAGACTACTACACAGTGGTTGAAGTAAAAATTATAACACTGTTCAATGTGGTTCTACATGTATGTAAAGGAAATATTTAAAACAAATATTTTGGAAACAGGAAGGATAAAGAGACATAAAGGGAGGTAAGATGTTTTTCATTGTCTTTGGTTTTCAGAAGTTTGACAATGATGTGACTTGATTTGGATTTTCTGGGTTCATCTTATTTAGGCTTGTTCAGCTTCTTGAATCTATATTTTGCTGGAACTGATAAAATGGCACCAGTAGACAGCAATAAGTTATGTATATATGGTATCATGCCTACAGCAGCCACTAAAAACCTACAGAAAAAGTCATACTCAAAAACATTGTAGATAAATTGTGTTCACTATGGCAGCACATATGCTAAAACAATAAAGGGAAAATTAAGAATGTACAATGGGAAAAAGTCTCTTCAACAAATGGTGCTGGGAAAAGAGGACAGCTATATGTAAAACAATGAAACTGGACACGTTCTTACATTACACACAAAAATAAACTCAGAATGGATTAAAGACCTAATGTGAGACCTGAAACCATAAAATTCTCCTAGAAAAAAACATAGGCAGTAATCTCTTTGACATCAGTCATAGGAACAGTTTTCTAGATATGTGTCCTCAGGTGAAGGAAATAAAAGCAAAATTAAACTATTGGGACTACAGCAAAATAAAAAGTTTTTTTTTTTAAAACACCAGCAAAGGAAGCCATCAACAAAACAAAAAAAACACCCACTAAATAGGAAAGATATTTGCAAATGATATATCCAATAAGGGGTTAATATCTAAAATAAATAAAGAACTTATACAACACCAAAAAATAATCTAATTAAAAATTTGGCAAAAGCCACGAATAGATAATTTTCCAAAGAAGACATACAATGGCCAACAGACACATAAAAAGATGCTCAGTATCTCTAATCATCAGGGAAATGCAAATCAAAACCACAATGAGATATCCCCTCACACCTGTCAGAATGGCTAGTATCAAAAAGAAAAGAAACAAGTGTTGGTGAGGATGTGGAAAAAAAGGAGCCTTCGTGCACTGTTGGAGGGGCTGCAAACTGGTGCAGCCACTGTGAAAGACAAGATGTAGGTTCCCCAAAAAAATGAAAATAGAAATATCATAAATCTTGTAATTCCACTGCTATGTATTTACCCAAAGAAAGAAAAACATTAATTAGAAAAGATATATGCACTCCTATGTTTATTTCAGCATTATTTACAATAGCGAAGTATGGAAGTAATGTATCCACCCATAGATGAATAGATAAAGAAATAGTACACACACACACACACACACACACACACACACACACACACACTGGAATATCACTCAGCCATAAAAAAGAATGCAACAACATGGTTGGACCTAGAGGGTATAATGCAAACTGAAATAAGTCCGACAGAGAAAAGCAAATACCCTATGATTTTATTCATATGTGGCCTTTAAAAAACAAAGCAAATGGCTCTTTCCACAGTTTGGCTATTGTGGACATTGCTGCTATAAACATTGGGGTGTTTATACCCCTTCGGACCCCTACATTTGTATCTTTGTGGTAAATACCCAGTAGTGCAATTGCTGGATCGTATGGTAGCTCTTATTTTCAACTGTTTGAGGAACCTCCATACTGTTTTCCAGAGTGGTTGCACCAACTTGCGTTCCCACCAACAGCGTAGGAGGGTTCCCCTTTCTCCGCATCCCTGCCAACATCTGTCGTTTCCTGACTTGTTAATTTTAGCCATTCTGACGGGTGTGAGGTGGTATCTCATTGAGGTTTTGATTTGGATTTCCCTGATGCCGAGCGATGTTGAGCACTTTTTCATGTGTCTGTTGGCCAAGATGTCCATTGACAGATGAATGGATAAAGAAGAGTGGTATATAAACACAATGGAATATTATGCAGCCATCAAAAGGAATGAGATCTTACCATTTGCAGTGATGTGAATGGAACTGGAGGGTGTTATGCTGAGTGAAATAAGTCAATCAGAGAAAGACATGTATCATATGACCTCACTGATATGAGGAATTCTTAATCTCAGGAAACAAACTGAGGGTTGCTGGAGTGGTGGGGGGTGGGAGGGATGGGGTGTCTGGGTGATAGACATTGGGGAGGGTATGTGCTATGGTGAGCGCTGTGAATTGTGCAAGACTGTTGAATCACAGATCTGTACCTCTGAAACAAATAATGCAATATATGTTAAGAAAAAAAAAAGAAGAAGAAGATAGCAGGAGGGGAAGAATGAAGGGGAATAAATCGGAGGGGGAGACGAACCATGAGAGACTATGGACTCTGAAAAACAAACTGAGGGTTCTAGAGGGGAGGGGGTGGGGGATGGGTTAGCCTGGCGATGGGTATTAAAGAGGGCACGTTCTGCATGGAGCACTGGGTGTTATGCACAAACAATGAATCAAGGAACACTACATCACAAACTAGTGATGTAATGTATGGTGATTAACATAACAATAAAAAATTAAAAAAAACCAAAGCAAATGAACAAAGAAAAAAAAGAGAAATAAAAAACAGATTCTCAAAGGGAACTGGTGGTTGCCAGAAGGAAGGTTGGGGAGGATAGGTGAAATAGGTGATGGGGATGAAGACTACTTATAGTGCTGAGCACTGAGTAACATACAGAATTGTTGAATCATTATATTGTACACCTGAAACTAACATAACAACTGTATGTTAATTATACTTGAATTAAAAAATAAAATTTTTAAATTATAGATAAATCAAAATAGAATTCTAAAAAGATGTTTAAGTAACCTAGAGAAAGGTAGGAAATGAATATAAAGAAATGAAAAATAGAGAACAGGCAGAAATAAAAATAAGAGGATAAATCTATAATATAACATTGTATATTAACATTTATTGATGAATGATTGATCAAATCAGAAATTGCCCAAATGGAAACTGGACCAAGAAACTGTTGGGTCTAGTTAAAAGATTTTTCTTATGTATATTTAAAACCTACTTTCATTTCATTTTTATCCATTGTAGGTCTTCTACAGCTTCATAGAACCAATCTCAAAAACTAAATTTTATACTGTCAAAACCTCAGAGTAAGCAACTTCTTCATACTGTTAACTCATATTAAATTTAAAGTCAAATAAAAATCTTAAATTTTTTCCCACATGAACTTCTTCAAAATTATGTATGCTGTATAGTATATTGTACTTGGAAGACTTTACACTTATTAAATTTCATCTTATTAGTTTCAGTCCCATAATCCTACCTATTGTGACACTTTCTGTTGTGTCTGATTTTGATTAATTCTTTTAGAAAATTAAACAAGCATCCTTCCACCTTAACAAAGCCATTTATTAGCACAGCTCAATGAGAAAGGCCTATGTCATTCTGAAGGGGGTCTCTCCATGTTGATACAGGTCCACTTTTTGAGTATGGTTGATTCATTAGCCTCAAGCCTGCCTTATATTATCTTCATCTAGCTCACACTCTCTTATTCAGGAAGATATTATTAAGAACTTTGTCACATTTTGTTGAAATCAAAATATACATGTCTGCAGGCTTTTCCCTAATCTACCAAACCTGTTATCCCTATCCAGAAAATGAAGTCATCACAATTTTTTATAAGCTCTCCTACTGTCCGATCTCAATTGTAGATTCCACTTGTTCTACTCCTTTCCTTTAACTTTGGAACTCAGCTGTAATTACATGTAAAAATAATCAGCAACTTAGAGACTATTAGTAACAGATTGGAAAAATATTAACATATTGAATCATAAATGTGGAAAAAGAGAACTAAGTATTAAAATGAACTAGATGAATAGAGTCAATGAAGTAGTGGCATAACTAAAAACAATGTTGCTGGGATGCCTGGGTGGCTCAGTCCATTGGGTGCCTGCCTTCGACCAGGTCATGATCCCAGGGTCCTGGGATCGAGTCCCGCATCAGGCTCCTCGCTCAGCAGGAAGCCTGCTTCTCCCTCTGCCTGCCCCGCCCCCTGCTTGTGTTCCTGCTCTTGCTATCTCTCCCTCTGTCAAATAAATAAAAGCTTTTCAAAAAATCAAAAAACAATATTGCTACTTATGCACGTAAGTAGGTTGTGTGAAGTAATTTTTTTTTTTTTGTAATTTTACTTAATACTGCCGAAACTAAACTCCTAACACACAGTTCCAATCCTACCCCTTTAATACGCAGAAACCCTCAGTGGACCTCCATTGCCTTCCAAATTAAGAATAAACTCTGTAGCCTGATATTAAAAACTTTCAAGTTATGACCCTAATGTACCTCCAAGAATGATTTATGCCTCGACCAAAGCAAAACTTCCTGCCAAACTTCACCACAATATATTCCTAGAATACCTATTCATTCAATCTTTCAAATAATTTGAGGGTCTACTATATACCAAGCTGAATGCTGGAAGTGAACAATTAGCAGAATTGTATCAGAAACCTGCCTCATAAGGAATATTACAGGCTAGTATTATTAGTGTCTTATTGCTGCTTTAACAAATTACCACAAACTTGGTGCCTTAAAACACCACCAATGTGTTCGTGTAAAGTGCTGGGGATCTGCAGTGTGACACTGGACTCATTGGGCTACAGTCAAGTTGCCAGCAGGGCCGCATTCTTTCTGGAGGTTGTAGGGTTGAATCTATTTCCTTGCTTTCTCCAGCTTCTACAAGTCAACCTCACTCCTTAGTTTATGTCCTCTTCCACCATCTTCAAAGGTAGCAAAGTTACATCTCTCTGACTCTTCTTCAATATTCACATCTCCTACTGGCTCTTCTGCTTCCTTCTTGAACTTTTCAGCATCCTTGTGATTACCTTGAGCCTAACAGGATACTCCAAGAGTCAGCTCATCAGCAACTTCAGTTTCATCTGCAACCCTAATTCCCCTGTGCCATGTAACCTAACATATTTGTATTCCAGAGCCTAGGATGTGAACATCTTTGGGGGACCATTATTCTGCATATGTAATTACAGGTTTAACTAGTAATAACACAGGTTTAACATATACTGACTATTTATATAGCCAGTATTTGCCTGCCACTCAGGGGTGAATTCAAAACAAAACAAAAACATTTACCCCTCTCATACTAACCCCTCCATACTAACCACTTCACAAGAGTCACTTCATTTAATCTTCTCAACAAATCTATGAGGTAAGTACTATTCTATATGCCCCATTTTACGATGAGCAGTCTAGAACTATTCTTTCCCATCTAAGTTTCTTTGCTCATTTTCCCCATCTTCCTCTTGTATCCATCTTTTGAGGCTCCTCGATAAAACCATGTGACCTCCTATGTGCTCTCTTCCTTTTCTGAGGCTGTATCATTTTGTTTTTATCTCCCTTATAACCTGCCCCCATCCATTCCTCCACCATATTCTCATCTTCAGGAAAACCACTATTACTGAGTGGAATGTGTTGTATCCTTAAATTGTGTCGGAACAGAAGAAAGATTGTGAACCATCTAGATTATAAACTCCTTCACAGCAAGACACATTAAAAGGCAGAAGCATTAAAATGAGTGTCTTACTCATCTTTCTACTTGTCATTTGTCAGGTATATAGCAATAATGTCAATATTTTTTCTCAGCATCTAGTACTTTATAGTATAAAAATACTTTAGCTATTTGATACTCAAAAAGCCAGGTGAGGGTAACAAGAAAAAATGTTATTATACTCATTTTATGGATGAGGAAATGAAAGCCCAATAAATGTAACTGTTGTGTTCAAGGTTAAAATGATAAAGCTGGATTCTGAACCAAAGTTTTCTGATTGAAAGACCAGTATTCTTTTCTGTACTGTTTCTCCCTGTTCATGGTAAAAACAATCAACAATTATTTTGAAGCAAATCTTTTTTTTTAGATTTTATTTATTTTTGAGAGAGAGAGTGCACACACAAGCAGGGGGGAGGGGCAGAGGGAGACGGAGAAGTAGACTCCGTACCGAGCGCAGAGCCTAATGCAGGGCTCAATACCAGGACCCTGGGATCATGACCTGAGCTGAAGGCAGATGCTTAACTGACTGAGCCACCCAGGTAACACTTGAAGCAAAACTTTTAATGTCTAAGTTTATAGAATCTTCTTTGGCTATCTTCATAACTTTGCCCTTCCCATTCTCATTTTATTCTAATTTTAGCCTTGAGTGACATGAATAAACTAAATAGCCCTTTTTATCTCTCAAATTTTTTGAACTAAAGGGATAGAAAATAAATTACTTTTTAAAGATGACAGACATAAAAAGTAAAACATTATGGACCAGTGGTCCTCAACTAGCTGGGGCAACAAACCCATGCAGCTCATGCAGTGGCCCACGGTCCACAGCCAGGGGCCCCTAGCAACTGTGTCCAGCGTGGGAGGAAACATGCTGGGTGAACACAGAATGCTCCTCATCTGGGGCAAGGGCTTCCATTGCAATGGCTCCCTTTGGCAGGGCTGCCACATCCTGGCCTGGACACCGGAGAATTCTCAGGGAATAAAATTTTGGTATGATTTGGAAAAAGGAAAGAAAAGGAAAAGTTAGACTGACCCTAGTTTGTGGGCCTTTGTAAGGGCTACCAAAGAAGTCTGCTGCCTTAGGCACTTAGTATTTGCCTGCCACTCAGTGGTGTATTAAAAACAAAAAACAAAACAAAACAGAAACGTTTACCCCTCTCATAGCCGCTCCTCTTTAAACCCTACCCCACACAAGAACTAGTCCCTGGCTAGACAAACTCACCTCCTCTGCTGGAGGGGTTTTTTATTAGCCATGCACAGAGGGTGGTCCATAGTAGACTTTGCTTAGAGGCTTATTTTTACTACTTCACCATTATAATCATTTTATCCAATTCAACCCAACCTTGAACGGATATGATACACCACTTGTCTTTTCTGCTTTTGTGCTTTTTCTTCCGACTGTGAAGCAAAATCCTGGGTATGAAATGCAAGCTGGGGATGGTGGGGAGGGCTAGAGTCTAGATCCTCAACAGCATTGTTGATCATCAAATCAACCCAGAGACTACCCACCTCTAGATGCCTAGTTAAGGAATCAGTAGATGTCCTTATGACTTCAACTACTATTATGTGAAGGTAAACTTGTCTGATACAGACTGCCTGGTTATTGTGATATGAGCTCCATCTCCACGCCCACAGATATCCCCCAACACACCTGCCCCCACTGACTACCAATGTTAGAACTTCTGCCAAAACTGTTTTGTTTTGTTTTGTTTTGTTTATTTCAAAATACATGGGAATACAAACTGGTGCAGCAGCTGTGGAAAACAGTATGGAGTTTCCTCAAAAAGTTAAAAATAGAACTACCCTATGATCCAGCAATTGCACTACTGGGTATTTCCCTAAAGAATATAAAAACACTAATTCAAAGGGATACATGCACCCCAATGTTTATAGCAGCATTATTTATGACAGCCAAATTATGGAAGCAGCCCATATATCCACTGACTGATGAATGGATAAAAAAGGTCTGTTATATGTAAATATATATATACATATAATATGTATATATATATTCATGTATACAAACACACACACACACACACACACACACCACAATGGAATATTAGCCATAAAAAAGAATGTGATATTATAATTTGCAACAACATGGATGGAGCTAGAGAGTATGATGTTAAGTGAAATAAGTCAGTTAGAAAAAGACAAGTACCATATGATTTCACTCATATGTGGAATTTAAGACACAAAACAAACAAACAAACAAAAAAGAAAACCGGACGCCTGGGTAGCTCAGGGGGTTAAGCGTCTGCCTTTAGCTCAGGTCATGATCCCAGGGTCCTGGAATCGAGCCCTGATTGGGCTCCTTGCTCAGCAGGGAGCCTGCTTCTCCCTCTGCCTGCAGCTCCCCCTGCTTGTGAACTTGCTCTCTCTCTCTCTCTCTCTCAAATAAATAAATAAAATATTAAAAAAAAAAAAGAAAAGAAAACCAAAAAACAGACTCTTAACTATAGAGAACAAACTGATGGTTACCAGAGGGGAGGTGGATGGGGGGATGGGTTAAACAAGGTGATGGGGATTAAGGAGTGCACTTGCTGTGATCAGCACCAGGTGATGTATGGAAGTGTTCCATCACTATATCGTACATCCAAAATTAATATAATACTGTATGTTAACTGGAATTTAAATAAAAAATTTTTTTCAAAAAAGAAGAAAAACAAAACAAAATAAAACAAAATAGGTGGTAATTTCCCTTTTGAGAAATTCCCCTACATTAGAATCTCATAGTAAATAATCACTGTCTCAAGCAATACATGATTAACTTAGAAAATATGTTAGAGAAGAAAATACCAGAAAGACCACAGGGTTTTATCATGTGTAAAATATTCCAAATTACTTAACTCTGATTTTTGGAGATTTGTAGGAAGATTTATTGGAACTATTTTCCCCAAATTGTGGCCAGGTCACTATTGCAGCAACCCTCTCCCACTCTGTCTAGCAGCTAGGCTGTAACTCTGTGACCCTCGCTTGCCCTAAGGGCAAAAAAGATCCAGGGTCCTTTCCCATGCTGTTTTTCCAGTTTCTATCACACTGTGCCCACCAATGAATTTTCAAACTAATCAGACAGTAGGATATATGGTAGTGAACTTTAATATAAAATAAATTTATGGCAAAGATAATATTACAGTAACATTGATTTTAATTTTTTTTAATTTACTCAGTAACATCAATATTCAATTACCCATTTTTATGTTTCCTTAGTTGTGTCCAATTTTATGTTCTCATATAGCTTTTCTACTTAATATACAATTATTTCTCCATATTTTTATACAATCTTAATACTTAATGCTTCCAATTCTTCATCACAAAATATTTCTTTCATCAGGATATTCAAATACAATATTTGTAGGATATTTAGGACATGAAGACATTGTTTTCAGTTTTTCAGGATTATAAACAATATTCAAATGTACTTTTCCAACATTTTTTCTTTTTTTCATTACTTTCCTAGGATAAACGTCCCGGGTCAAGAGCAAGAAAAAAAATGTACACTCCTTAATACATATTGCTATATTGATTTCTAAGAAGATCATACCAACTTATAATACTTAAGCAACATATGAGTATGGTTTTTTCCAACCTTCCTAGCACTAGATGTTTTATATATTTTAAGCATTTTGCATGTAATTCATTATTATTTGATTTGCATTTCTTTTATTCCTAGTAAAAGTGAATATTTTCTATTTCTTAATTTCTATTTATCATTGATTTTTCTCTTCATGCTCTTTCACAATTATTTATTTATCATGGTTTCTTAGTGGTAAACATTCAAAAGAAAACATATTGGTCTATAATGCTGTTAAACTCTTTTATTACATATCATTGTATAAATTCCAAGGTCAGTAAAATTTTCACTGAAATTTAGACTTAAGGTCTACGGAGGTAATATTTTCTTTAAAGATTAGTTTCTTATTATCACACTTATATAGGCATATAGCTTGCTTTAATGTTTCTGTTTAGGCTGTGAACAAGCAATTTCCTATGCTCCAGCTTTTACCTTCTTCAAAGTTCTGATCTGTGATTTCAATAGGATGATAGGCATCAAGCTTATGAGACAGAGATCCCATGAAGTCATAAGATAGCTAATCCCCTTCTGAACCATCTGAAACAATGAGCCAATTCTAAAACATGTTATTTCATAGAAATAAGTATAAAGTTTAAACCTGGGGTCTAATAACTCAACTATAAAAATATAAAAGAACCACATCTTAATAGCAGCACATGTTTAAAAGGAACAAAGGTGTTCAGTTGGTAGCAGGCTTAATAGGAGTCCGTGGTAGACATTTGCTGCCCAAGACCTTATCTGATCCTACAATTATCCAACAAATAATCACTATGCTCTGTACTCCTTAGACCATTCCTGGAGTATTGTGTATGGTTCTGGGACACTGGGGCATTAGAGTCTATTTCCCAGAAGAATAAGGAAGATGAAGTGACTCAACAGTAGATCACGTAAAGAATGGGAATTTGGCTTGGGATATTTTGCCTGGAGACTAGCAGTCTCATGGAGGATGTTATTACTGACTTGCGAACACTTTAATATTTGCATGTTCTCTGAGGATCTAATTAGGGAAGCAACTAGCCATGGAGCCATCATATGATTAGAGAAAAGGACCCTCACTGGACAGATGAATTTGAGAAAAGCACCCCCTTCTCTGGACAAACACTGCGATCACACTTTGGGGCAGAGTATGGCTGCATTTCAGTCCCCATGTGTTCCCTTGGTCACTCATTTTTGTGTACAAATTGTTTAATTTTATACAGTGGCCATAGTGCTAAAGAAGGGTCAATAAATTGTGGTCATGGACCAAATCCAGCCTGTCGCTTGTTTTGGTAAATAAAATTTTGAAGACAGCCACACTCGTGTGTACTGCCTATGTTTGCTTTCCCACGGCAACATGGGATGAGTAGTGGCAAAGGGCTGTAGGGTCCACAAAGCCTAATGTATTTCCCATTGGCTCTTAACATAAACAGCTTACCAACTCCTGCTCTGTAGTGCTTTTTAATTTTCATCTCTTCACAAATACTAGAATTTGGGGTGGCCATTAAGGACTTAAAGGGGGAGTGCTCATTTTTAAGAAGATTTTGGAAAAAAATTTTTTTTGAAACTTCCCAATTATTAGGCTATTTGGTTGCCCTTCAGCAATAGGATGTTATTAGAGTGTGCATGTGTTAGATGATTCCACTTATAACTGAAATTCACTTGGCTTCAATTAAGTAGGCAGAGGTTATTGGAAAGGTAGCTTGGTATCTCTGAGAATCCAATGGCGGAGGTGCCAAGCCTTGTAAGGAACCTAGAAGTCCTTGATCCCCATTCCTTATCTCTGCTTCTCTCTGTATAGCCAACTTATTTCACTGGTAATGATCTTTTAATCCAAAGGTATAATTATATAATTTTAAAATTCACTGTTCTGGGGCGCCTGGGTGGCTCAGTTGTTAAGCGTCTGCCTTCAGCTTGGGTCATGGTCCCAGGGTCCTGGGATCGAGCCCCGCATTGGGCTCCCTGCTCCTCAGGAAGCCTGCTTCTCCCTCTCCCACTCCCTCTGCTTGTGTTCCTTCTCTCGCTGTGTCTCTCTCTGTCAAATAAATAACATCTTTAAAAAAAATAAAATAAAACTCACTGTTCTATAAGACAAATGAAGAGCAGTCTCTGCCCTACTGCTTCTCGTGCCTTGGTTGTCATTCCCCAGAAGGAACCATTTTCAACTCTTCTGGCATTTCTTCCACTCATGTTTCTAAATAACATGCTTATACTGCCATTTCTTGATTCTTCAGTTTTAAATATTATTTTATGTATTTCTTACTATGGAAGATGAGGATGCTCCTTTCTTCTACCTCCTATTTATATCACATATTTTTGCTAAACTGGTATCTGACGTTTACATTGCTATGACTGTGAATAAGGCAAACTTTCTAACAGTTAAACCCTTCCAAAAATGGAAGAAATATCTTGTGAGCTTACTGAATTCCTGGAAGCTGTATCTGGAGGGCAGGTATTTTCTTATTTATTTTTATATCTCCAGTACCTTCTACAATTCCAGTATATGTGAAGTAATCTTTAAATGGGAATGTATACTGTGAAAGAATCTGGCATTTAATATTTCCCAAAAAAACATCAAAGTAGTAATCATAGGGAAAAAATATCATGTGTTCATGGGAGTAGCACTTTTATTTTCCCTCAAGAACTTTTCCTTGCCTTCACAACTTGGCTAACTGGTGCAAAAGGCCTACCTTTCGGCCTCTCTTGACTTTGGCATGCCTTCCTCACCAAGCTTAATCATTTTTAGATTTTGATTGAAAGTGAGAGACACGGGGCTCTTCCTTTCACTTGAACACTTAGAGGCCACTGCAAGGTTATTAACTGGCCTAATTTCAACACTGTTGTGTCTCAGGGAACAGTGGGGTCCAAAGAGGGAGAGAGATGAGGGAATGGCCAGTCAGTGGAGCAGTCACACACACCCAACATTTATTAAGTTCACTGTCTTATACGGGTGCAGTTCGTGGCACCCCAAAACAATTACAATAGTAACATCAAAGATCACAGATCATCATTAACAAATATAGTAATAATGAAAGAGTTTGAAATATTTCAAGAAGTACCAAAATGTGACACAGAGACATGAAGTGAGCAAATGCGTTGGAAAAATGGTGCCGATCAACTTGTTTCACATGGGGTTGCCACAAAACTGCAATTTGTTAAAAAAGAAAAAAAAAGAAATGCAATATCTGTGAAGCACAACATAGCAAAGCTCAGTAAAACAAAGTATGCCTATATAGAGAGGAGCAGATAAGAGGAGGAGAGCCACAACCTTTCAGTGCTTCCAGCTTCCAAAAGGCATCCTGAGGTCCTGAATGTGTGGATTTAGCACACATATTTCACGGCAGAAGGATATGCTGGTTCAGTAACAAGAATTGAGATGAAGTTTCTAGTTTAAATTTAGGTTATTTTTATTTCTATTGCCATGTAGATCTATAAAAACAATGCATGAATTTTTGTGACAACAAAGGTTACTAATGTTCATACAGAACCGGGAGCAGAGCAGGAAATGTGATTCTGTGTAGAACCAGATAAAATTATATGTAACTAAGAGGCATACCAAACTCAAGCCAGAGCCTTCATTTAACTTTCAGGAATATCATCTTGACCTACAGTATTACCATCTTTGGGATCATTTTAATTCTGGAATTTAAATTAGTATTCACTTTATTTTATAATAAGGATGAATCCTTCATTCACCTGAAACTACAATGATTTCATGTATCAATTCCTTCTTAGTATAAAATGGGGGAGGAGGAGGAAAGGGTGCTTTTATTCAGCACAGTGCTAGCCTCTGAGTAAGATACTTTACCACACTGATTTAAGTAAGATTCCATGAGAACCAAGAAAAATAAAAATCAGAAACTTTCTGTACTTGAAGCTATAGAGTTAGTCTTCAGTGAAAGGACATGGACTCTCCCAAAAAGATTTTCTGAAAGATGAATTCCTGTTTTGATATAGGATGTAGCCTTTGGTCAGGGGTTGCAAATCCACAGAAACACTTCATTAAAACTTACACAGATTTAATAACCATGAAAGTTTAAAAGAATTATGAATCTATGAATAATTTTTGAAAAATTATTACTTCTGTCATCACTGGGTCCTCATTCAACAAGGTCACAAGGGCTGGACCTGAACAGGTTTTATAACTTATTTGAGTCCTCAGAAATATTTAAATTCACAATCCTTGGACTCTGAAATCTCAAGGTTATCAAATCAAAGTTCATGGCCTTAAAACTGGTCCTATTTCACCCCGCTTCACTATTGATCAAGTCTTGGGTAGCTTCAGGGAAGTGAAGTTATATCTTGGTGCTTTGAGAATTTTACACTGTCAAATGGATAGAGCTTTGCAATTTACTTTTTTGACTCTATCTTCCTGAAACTGGTCTTCTATTTTTATTAACTTGTTTGTGAAAATTTTGGACTATATTTATAAAGCCAAAGTTCCTATGGGTCATCGATTTCATTAAAAGGGTAGGACAGATAACATGGAGAAAATATTCTTTTGATAGGATACAATGGGGAACATATTAAGTAAATGATTAATATTAGAAAAAGTAGTACCATATTACAGTAGTACCATGTTACAAGACACCATTTCCCTGAATTCCCTGAGGATGTTTATACATCATTAAAGATACTTAGACTTCTCTTTGAAAACCAGAAACTACAATGCAGAGTCACACCAGTAATAATCTGTTGATGCCTCTTGCTCACCCCTGAAGTCAGGACACCTACAGTGAACAATCTGAAGACTAATGGGTAAAAGTTATTCTTTAATATGTTTTAAATGCCAAAGAGCAAATTAAGCATACTCCCGCCCAAAATAGGTAGAATTACAGTTTAAAAAAAGAATTTTCTTCTCTTGTTTTGTTAAGACTGTTAGCACTGCTCCTTATGTAACTTTTTAATCCATATCTGAATTTTAGTACTTATTATGTTATTCTATAGTTGCTTACAGTTTCTTTTTCTGAAAAGTCTTGAAGACACAAATCAAATTTCCTTTGAATCCCCAGCTTTTAACAGAGTACTTAGGTGTTCAGTAAATAGTTGTTGAATGGATAAATATATCAATTCACTAATTATACAAGAGAAAACTTTTGGGGTAATTACCACGATTACTCAAATGTTCAAATCTTAAAACTTGGGCTCTAAAACAATTAATGATTCGTCCCTTCCTTAGTTTCAAGTGTGTGTGTGTGTGTGTGTGTGTGTGTGCGTGTGTGTGTGTGTGTTTGTATGTTTTCCCTATCATCTTCCTTTTATTTGTCATCCTCTAAAGATGTTTCTATGGCTGATGTCATCCTATGGAAAACTCAGGCTTAAGCTTGACAAAATGCCCAGCCAGTCTCGTGAAGCTTACAGAAGTTATAGTTCATTGCAATAAGCATGAAAGGTAGATTCTTAGCCAAGAATACCAGGATTTCAGTTTGGTTTCCTAACCCTTACAGTGGGAAATTTTGGTTGATGGCAATAACAATCTGCTTGTCCCAGGGAAGGTCCTACCAGGCGCAGGAAACACTGAGTGGAACCTCTTCTATCCTCCAATAATGTCACTCTGAAACTCCAGTAGAATTACCTTAAATGACTGTGGAAATAAAAAGCCAATTCACCTGGATTTCCCATTCAGATGGCTGACAGTATTTGTTGCTGTGCCACTAGCACCTTCTTGCTACATTGTCCACCTTTTATACAATAGTGACCAGGCATGAAATATGCTAGCTGCACCTGTAACAGTAAACAGTCTGTGGGCATGCCCCCCATAATCAGAATAGTGTTTCTCTTAGCATTCTTCAGAATTACGTGCGGAAATTGCTGGACATATACTCCCAGACTCTACTCCCAGATATTCTAATTTAGTAAATTCAGGATGAAGCCAGTTAACCTCCAATTTCAACAAGCACTTCAAGTGATCCTGATGAAGGTGGTTCACAGCTAACACTAAGATATGTTTCATTAGAGATGATATTATGTTTTATTATGCACCTTTTCTTTTCATTTATTTCTTAACTTAAATTCAATTAACATATAATGTATTATTGATTTCAGAGGTAGAGGTAATTCATCAGTCTTATATAATACCCAGTGCTCCTTACATCATGTGCCATGTGCCCTCCTTAATGTCTACCACCCAGTTACCCCATCCCCCCACCTCCCTCCCCTCCAGCAACTCTCAGTTTGTTTCCTATGATTAAGAGTCTCTTATGGTTTGTCTCCCTTTCTGGTTTGGGCTTGTTTTATTTTTTCCTCTCTTCCCCTATGATCCTGTTTTGTTTCTTATTTTTTTAAATTTTATTATGTTATGTTAATCACCAAATATTACATCATTAGTTTTTGATGTAGTGTTCCATGATTCATTGTTTGCGTATAACACCCAGTGCTCCATTCAGTACGTGCCCTCTTTAATACCCATCACCAGGCTAACCTATCCCCCCACCCCACTCCCCTCTAGAACCCTCAGTTTGTTTCTCAGAGTCCATAGTCTCTCATGGTTTGTCTCCCCCTCTGATTTCCCCTCCTTCATTTGTCCCTTCCTGCTATCTTCTTCTTTTTTTTTAACATATAATGTATTATTTGTTTCAGAGGTACAGATTTGTGATTCAACGGTCTTACACAATTCACAGCACTCACCATAGCACATACCCTCCCCAATGTTTTGTTTTTAAATTCCACATATCAGTGCGATCCTATGATAATTGTCTTTCTCTGATTGACTTATTTCGCTTAGTATAATACCCTCTAGTTCCATCCAAATCATTGCAAATGGCAAGATTTCATTTTTTGATGGCTGAGTAATATTCTATTGTGTGTGTGTGTGTGTGTGTGTGTGTGTGTGTGTGTGTGTGTGTATGTGTTTGTGTAGATGTGTGTATATGTACATCTTTTTTATCCATTCATCTGTCGATGGACATCTTGGCTCTTTCCATAGTTTGGCTATTGTGGACATTGCTGCTATAAATATTGGGGTGCACGTGCCCCTTCGGGTCACTACATTTGGATCTTTGAGCTAAATATCCAGTAGTGCAATTGCTAGATCATAGGGTAGCTCTATTTTCAACTTTTTGAGGATCCTCCATACTGTTTTCCAGAGTGGCTGCACCAGCTTGCATTCCCACCAACAATGTAGGAGGGTTCCCCTTTCTCTGCATCCTCGACAACATCTGTCATTTTCTGGCTTGTTAATTTTAGCCATTCTGACTGATGTGAGGTGGTATCTCATTGTGGTTTTAGTTTGTATTTCCCTGATGCTGAATGATATGGAACACTTTTTCATGTCTCTGTTGGCCATTTGGATGTCTTCTTTGGAAAAATGTCTGTTCATGTCTTCTGCCCATTTCTTGATTGGATCATTTGTCCTTTGGGTGTTGAGTTTGATAAGTTCTTTATAGATTTTGGATACTAGCCCTTTATCTAATATGTCATTTGCAAATATCTTTTCCCATTCTGTCAGTTGTCTTTTGGTTTTGTCGACTGTTTCCTTTGCTGTGCAAAAAGCTTTTTATCTTGATGAAATCCCAATAGTTCATTTTTGCCCTTGCTTTCCTTGCCTTTGGAGACGTGTCTAGCAAGAAGTTGCTGCAGCCGAGGTTGAAGAGGTTGCTGCCTGCATTCTCCCCAAGGATTTTGATGGATTCTTGTCTCACATTTAGATCTTTCATCATATTATGCACCTTTTCAATGGCAGCAATCCACTGGCCCTCTTTCACTCCCACTTCCCAGATCTCCATATATTTTTTATGAATCTTTCTCTCATTGTAACTCAGTTTTCTATATAAACACAGACATAGCTATTTCCTTACTGTTTTTAATATCTTCTATATGCTTAATTCTAGACCGGTTTTTATGATATGTTCCATGGAAATTCAGGGTTGTATGAAGCTTTTCTAAGGGATTTTAAATTATTCATAGGAAAAGAAATGTTTTCCTCTGATGTATACTTTATTTGGAGACATACAAAATATACTCAATTTCCACTACCTTGGAAAGGACAAACAGAAAGCCACTAGAATAGTTGACAACTTTATGAATGTCTGCTTAGTTTAAAAAAATACTTAAAAACTTGCAATCAGTGTTTCCCATACAAAATTTCAAAGAAAATTCGCAGGTGACAAAACAGTAAGTCAGCTAAGATAATATCCTAGGTTCACTGCACACCAGACAGGCTGCCCATAAATCTTTGATTGCTTTGTAGCTACATGAACAGTCCAATCAGAGACAAATTCTAATCTTTATAGCATTCAGGGTTTAGCCTTCATTTGTAATATTTGAAGTATGGGAATTAAAGGCAGAGTAGAGTTTCCAGGAGCCTATATTTTCATTAAACCAAATTCTTCCATGCTTCTGTGCTTCCTGTTTTCAAATGCTTTTCATTCTTTTGTGAGGGTCTGGTCCATTAAGATGTCTGAAATGTGCATCCTTTGGGTGTGCTTAAGTAAAAGCCCTGCATGGCTGGCCTGCCAGAGTCCATCCCCTGTGAATGAAGTTGAATGCACTTGAATAAGCAATGATGTATGAAGACCTTAAAAAGAACAGCACTGGTGATGGAGTTTCAGCTCCATTCTAAGCAATGAACCCTTCAAGATGCAATGGAGCAATGTCTGCCAAGTCAGATGGGAACACAAATGTAAACCATCCAACTCTATTTAAATATCCAGAGAAGGAAGAGAATAAATCCATGCTTATGATGAGGTTTTAGTGGGCCTTTAAGAACAAGTCATGCTAAATCAGCAAATATTTATTGAGCACATTCCATGTGCAAGACTATTAATGTAAATGTTTACATTACTTAAAGGTATATATGTAATATATATAAAGTATAATAAATATATATAAATACTAAATATTTATATTGCCCTAAGACCCAGAAAGACATACCCCAACCTCTAGGCTTATCTGCAGAGGACTTGAAAAGAGATTTGCCTGGTCCAATGTGAGATGGGCCCATTGGACCCTGCTCAACCCCAAATCACTTCAAGTCTCCTATGAGAATAATTGGCCAAAGGGACAATAGTGGGTGGGAATCAGGAAGTTTTCTGTGAGGGCCAAGGTCCAAAACATCAGATGGTCAAGCTAGATTCATGTTTTTCAAATTGTAGTTTATGAAATAACTAGTAAGTCTTAACCCAACACATTTTTAATACAGAATAGAATAGAGAAGAGGAAAAGAAAGTATCAGCCACACTTTTTTAAAGTTTATTTATTTGTTATTTGAGTGACCTCTACACCCAGTGTGGAGGTCAAGCTCACAATCCCAAGATCAAGAGTCAAATGCTCTTCCAACTGACCCAGCCAGATACCTCTCCATCCACTCGTAAGTTCTGCCAGTTCTCCCATTTCAGACTCCACTAAAACTCCTTTTCCAGCCGCTCCTACTGGTTGTCCCCTAGCCTATTACAAATAGTAAGTGTAAGCATTGTTTCATGAAGTACATTAGTTGTGTGGGGGGAGAGGATGAGAGAGAGTGTGTTTGTGCGCACATACACATGCACCCCTAAGTTTTATGCAAATACATTCTAATTATACCAGACATTTAAAGAAGCATTAATACCTATTCTCAAACTGTTCCAAAAAATAGAAATGGAAGGAAAATTTCCAAATGCCTTCCACAAGGCCAGCATTACCTTGCTTCCAAAACCCAACAAAAAACCCACTAAAAAGGAGAATTATGGGCCCAAATCCCTGATAAACATGGATGCAAAAAACAAGATATTAGCAAATAGAATCCAACAGTACTTTAAAAGAATTATTTATCATAATCAATTGGGATTTAGTCCTGGGTTGCAGGGGTGGTTTAATATTCACAAATTAATCAACATGGTAAACCACATTAATAAAAGAACAGATAAGAACCATATGATCCTCTCAATAGATGCAGAAAAAAGCATTTGACAAAATACAGCATCCATTCTTCATGAAAACCCTCAACAAAGTAGGGATAGAGGGAACATACCTCAACATCATAAACGCCATATACAAAAGACCCACAGCTAATATCCTCAATGGGGAAAACAGATCTTTTCCTCTGTGGTCAGGAACAAGACAGGGATGTCCACTCTCACCATTGTTATTTGACATAGTACTGAAAGTCCTAGCCTCAGCAATCAGACAACAAAAAGAAATAAAAGGCATCCATATTGGCAAGGAAGACGTCAAACTTTTGCTATTTGCAGACAACATGTTAGTCTTTGTAGAAAATTCTCAAGACTCCACCAAAAAAGTACTGGCACTGATACATGAATTCAGCAGTCACAAGGATATAAAATCAACATACAGAAATCTGTTGCACTTCTATACACCAACAATGAAGCAGCAGAAAGAGAAATCAAGAAATCAATCCCATTTACAATTGCATCAAAACCGTAAGATACCTAGGAATAAACCTAACCCAAGAGGTAAAAGATCTGTACTCTGAAAACTATAGAACGCTTATTAAAGAAATTGAAGAGAACACAAAGAAATGGAAAAACATTCCATGCTGATGAATTGGAAGAACAGCTATTGTTAAAATGTCCATACTACCCAAAGCAACCTATACATTTAATGCAATCCCTACCAAAATACCACCAGCATTTTTCACAGAGCTAGAACAATCTTAAAATTTGTATAGAACCACAAAAGACCTCGAATATTCATAGATTCTTTTTCATGTCTTTAGTTTCCATATATACCTACCTCTTATTCAAATACAGACTTTCAACAAAACTATAAATACTCTCTCAAAACTGTTAAATGCATCTGGCAAAATGTCAGTTTCGTTACTTCTTAGGGACTTCCTTTTTGGTAACCTCAGCCCTCATGTGCCATGCTGAATCAGTCTTATTATTTTTTTATTATTTTTTTAACTTGCTCATTTGCTGTCATCCTGGATTCTCTCTTTACCACCAGCCTGGGAAATCTCTGCATCTCTCTCCTGTGTTGGATCTCTTTGGATATTTGGATCCTATATCATCTTTCTTGGTTTACTCCTTCATTTAGTGGAACACCTCCTCTAGTAGCTTCTTGGGAAAAAAATATGCACATGCATTAAATTTTTTGAGGGTTTGTACCTAACTCTCACAATTCATTAAAAGTTTGAGAATAGAATTCTGGGTTGGTAAGTACTTTCCCTCAGCATTTTAAGGAGACTATTCCACTTTCTTCCAGTCTCCAATTTTACTGTGGAGAAACCTAATGCCATTCTGATTCCTGAACCTTTGTATCTGACCTGCTTATTCTTTCTGGAAGCATTAGCATCTTCACTTTGTTCTCAGAGGTCTCAGACGTCTCAAAATTGATGACTATTGTTTTGTTGTGGGTTTTCTTTCCCCCCATGCCTTATGCTGGGTACTTAATGTGGGAACTCAAATGTTTCCATTCTGGGAATTTTTTGCACTATTTCTTCATTTCCCCCCTTCTGTTTTCCTATCTCTCTATTTCTGGAACTCCTTTCCTTTGCCTAATTTTCTTTTCTCCTTTCTATCTCTGTTTCTTTTTGCATATTGAAAGCTTTCAACTTTATCTTCTAACTCATCTATTAAATTTTTTATTTCTGCTATCATATACTTAATTTTTAAGATTCTTGCTGTTGTTCTCTGAATGTTTCTTTTCACTTATTATTTTCTCTTATCTCTCAAATTTTAATTACAATTTTCTAGTGTTTTCTGCCCCTTGCCTTGTCTGTGTGCCCTCCAAGTTCCTTTTTATTTTTCCTTCCAAGTTTTTACTTAAATTCCAGTTAACACACAGTGTAATATTAGTTTCAGGTGTACAATATAGTGGTTCAACACTTCCATACATCACCAGGTGCTCATCACAACAAGTGCACTCCTTAATCCCCATCACCTATTTAACCCGTTCCCCACCTACCTCCCCCCGGTAACCATCAGCTTGTTCTTTATAGTTAAGAGTCTGTTTCTTGATTTCCCTCTCTTTCTTTCCCCCTCCATGTTCATTTGTTTTGTTTCTTAAGTTCTACATATGCGTGAAATCATATGATATTTGTCCTTCTCTGATTGACTTATTTTGCTTAGCATGATACCCTCTAGCTCTATCCATGATGTTGCAAATGGCAAGATTTCATTTTTTTATGGCTGAATAATATTCCTGTGTGTGTGTGTGTGTGTGTGTGTGTGTGTGTGTGTGTGTATTCCACGTATTCCTTATCCATTCATCAGTCGATGAATATTTGAGCTGTTTCCATAATTTCGTTATTATAGATAATGCTGCTATAAACATCATGGTGCATGTATTCCTTTGAATAGAATTTTTGTATCCTTTAGGTAAATACCTAGTAATGTAATTGCTGGATAGTAGGGCAGTTCTATTTTTAACTTTTTGAGGAACCTCCATACTGTTTTCCATAGTGGCTGCACTAGTTTGCATTCCCACCAACAATGTAACAGTGTTCCTTTCTCTCTACATTCTCCCCAACACCTGTTGTTTCCTGTGTTAATTTTAGCCATCCTGACTGGTTCCAAGTTCCTTTAATTTTTTTTTCCTTCAGTTCTGTATATTCTATTTCATGTTGGAGTGATTCTTCAGTTTTCTGGTGATCCTTGGATCTTTCATCCTATTTAAAGATGAAGCACTAAAAATTGGATACTGAGTACATGGGGCTTTTAAACCTCTCTTGCACAGAGACAGAGCCATTTGTTGGGAATCCCAAAACAACAATATCAGTTGTTTTTTCTCTTGGTTGATCAGTCCCCAAAAAGGAATGCTCCAAATTCCTGCCTGGGGTGTGTAAGCCTCTCTGTCAACATCTTCTCTATAGACAGGGCACTTGGAGTGCCTGTTTGTTTGTTTGTTTGTTTGTTTTAAGTAGGCTCCATGCCTAGTATGGGATTTCATCTCAAGGCCCTGAGATCAAGAGTCACATGGTCTACCAACTGAGCCAGCCAGGTACCCTTCTGTCAACATTTTGTTGGAGCTGTGTAGGAGGCAGGAAGAAAGAATTCCATCTTTTTAATGCATAGAATTACCCTGTTTTCAGGACACTCCTCTGCCTACAGGTGTGCCTGCTCTCCCTGAGGCCAGAGTCCTTCTGATTCACAAAGAGTCACCTTCGACCCTCCTCCAGGTTGGGAGAGGAGTAGTTGCCTGGTATTGTGGTATAGGAAAGAGCCCTAGGGGCCTAACACTGATTCTTACTTGGAGTTTCAACTCAATTCACTTTCAGATCCAATTTCTAGATTTTGCTGAGGTACTGCAGCAAAATCTTACCTGCTCTTGGGCATTCTTCGTTGTTAAATTAGTCTTTAGCTTTATGTGGTCTCATCATTTGTTTTTGTACTCCCAAAACTGTGTTGCAGTTGGCTTCCCTTTCATCCACCTTGTCTTTGAGGGGTTTATGCCTTTAAATTTTTATTTTGGTAGAGTTAGCATAGGTTAATAGATGTCATGTTTTCTTAGCTTTTTAAAAGATTATGTGCAATGCCATGGTTTATATATGATTTTCACAAATCAATTTTCAATCATAAATTCCAATGCTATGCAATAAATTTAGGGTGGGTGGGAGATTGAATGGGCCTGAGTAATATTTTTAAATGCAGTTTGGCATTGGATTATCAATATATCATTTTTAACTACAGAATTAGTTTAAGTTAAACTAGACAATTCTGTTTGATCCTCAACAGTGGAAAGCAGCATTACACAGAAGGGTATAGCTTTCATTCCCTCTTTACTCCATCCCCAAGGCACCAAGCCACAGATACTTTGTTTTCAAGCATGATGCAGGACCTAAAGGAGAATGCAGATGACAGCAAAGCAGAAAACAAATTGTCTAGTGTGTTTATTTATCTGGTAATGCCTGCTTTGCCATCAATCTCTATGTACTTTTTGTATTAGAAGAGAATTTTGGTTGCTTTACTGGCTTCCTTTTCTCATTGCACTTATATTTAAGTGGCATCAAAATCCTGCCGTTGGGTGCAGGGTGCTATGCAAGGAGAATGAGCAAGTAAGCAGGGTGGAAAGGATTTTCCTGACTTAGTGTCTAAATGACCTGTTAATTGCAACCTCCTGGAAGCAAAGAAAAGATTGGGGCAAAACATTAGTGACCAGAATAGAAAATAGTTTTCCATAAGGGACGATGAGATGAGAAAACACATCTCTTTTCAAATTGTTCTTTTTCTTTCTTTTCTTCTGTTTAGATTACAGGTGCATTGCCTAGACCGAAAGATTCCTCCTCAGTGCACTCGTGAAAGTCTCTTACCCATATCCTTCATTCACCCCTATAAATACTTCAGAGCACCAAGGAATAATTTCATGATTCCAATTTGCATCAAAAGTTATATAGGTAATTTAAGTAAACTTGATATACTTTACTATTCATTTCTGAGATTCCCTTAAGTTTCTCAACTTAAACTTCTTGTCACAGATAAAGTCTAAAATTTGTAAAACCAACCTAGCTATTCTGGGAGGCAGCCTTGCTCCCCAGATTAGATAAACTGTGACCAGCATGAATGCACCCCCTCCCACCCCCCCTGTGAGAGGAGGAGGGGGTCTGGAGTGGTAGAAGGAGCACCAGCTCTGGGAGCAGATACATTCAAATTCTGGCTCTGTCATTTATGAGCTGGTTGATTTTGGTTGAGTGTGAATTTGTGTGTCCTTTCAACAGAAACTGAAAGCTATTTAACTTAACTGCTTCCTTTCTTTGCCTTAGTTTTCAAAAGATTTGGAGCTAAATCCATCACTCCATTGTACCAGATGACTCATTTCAGGTGGCTGGCAGAGTCTCTTCCCTTTGTTTCCTTAAATGATCTTTACTGTGTTTGATTGCCAGTGTCTCATTTTATACTTCAGTCTATTTTAGGCCAAAGTCATCAGGTATAAATCTAAAATAATCCTTCTGCCATTGATGTCTCTATAAACTGTCGCTAATCTAGGCTGAGCTTTCTCTAGATGGCTCTTGATGCTTTACTCTCCCTCTGACAATTTTTCCAAGGTGACTGGTATGACGTACTGATTTCATTTAATTTTATATTATACCTTTATAGAAAGGTGGGTTGGTACTGATATTTGGAAGTCTCATTTTCAAAGATGTAAAGCTTTCTGAAAACTAATGCAAAAGGGAAGCACATGGAGCTACATAGCTTTCAATTCCTATCAGAAATTATACAAGCTCATAAACATAAACTTGACTTAAAACTACCACCAAGAATTAATTTCCATTTCTTTTAAGTATGCATGTAATTTATTCAGCAAGCATTAATTAAATATCTATTATGTGCCAGACTTGTACTAGTCTCTCAGAATACAGACATGAAAAGAAAGGCCTTGTTGCTGAAATATCTGGCAATCTAGTGGGAAAAACTAATAAGAAAATAAATAAGTACAATAAAGTGAGATGAATGCTATAATAAAATGCTGTGGAAACACGGAGTTGAAGCCAACTATTTCTAACAGGAATTAGAATTCTGATTCTTGAATGGTTTTGAATACATTTAGCTTTTGTAGATACCAGTTTTCCAAAGGTGAAATTGGAAAAAAAGTTGTAATTGGTTGAGACAATTTATTGTCTTACAGCAACACATTTGTGTTTTAGTAACTTCACATTCTCACCAACTCTTGCTATGGTAAATCTTAATTTAGCCATTCTGGTAGGTATGTCACAGTAACTCATTCTGGTTTTAATTTGCATTTCCCTGATGAGTAGATGTTGGCAGAGGCCACAGGTGGGAAAGGATGGAGTGAAGAAGAGGCTTTGGTTGTTTGTTTCTTGGTCTGTTTCACTGACAGAGAAACCAACATATCCAGGAAGACATAGAGGCTAGAGATAATGGTATGTTTGGCAGGTTCAAAGGATGACAAGAGATAAGACAAAAGAGAAGGAGGAGTATGAAAGGTTTTGCATAACATGCTAAGAAGGTTGAATTTTTCATAAAATCACTGGAAAACTAGCGATCAAGATTTTTAAGTGGAAGATAAATATAACCAGACCTATAGCTAAATGATCCCTCTGACAATGTGGAGGTCAGACTGGAGGAAGCAATACTGGAGGATATAGCCAGGAAAGGAGACAAATAGGGCCTGGAAGAGACAATAACACCAAGGACCATGCAAAGAAGGTAGTTTTAAGAGACATTTAGACAATAGAACCAACAGAACTGGCTGGACAAGGGAGGTAAGGAGTGAGGGGCACAAAAGGGCACATGGGATTCTGGCCTAGGCAACTAGTTAGATGACGATGATATTTACCAGATTTGGAAATAGATACAGGGTAGGATGTGATGGTAGCAAAAAAGGGTAGCAAAATTCATTTGGGATAGGTTATATTGGAAGTGGTGGTAGAACATCCAATTAGAAAGATATTTCTCCCTCCACCACCTCAAATACCCAGAAATCCAGCTGTACAACTTGGGGACCTGATAGTGCCTTGCCTTAGAAAAAACTTAAGAGGATTTTGTTTTCAGAGATTAATCTCTAGGAGTGACAGGCCTATACTTCCAAAGGGGAAAACAGCCTTGAGGGTTGAAAGAGGAGATGAACATCAAGTGCCATGACCTTTAAGAGGAGGAAAAGGCAAATTCTGAGGCAAATTCTGAAAAATAGAGAGGGATGCTATGAGGTACTCTGCTGTATTTCTCTCACAGCTGACGGCAGTAGTCAAAAGCAAGACTGCAGAGCAGAAAATTTAGTCTAAGATGCTGGTCTCTGTAGATTACATACGGGTCATCACCATGTGTAAGGTGGTTAAAGCCATGGAAAAGGCTGAGCTTCCTCTAGGTTTACTTATAGGGTGGGAAGAGAAAAGGGCCAACAGAATGGGAAACATCATTGTTTAAGGAGTTGACAATGGAACAGGAAGAGTCCAAAAAAGAATGAAGAGAAGCAACAAAGAACAATGTCATGGGAGCAAGGAAGAGAGAGTTTCAGGAAGGAAATGATCGATATGGCCAAGTGCTGGAAAAGAAGTTAAATAAGGTTAGGATTTTAAAGAGTTAGAAAGTCATTAATAACTTTGCCAGAGCCATTTCACTGGATTGATGGTGGATAAGCCTGATTATGAAGAGCCGTAAAGTGAATGAACAATGAAGAAGTGCAGGGGAACGTTTTATATTCTTTTATGTGGTTTAATAATGAAGTGAAAAAAATATATAGTGTGCTCTCTAAGAGAGATGACAAGTTTTGGGGAGGGAATTTTCCTTTAATATAGAAATTTTAGCATGGTAAAAGGCTATAGAGAAGAAGCTAACAGTGATAGAGAAATTGAAAAAAAATGGGAGTAGAGGCTAAGAAGTAGTAACTGAAGCATTAGAGGGAAAAGCAACAGAGAAGTCTATGGGATGAGGTTGTTGTCAACCAATTGCTTTTAAAAACTGATCAAACTTAAGGGCAGAAAACAGGTTGCTATATTTGTCAACTAAGACATCAGTAATGGCTTTTTTTGAGAAAGTTTGAGTCTTAGAGGCAGAAGCAAGAGTGCAAGGAGCTAAGATCTAAAGGGAATATGGAAAACTGAGAACACAAAGTTTAAGATTATGTTTTCAAGATACGTGACTGTGACTGGAGTAGGTAAATGTACTTAACCTTTTTATTACCTCTGCTGGGCTCATGGTCTCCATGAGTGGCCAGTATATTAACAACCCTGCCTTACTTATGGGACTGGGGTGGGCACTAGTCAAGGGATGTGAACTTTATAGGCACAGATATCAATCAAAGTGGAACACTTAAAGTAATACATGTTTGCTTTGTCTTGTTGAACCCCTTTCTGAGGGAAATTAAGACTACTCATGGTTCAGTGACAGATGCACAGCAACACTACTAGAAGAGATTCTTATATTTTTGGAGAAACACTCCCCTTTTTCTTGAAGCCTAACTGATCTCCAAGATACTTAGCTATCCAAATAATGTTCAGAGACAGTATTTGTTGGGTTGCCCTTCAGAGATCACCTCTTTCCTTTTCCATATTTCCCATTATTTTAAGCCATGAATAAGAAAGCAAAGGGCCTATAAGGAACCTATAAACCAAATATTTTTATTTACATTATCATGATCTCAGAATTATCTAAGTAATCAGTCAATCCAAAAAAAAAAAAAAAAAAAAGCCAAGCTAACAATCGCTGATGAAGTCTGACTGGTTTTTGTACCAACTTACTCATTCTGTAAGCATGGGTACTTATAATTATGTCCTTAAAGCTAACCAGGATTTTCAAAAGTCAAGTATAACCATGGGCTGTGGCTTTTATTAGTCACGGCCTCCAGAAGTGTTGATTCAGCTGAGCAGGAAGCAATAGGAGGATTCAGTCTGACTTAGTTAGTAGTTATGTGTGGGGGAAGGGTACAGGGCTGGGTAGAAGATGAAAAAAAAACATAAGCAAATGTTCTTAAAAATTACATTTTAAAAAACACCTTTACTAGGATTCAGAAAGTAGCATTTTTTATACTGTAATGTGTCTTCAGCTTCATAATGGGTTATGAAGTTTGCTATATTATTTTAATGGTATCTGAGCAGAGCAAGAGCAGGGAGGAAATTACCAAGCATGACAGTAGGCAATTGGTGATAAACACTTTTGCACCATTAAAAATATTTAACACCCTCTGCCTTTATTGTGCAAGTGTATACTATCATTTCATTATCATTTTTTAAAGGTTACAACTCAAGTAGTTGAGTTACCATGTCTAATCTATTAGAGATAAAGAAAACAAAACCATCATTACTGAAAAATCCCCAACAAATTAATGTTCATCAGTTTAGAGACACACTGCCTTTCTGAGTACTTGAGATCACTCTTTAAAAATGTTACCACACACAAAAAAATGCAAGGCTAACTCAAGATAAACATTTCATTTCAAGAATCCTTTGGGTATGGATAGATTTAATCTTTCTGAGAGAAAAGGTCTTTTTGACCCACTTTTAATTTTTTAATTTTTTGATTTTTTAATTTAAATTCAATTAATTAACATATAGTGTATTATTAGTTTCAGAGGTGGATTTCAGTGATTCATCAGTCTTATATAACACCCAGTGCTCATTACATCACATGCCCTCCTTAATGCCCATTCCCCAGTTACCCCATCCTTCACACCCCTCCCTTTCAGCAACCCTCAGTTTGTTTCCTGTGATTGAGAGTCTCTTATGGTTTGTCTCCCTTTCTGATTTTTTCTTATTTTATTTTTCCTGGGTTTGTTTCTTTTAGTAACAAGAATCATGCTGTATGTATTGTTCTTTGATGTGCTTGTTGGAGATGTTCTCAGCCCAGCCCATTCCTTTTATCCATTATATATCCCACAAAATTAGTGTCACTATTTGTGTTGCTTCATTCTGCTGTTATAATTGTGCCCACTTTTGTGCACAATCTTGAGCACAGGTGCTGAAATTTGAGGGGAAGAGTGTCAGTTTGAGTCCTTGTCAATCTGAAGTGAAGGCATGTTCACTTGGCATTGAGCAGGTGGCAGGCAGTGCATGCTGACTTGGGCAGGAGGGTAGCTGGACTGTGGATTTGGGACCCATAGGCTGATAGCACCATATGTGATGGGGATGTGGATGATTTTGCTTCTGGTCATGAACTCCTTTAACTTGGTTTTTCTAGGAAATTCTATCTCTCCTTCTATTCTGAATTAAAGACTCATGCCACTCTCTTCTGGCCTGCTAAGTTTCTGCTAAAAAACCCACTGATAGCCTTATGGGGTTTCCCTTGTATGTAACTGCTTTCCTTTCTCTTGCTGCTTTTAAAATTCTCTTTAGAGTGGCTGGGTGTCTCAGTCAGTTAAGCGTCTGCCTTCAGCTCAGGTCATGATCCCAGGGTCCTGGGATCAACTTCTCCATCGGGATCCTTGCTCAGCTGGGAGCTTGCTTCTCCCTCAGCCTCTGCCTCTGCCTCTCTCTCTGTCTCTCATGAATAAAATTAAAATCTTTTAAAAAATTAAAATAAATTTAAAAAAATAAAATTCTCTCTTTATCACTACTTTTGGCCATATTATTTATTTTGTGTCTTGGTGCAAACCTCTCTGGGTTGGTTTGGATGGGGACTCTCTGTGCCTACTGGATCTGGATTTCTCCTTCCATCCCTAGGTTCAGGAAGTTTTCAACTATTATTTCTTCAAATAAATCTTCTGCCCCCTTTTCTCACTCTTCTCCTTCTGGGATCCCTATCATGCAACTATTATGCTCAACAGTGTCACTAAGTTCCCTGGGTCTATTCTTATTTTGCGTATTTTTTCTTCTCTCATCTTCTTAGCTTGATTACTTTCTATTACCCTGTCCTCCAGGTTGCTGATCCATTCTCCTACACCCTCCTGTTTTCTGTTTTTTCCAGGTGTCTATTTTTATTTTCATTTAGTGAGTTCATTATCTCTAACAGGTTCTTTTTTAGGTCTCCTATCTCTTTGTGGAGAGTCTCATGGAGGTCTTGAACTCCTTTCTCAATTCTAACGAGTATCTTTAAGAGTACTACTTTAAATTCGCTATCAGGGGGGAGGAGCAAGATGGCGGAGGAGTAGGAGACATAAATTTCATCTGGTCCCAGGAATTCAGCTAGATAGGGATCACACCATTGTGAACACCAACAAACTCAACAGGAGATCGAAGAAAAGAATAGCACCAACTCTCTGAACAGAAAAGCGACCACTTTCTGGAAGGTAGGACATGCGGAGAAGTGAATCCGAGGTGATGTTCGGAAAGATAGACAGCGGGGGAGGGGGCCTCTGTCGGCTGCTTCTGGCAAGTGATAGAGCCGCGGAGCACAAAATTGGAACTTTTAGAAGTCGGCTCCGCTGAGGGACGTCACTCCAGTGGCTAAGCGGGGGGGAGGGGTGGAACACTCGCGGGACAGTGTGGTCTCAGGACCCTCGGGGTCACAGAAAGACCGGGGGTGGCTGAGTGTGGCAGAGCTCCCAGGTATCGGAGCAGGGAAGCCGGCTGCAGAGACGGAGCTGAGGTGTGGGCTCTCAGCACGGGGTTGCCATAAAATGTGATCAGTGACACAGTCGGGCCACTGCTCCTCCAGCAGGGACCCAACAAGAGGCAGATCTGGGGACACTCCCCTTTCTCCCCCCGGGAGGAGTGGCGCGGGAACGCACCACAGGGATCTGCTGGGTTTGGAGACTCCACACGGGGCCATGTGCCAGAGATAGAAATGCTCGGTCACAGGCCGGATGAGCATGGAGTGTGGCCGGAGACCGGGGAGACGGGAGTGACTGACTGCTTTTCTCTGGGGGCTCACTGAGGTGTGGAGCCCCAAGTTCTCAGCTCCTCCGGGGCGGAGATTGGGAGGCCACCATTTTCACTCTCATCCTCCAAAGCTATACAGAAAGCTTGCAGGGAACAAAAGCTCCCGAGAGCAAACTGAGCGGATTACTTAGCCCGGACCGAAAAGGGCGGGGCAATTCCACCTCCTGCAAAGACATTTGGGAACCATGGCAACAGGCCCCTCCCCCAGAAGATCAGCAAGAACCACCAGCCAAGACCAAGTTTACCGATGAATGAGAATGGCAGAACTCCAGAGCTAGAGGAATACAGCAGACAGATTTCATGGCTTTTTTACCATGATTCTTTAATCTTTCAAAGTTAATTTTTTTAATTTTTCTTTATCTTTCTTTTCTTAATTTTTCTTTTTCCTTTTTTCAACCAACATCTTATCAATCTCTTTTCTAAAAAATCTTTTTTATTTTTCATTTTTAGAGTCATATTCTATCCCTTCATAGTAGTTAGCCTTATTTTTGGTATATATGTATATAAGTTGTTCTCTCTTTAAAATTTTGGGATACAGTTTCCTCTAACAGAACAAAATATACCCTAATATCTCTAGTGTATGGCTTTGTTCTAGTCTCCTCCCTGATCACGTTCTCTCCCTTTTTTTTTTTTAAATCCTCTTCTTTCTTTTTTCAACCAACTTCTTATCTTATCAATTCCTTTTATAAAATCTTTTATAACTTACATCTTTACAGTCATATTCCATCCCTTCATCATATTTACCCTTATTTTTGTACATATATGTTTTTCTTTCTTTAAAATTTTGGGAGGCACTTTCTTCCGACAGACCAAAGTACACCCAAAATCTAGTGTGTGGCACTTATCTATGCAGGAGTCTGATCATATTTGATCATATTCTGTTTTTTCTTTTTAATCTTTTTCTTTTTTTTTTGTGGGAGGTATCATCTGTTCTTTTTTTTTTATGTTTGTTATGTTAGTCACCGTACATTACATGATTAGTTTTTGATGTAGTATTCCATGATTTCTTTCCCTTTCTTTTCCCCCAGTTTCAGGTCTCTTCTGATTTGTTCAATGTATATTTTTGGGGGGTCGTTGTTACCCTGTTAGCATTTTGTTATCTGATCCATCTATTCACAAGACAGAGAAAATCACCTCAAAAAAAATAACAAGAGGCAGTACCGACTGCCAGGGCCCTAATCAATACGGAAATTAGTAAGATGTCAGAACTAGAGTTCAGAATGACGATTTTAAAGATACTAGCTGGGCTTGAAAAAAGCATGGAAGATATTAGAGAAACGCTTTCTGGAGAAATAAAAAAACTAAAATATAACCAAGTCAAAATCAAAAAGGCTATTCATGACATGCAATAAAAAATGGAGGCTCTAACTGCAGGATAAAAGAGGCAGAAGAGAGAATTAGTGATATAGAAGACCAAACGATGGCAAATAAAGAAGCTGAGAAAAAGAGAGATAAACAATTACAGGATCATGAGGGCAGAATTCGAGAGATAAGTGATACCATAAGATGAAACAATATTAGAATAATTGGGATCCCAGAAGAGGAAGAAAGAGAGAGAGGGGCAGAAGGTATATTGGAGCAAATTATAGCAGAGAACTTCCCTAATTTGGGGACGGAAACAGGCATCAAAATCCAGGAGGCACAGAGAATCCCCCTCAAAACCAATAAAAATAGGTCAACACCCCGACATCTAATAGTAAAACTTACGAGACTCAGAGACAAAGAGAAAATCCTGAAAGCAGCTCGGGAGAAGACAGCTGTAACCTACAATGGTAGAAACATTAGATTGGCAACAGACCTATCCACAGAGACCTGGCAGGCCAGAAAGGACTGCCATATCTTCAGAGCACTAAATGAGAAAAATATGCAGCCAAGAATACTATACCCAGCTAGGCTGTCATTGAGAATAGAAAGAGAGAAAAAGCTTCCAGGACAAACAAAAACTAAAGGAACTTGCAAACACAAAAGCAGCCCTACAAGAAATATTGAAAGCAGTCCTCTAAGCAAAGAGAGAGCCTAAAAGTAACATAGACCAGAAAGGAACACATACAATATACAGTAACAGTCACCTTACAGGCAATACAATGGCACTAAATTCATATCTTTCAATAGTTACCCTGAATGTAAATGGGCTAAATACCCCAATCAAAAGACACAGTCTATCAGACTGGATTAAAAAACAAGACCCATCGATATGCTGTCTGCAAGAGACTCCTTTTAGACCCAAAGACACCCCCAGATTGAAAGTGAGGGGGTGGAAAACCATTTACCATGCTAATGGACAGCAAAAGAAAGCTGGGGTGGCAATCCTTATATCAGACAAATTAGATTTTAAACCAAAGACTATAATAAGAGATGAGGAAGGACACTAAATCCTACTTAAAGGGTCTATCCAACAAGAAGATCTAACAGTTGTAAATATTTATGCCCTAACATGGGAGTAGCAATTATATAAGCCAATTAATAACAAAATCAAAGACACATTGACAATAATACAATAATAGTGGGGGACTTTAACACCGCCCTCACTGAAATGGACAGATCATCTAAGCAAAAGATCAACAAGGAAATGAAGACTTTAAATGACACACTGGACCAAATGGACTTCACAGATATATTCAGAACATTCCATCCCAAAGCAACAGAATACACATTCTTCTCTAGTGCCCTTGGAACATTCTCCAGACTAGATCACATCCTCGGTCACAAATCAGGTCTCAATCGGTACCAAAAGACTGGAATCATTCCCTACATATTTTCAGACCACAATGCTTTGAAACTAGAACTCAATCACAAGAGGAAAGTCGGAAAGAACTCAAATACATGGAGGCTAAAGAGCATCTACTAAAGAATGAATGGGTCAACCAGGAAATTAAAGAAGAATTTAAAAAATTCATGGAAACAAATGAAAACGAAAACACAACTGTTCAAACTCTTTGGGATGCAACAAAGGCAGTCCTAAGAGGAAAGTATATAGCAATACAAGCCTTTCTCAAGAAACGAGAAAGGTCTCAAATACACAACCTAACCCTACACCTAAAGGAGCTGGAGAAAGAACAGCAAATAAAGCCTAAACCCAGCAGGAGAACAGAAACAATAAAGGTCAGAGCAGAAATCAATGAAATAGAAACCAAAAGAAAAGTAGAACTGATCAACGAAACTAGGAGCTGGTTCTTTGAAAGAATTAACGAGATTGATAAACCCCTGGCCAGACTGATCAAAAAGAAAAGAGAAAGGACCCAAATAAATAAAATCATGAATGAAAGAGCAGAGATCACAACCAACACCAAAGAAATACAAACAATTATAAGAACATATTATGAGCAACTCTATGCCAGCAAATTAGATAACCTGGAAGAAATGGGTGCATTCCTAGAGCTGTATCAACTACCAAAACCGAACCAGGAAAAAATAGAAAACCTGAGCAGACCTATAACCACTAAGGAAGTTGAAGCCGTCATCAAAAATCTCCCAACAAACAAAAGCCCAGGGCCAGATGGCTTCCCAGGGGAATTCTACCAAACATTTAAAGAAGAATACATACCTGTTCTCCTGAAACTGTTCCAAAAAAATAGAAATGGAAGGAAAACTTCCAAACTCATTTTATGAGGCCACCATTACCTTGATCTCAAAACCAGACAAAGACCCCATCAAAAAGGAGAATTATAGACCAATATCCTTGATGAACATGGATGCAAAAATTCTCACCAAAATACTAGCCAACAGGATCCAACAGTACATTAAAAGGATTATTTACTATGACCAAGTGGGATTTATCCCTGGGCTGCAAGTTTGGTTCAGCATCCGCAAACAATCAATGTGATACAATACATTAATAAAAGAAAGAACAAGAACCATATGATCCTCTCAATAGATGCAGAAAAAGCATTTGACAAAGTACAGCATCCTTTCTTGATCAAAACTCTTCAGAGTATAGGGATAGAGGGTACATACCTCAATATCATAAAAGCCATCTATGAAAAACCCACAGCAAATATCATTCCTCAGTGGGGAAAACCTGAGAACTTTCCCTCTAAGGTCAGGAACACAGCAGGGATGTCCACCATCACCACTGCTATTCAATGTAGTATTAGAAGTCCTAGCCACAGCAATCAGACAACAAAAAGAAATAAAAGGCACCTGAATTGGCAAAGAAGTCAAACTCTCACTCTTTGCAGATGATATGATACTTTATGTAGAAAACCCAAAAGACTCCACCCAAAAACTGCTAGAACTCATACAGGAATTCAGTAAAGTGACAGGATATAAAATCAATGCACAGAAATCAGTGGCATTCCTATACACCAATAACAAGACAGAAGAAAGAGAAATTAAGGAGTCGATCCCATTTACAATTGCACCAAAAACCATAAGATATCTAGGAATAAATCTAACCAAAGAGGCAAAGGATCTGTACTCAGAAAACTATAAAATACTCATGAAAGAAATTGAGGAAGACACAAAGAAATGGAAAAACGTTCCATGCTCATGGATTGGAAGAACAAACATAGTGAAGATGTCAATGCTACCTAGAGCAATCTACACATTCAATGCAATCCCCATCAAAATACCATCCACTTTTTTCAATGAAATGGAACAAATAATCCTAAAATTTGTATGGAACCAGAAAAGACCCCGAATAGCTAGAGGAATGTTGAAAAAGAAAAACAAAGCTGGTGGCATCACAATTCCGGACTTCCAGCTCTATTACAAAGCTGTCATCATCAAGACAGTATGGTACTGGCACAAGAACAGACACATAGATCAATGGAACAGAATCGAGAGCCCAGAAATTGACCTTCAACTCTATGGTCAACTCATCTTCGACAAAGCAGGAAAGAATGTCCAATGGAAAAAGACAGTCTTTACAACAAATGGTGTTGGGAAAATTGGACAGCCACATGCAGAAGAATGAAACTGGACCATTTCCTTACACCACACACAAAAATACTCAAAATGGTTGAAAGACCTAAATGTGAGACAGGAGTCCATCAAAATCCTAAAGGAGAACACAGGCAGCAACCTCTTCGACCTCAGACGCAGTAACTTCTTCCTAGAAACATCTCCAAAGGCAAGGGAAGCAAGGGCAAAAATGAACTATTGGGACTTCATCAAGATAAAAAGCTTTTGCACAGCAAAAGAAACAGTCCACAAAACTAAAAGACAACCAACAGAGTGGGAGAAGATATTTGCAAATGACATATCAGATAAAGGGTTAGTATCCAAAATCTATAAAGAACTTATCAGACTCAACACCCAAAGAACAAATGATCCAATCAAGAAATGGGCAGAAGACATGAACAGACATTTTTCCAAAGAAGACATCCAAATGGCCAACAGAAACATGAAAAAGTGCTCAACATCGCTCGGCATCAGGGAAACCCAAATCAAAACCTCAATGAGATACCACCTCACACCAGTCAGAATGGCTAAAATTAACAAATCAGGAAACAGCAGATGTTGGCGGAAATGCAGAAAAAGGGGAACCCTCCTACACTGTTGTTGGGAATGCAAGCTGGTGCAGCCACTCTGGAAAACAGTATGGAGTTTCCTCAAAAAGTTGAAAATAGAGCTACCATATGATCCAGAAATTGCACTACTGTGTATTTACCACAAAGATACAAATGTAGGGATCCGAAGGGGTACGTGCACCCCGATGTTTATAGCAGCAATGTCCACAATAGCCAAACTATGGAAAGAGCTGAGATGTCCAACAACAGATGAATGGATAAAAAGTGGTGTGTGTGTGTGTGTATATATATATATATATATATACACACACACACACACACACACACACACACACACACACAATGGAATATTATGCAGCCATCAAAAGGAATGAAATCTTGCCATTTGCAACAACGTGGATGGAACTGGAGTGTGTTATGCTGCGTGAAATAAGTCAGTCAGAGAAAGACATGTATCATATGACCTCACTGATATGAGGAATTCTTAATCTCAGGAAACAAACTGAGGGTTGCTGGAGTGGTGGGGGGTGGGAGGGATGGGGTGGCTGGGTGATAGACATTGGGGAGGGTATGTGCTATGGTGAGCGCTGTGAATTGTGTAAGACTGTTGAATCACAGACCTGTACCTCTGAAACAAATAATACATTATATGTTAAAAAAAAGAAGAAGAAGATGGCAAGAAGAGAAAAATGAAGGGGGGGAATTGGAGGGGGAGATGAACCATGAGAGACTATGGACTCTGAGAAGGAAACTGAGGGTTCTAGAGGGTGGGGGGATGGGTTAGCTTCGTGACGGGTATTAAAGAGGGCACGTACTGAATGGAGCACTGGGTGTTATACGCAAACAATGAATCATGGAACAGTACATCAAAAATTAATGATGTAATGTATGGTGACTAACAGAACATAATAAAAAAATAATAAATTCACTATCAGACATATTACTTATCTCCATTTTGTTTAGGTTTCTTGCTATGATTTTGTTCCACTCTTTCATTTGGGACGTATTCCTCTGTCTCCTCATATTGTCTATTGCTGTGTCTGTTTCTATGTGTTAGGGAAATCAGCTACGTCTCCCACACCTGAAAGTAGTGGCTTTATGAAGAAGAGGTTCTGTAGTGACCCACAATGCAAGGTCTCTTTTGCACCATAAAATGGTGCTTCAGGGGTGTCTCTTATGTGTGTTGTGTTCACCCTCCTGTTGTGGCTGGGACGTGTTTGCCTTCAGTCCAGCTGGCAATGGCTCTCTTTGCCTGTTGTGGGCAGAATCTGGTGCCCGTGGTGTTAGTGGGCCAGTCCAGGGCTGCATTGGGCTTGAGTTGAGTAAGACCAGGTGTTTGCCAGAGATGAAGTAGCATAAAACTACAGGGCACTTTCCCTGTGTTGTCCCCTGAGAAGCTTTTATTGGTGGATGGGGCCTGCAGGCCCACTGCTGGGGTCACAGTCAGACTGGTGTGTGGTTATCTTCCCCCCTCCTTGGAGCAGGACTCACTTTGGAGTGGTGTTGGTGCTTGTCTGGGCTGCTTGCATACTGCCAGGCTTGTGGCACTACTTTGATGGGATCTTGCCAAGAGCTTTTCAGAGTGGGTGGATCTGCTTCACTGTGGCCTCTTGTCATGTCCAGCTGTGGAGAACCTCTTCTGCCTGTCTTCAGGCCACTTTCCCGGTTATTTATGCCGCTGTGAGTGTTCTCTAGATGGCCACATGGCAAGAGGTGAGCCCAGCATCCTCCTACTCTGTCATCTTCCCAGCAGCCTCTTTTGGCCCACTTTTTAAATCCCACTTCCACTCCATGTCACCCACTCCACAAGCTAACACAGTGCCTGATGCATATTTATTCAAGAAATATTTATTGAGGATTTTTTGCACACACACATTTTTGCTAGGAAATGGGGACATAGGAATAAGGAAGTACCTACTTTATATTAGTCAGTATATGGGCTACTACCAAAAAATTCAGTTTCAGGATGTATTCTATACATTAACACCTAGGTTTTATAGATATTGCATCAGAAATTGGTAAAGGAAATAAAAAGAAATTGGTAAAGGACACACAGAGTGCCACCTATGCAGAAATGTCCAATGGGTCAGGAAAAAGTGGTGTCATAAGCTTTATTTTGTTGGAAGATGTCTCTCTGGGGAAAGTGATCAGACTGGGAGATGAGACATCTAGATAGTGAGATATTTGAGAGTCCCACAGTAAAAAGATCTGGGCCCTGCCTGATGACCCTCCATCAAAAAGCCCAGCCTCTACACACAGAGTCTCCAATCAGATTTTAGTACCTCCTTGCAAATATGGGCAGACAGTCAAAGAGCACCAAACATTTGCGGAAAGGCTCCAATGTGAAAGATGGAATCCAAAACAAACCACAACAACTCAACAGCAAAGTGGGAAGAAACACAAATTAAGGAAAAATAATTTCTTAATATAACTGATATCTTTAGGAAAACATCATAAAAGATGATGCATTCAAAGTCAGAGATAGAAGGCTATGGAGAGGGACATTCAGAGAAAAAAAAGAAATTTAAAAATGGTATTAGAAATATAAAACTCAGGGCGCCTGGGTGGCTCAATCATTAAGCATCTGCCTTCAGCTCAGGTCATGATCCCGGGGTTCTGGGATCGAGCCCCACATTGGGCTCCTGCTCTGCGGGAAGCCTGCTTCTCCCTCTGCCTCTGCCCCTGCTTGTGTTCCCTCTCTTGCTGTGTCTCTCTGTCAAATGAATAAATAAAATATTTTAAAAAGAAAAAAGGAAAGAAATATAAAACTCATTAGAACAGGTGAATGACAAAATTGAGGAAATTTTCTAGAAAGTAAAACCAAAAGAGGATGACTATAGATGATCTAACTTTCAATCATATGAGTTCCAGAAAAAGAGAACAAGAATGAAAAAAGGAAAGTATCAATGAAATAATTCCCAAAATTTAAAGATAAAATCTTCCAAGTTATGAGTGTCCACAGAGGGCCCAGCAAAACAACACAAAGTTTCAGAATCCAGGAACAAAGGGAAGCTCTAAAGTCCTCAGGGTAGTAAATAGGGGACAAGTACATTCAAGTGATCTAGGATCAAGAAGACATCAGGCTTATATTGCAAAACTAATAGCAAAAAGGCAATGAATGGACAATGCTCCCAAAATGTGGAGGAAAATTTACTTCAACCTAGAGTTCTTTATTCAGACAAAATATCAATCCAGTAGTAGAGACTAGAGATATTTTAAGACATCCAAGGTCTCAAAACATTTACTTCTCTAGCACCCATTCTGAGACTGGTACCAGAACACGTGCTCCACAAAAGAGTGAGCCAAGAAAGGGGGAGGCAAGTGACACACAGTTATTAGAAATCTTATAGAAGAGAGGTGATAGGGAAGCCACAGGGTCCTAGCGAATGGAAATTTTAGGATGACAGTGGATGCAGGCTCAGAGAGCACCCAGGCCAGAAAAGAACAAACAAATCACACTGCAAGAAATCCTCCCCCAAAATAAAATAGAATATCTGAGTGTCTGAGTGTATTGAGAAAAGATAGATTTTCCAGACAGCTTAAACATGAAATAGTGAAACATAAAAGTAAACCAAAAGTGAGGGAGATTAAAACAAAAAGTTGTACAAGAAAGGAGGCAAGTGAGTGGTACACTACATGGCTCAGGTGGGAACACTGGCAACAGTCATAATATTGTAAATGGCGAGTACTGACCTAACTAGAAATGTAACCAAATTCGGAGAGGAAAAGTGAGGAGGATGTGTACGACATCTTGAGGGGTGGAATATGGTAAGGGAGCAGGAAATACTTATTTTCTATAATCAGAATTCAACAGATAGGTCGAACTGGAAAAAAAAAATCAGAAGAAAGCAGTATAAGGATGCCACTTAGAAAAAAGAAGCATATGTCACCAGAAGCATCTTAAAAATTTCCAAGTAGCTGCCTCCAAGAGGCAGAAATAGGGGTGCATGCCCAGAAGAAATCTGATTTTTATTCTTAAAAAAGACAAAAAAAAAAAAAAAAAACCAGAGTTACCACACTTCACTGGATCTCAACGTACCAAGATGCACTATTTTAAGTACCACTAAGAAAAAAACCTGAAAAATTAGGACAAAATACCCTCCCACAGCTTAGAATCTTTTATATTGATTGAAAGAGCTATTGGGAGCTTTTTGTATATATTTTTTATATCTTGTACATACATAAAAAAGAAAATGTAAATGAAATCAATTAGCAATAGTATTTCTAAAGCTTCTTCTACAGTCTAACTCTTCTAAGTTCTCTTGGACACAAAGTGGTTGATCTCTGTATTTTTCCAGACAGTATTGATCTCTGTGCTATCCAGAGTATTGGCAACAAACAGCATCTATTAAAAGAGTGCTTACTCTGCCTTCCTAAGTAAGCCTCTTATTACTTTAATATTGTCTTTGGATTTTCTTCCAAGTTGCTGACAACTATTCTGTAGCTTTTGATTCTGTCATGACTTGATTTGACCAGAAGGTGTCAATAAAAGTTTATTATACAACAGTCAGGACTCGTTTTCCTTCCTCAAATGGTCTTTGAATGATTGTTGAATAAAACACCAAGGAGTTGCAGTTGTCCAGTGATATCATCCCAAATAACAATCAAGTTTATGCAAGCAGATGATGATCACTATGTTGGAACAGCTTCCTGGCTGACCTCAGGTAGGACACACTGACAACTGTAGGATGTATCCCAATTTCAGACATGTGAAAATATAAGATCACACCAAAAACACAATTATCTTCAATACATACTTTAAAGCCTAGAAGAAGAAAAGGGGGAGGGTGAAGAAAAAGAGAGAGAAGACAATCCAGACAAGAACTAAGACACAAGCAGTGGGAATGGAGAGAAAGAGGCTGAGTTCAAGGCATATTTAGAAATTGGAATTGACAGGTCTTGTTGCTGATGGAAAGCTGATGATCAGGGCAGCAAAGGAACAGAGGATGACTCTAAGGCTTCTAGGTTATAACCTGGATAGGAAGCAAAAAAAACTATTGTGGGGGGGGTGTAGTTCAATTTTGGATACACTGAATTTGAGGTTTCATTTGACATTCTAGATAGAGATGTCCAGTCGGCAGTTGGGAATATAAATCTGCAGCTTAATAGAGTTGCCTGGTCTACAGATACAAAATTAGGAGAAATAAATCTACGGTACTGGTTAACATTGCCCCTGGATAGCCTATTGAATTTAAAACAAAACCAAACACCCAATACTGTATTAGTCATTATTTACAAAATATATACAAATCAAAGAATTTACTGTGACCAGTTTAAGAGGAAAGGAATTCATTACAGAATATTAAGTAGCTTACTTAGGAAGGCTAATGGAAAAGACTCTATCCAGAGCCACACTGCAGAACTGGGCAGCTAAAGAAGCTGCTGCCTTTAAACATGATCAAAGATCTATAAAATCAGGACAACATCTACCACATGAGAAACTACTGTTACAGGTACTTGCTCCAAAAATACACACATTATGACCACTCAAATCTGTACCAGCAAAGACATGCCTCCATGCCCTGACTCTCTACATTCAAATTAGCTCTAAATCCAAATCTTATACAAGTGTATCTATTTGATCAGCAGAACCTAAATTACAAACAGAACTCTACAGCATATGGAAAATGTTTTGCTTTATTGACTTGCTTTGTTGGGGGGTAGGGGTTCTTTGGTTAGCATTCTGGCTTCCACATGTTAGAAGGAGGCTGGTCTGAAATGCACGATAAGAGAGCCAAAGCACATTACCTACCCAAAAGATCAAAAACATTCCATTGGGGAAAATGAACACTGGAAGTGTGAGAAACCAGTAAGGATACAGAGAAGGCATGGTCAGAATGGTTAGCGCCATAATGAGCATGCTGCAATGGAAACCAATAGAAAAGGGAATTTTTTGAAGAAATGAGTAGTAAACAGTGTCAGAAGCTGCAAAGATGTAAAAAGTTTGAACAGCTATAAGATCTAAAGACAATCTGATGGAGTTAGCAAAAACGACCTTGGCAAGAACAATTTCAGGGAAGTGGTTAAGGGGAATGTTTGAGATGGGTTAAAAAGTGATTGGAAAGCATAGACTGATTTCACAGAGTTTCACAGAGCCTCTTCTTAAATATGAAGTAACCTCTGGGAGCCTGAGGTTCCTCATCTGGTGGAATGAATTTGTACACACCTTCTAGGTTTGTTCTAAGTGTAACAGTGCGGCCAGGCCTTTACCACTATAGTGGAGATAAAATAATAATAATAATAATAATAATAATAATAATAATAATGACCTCACTTTTATACCTGGGGTCTCCCCATATGCAAAAAGAACTGTTTGGGGTTTGGGGAGCTCAGTCCTTCACCCCTTCATCGCTTCTAGCTCCTTTCTCCATAGGTCATGACCTATGGAGATCAAAGCATCAACTTTATTAATGGTAAAGCTGGAATGAAGAAAACAGCTTGGGCTTGAGGCTGAACTGAACTTGCACCCGCAGCCAGGGAAAGGAACCAGACCCTGCCCGGTCTGCTTGCCAGGACCCTTACCCATCTTTGAGGCAAGGAGCAGGAGAGCAAGAACCAGGAGATAAGACCATATGTGAGCAGTGACCCTGTCTGGCAAGCAAACAGGAGAAGAAGCCAAGAAAAGGATGGAGAGAACAATGAATGTTTCCTCCATGCTACATTCCAAAGAGGGTGAAAGTGTCTGTAGAAACCATAGAGGGGAAGAGAAAGGTTCTCTCCATCTGAGCAGTGGGGGCAACTCTCACTGCCCATGAACAAGATAGCTTCCACATCATAATCCATGCAGGGGGAAGGATGGCTCTCCTCCAGCTGGTTCTTCATTTGCCACAAAAGCTTACAAGGAAATGAACAGGCGGCAGCCTGACCAACAGCCTTCACTTATACCTGCCACTCTAGACTATTAAGTAGGTAAATTCAATTCACTAAATAGGATAGTTAAGATGCATTAAGAGATACTGAGATACTCCAGTTCCCCTTGCTGACCAAGAGCCAGGATTCCAACCACAGATGACCTCTAGCTGATTTAGTCTTCAGAGTCTGAGTCAACTTCGGAGAGTTTCCTCACCTGACCTCACACCATTCCCAAGCAGCCTGAACCAGAGACTAATTAAAGTAGGGGTATAAAATCTTGGCCTTTCGGTCAGACATGAAACAGCTCTGATGAGCAATATTTGGTACAAGGTTTCCATGTGGCCTTCCTGGGCCTGCACTGCAGCTCCCTTTTGGCTCATCTTGCTTTGTCTCCCTTTCTTTCACAGATGTTGATCTTTAATAAATGTTTTGCATCCCAAATTCTATCCCTGTATCAGCGTCTAGACAACCCCACCCTCATCAATAGTGTGGGGCAAATCAAGATCAAATTAATAGCAAACATGGCTATTCCCTTTCACTTCCCCAGTGAAGTGAGAAAAAGAAAAAGACTTCCAGACCAGCTTTCATAAAGAGGCTGCTCCCCAGTCCTTGCGATCCCGTACCCCAACCTTTCTGCCTCACTTTGATTTCCCATCCCCCATGACCCAGTTTCCCCTTCACAATGCTCAGTTTGGTGACTCAACTCACCTCCCTGACAAAAATCCATCTCATCTCTTAAGAGGCTGTGGCACTCCTGCTCTCATTCCATACCTGCTGTCAGATGCAAAGTCTCACAACTTCGGCCAGACACTTGCTGAGGCTCTCCTCTGTTAGTCACCACTGATCTCTGAAGGTGCAGAAAAAAAGGGCTGGGTTTCAAGTGTGAGCAAGGTGGATATGAGTGCTTTAAACCCAGTTCAGGGTTTCCACTAGAGAGAACTATGACTCCCATATATATGATAAAGGACTTGTATCTGTATATATAAAGAACTCTTATAATTCAATGTTAGATAACCCAATTTTTAAAAGGGCAAAGGATCTGAACAGACATTTCTCCAAAAAAGAAGTACAAATGGCCAATATGCACAGGAAAAAATGCTCAATATCATTACCCATCAGAGAAAAACCACAATGAGTAAAAGGTTTTCAAGTACACTCTGATTGCACTAAGAATTATAGACATCATAGTTTCATATCCATTATAATGTCTATAATCAGAGAATAACAAATGTTGACAAGGCAGTGAAGAAACTGGAAACTTCCTACACTGCTGGTGGAAATGTAAAATAGTATAGCCCCTTCCTCAAACAGTTAAACAGAGTTATCATATGACCCAGCAATTCCACTCTTAGGTATATACCCAAGAAAAGTAAAAACACACGTCTACACACAACCTCACGCATGAATGTCCATAGTAGCATTATTCGTAATAAGGTAGATGTAATCCAAATGACCATTAAGTGATGAATGGATAAAAAATGAGGTATATTCATATACTAAAATACTATTCAGCTATTAAAAAGGCACAAAGTACTGATAAATATTAAAACGTGGATGACCCTTGAAAACATGAAGCTAAGTGAAAGAAGCCAGTCACACAGGGCCACACATTGCATGATCGTATTTATATGAAATGGCCAGAATAGGCAAATTTATAGAGAAAGAAGGTAAATCAGTGGTTTCCCAGGGTTGGAACAAGGGGAGAACAGGGGGGTGATAGCTAAGGACTTTCTTTTTGTGGTGATGAAAATTTCTGAAAATTGTGGTGACGGTTGCACAACTCTGTGAATATATTAAAAACCACTGAATTGTACACTTTAAGTGGGTAAATCATACGGTATGTGATTTATATTTCAGTAGCAAACTTCTTCTGAAACTCAATAAAAGAAGTGAAAGAGGTTGTAAGTATAAATAAGTTTATTGGTTGAGGTCAAAAAATTGAAATTCCTAACTGAAACCTCAGGGTTCTTGTTGAAATAGAAGGCAAAGCCACCTGCTAAGGCGTTTATAATATGTCCAAGGTAAAGGCAACAGAGGTGGTTCAGTTCCTTGAAATCAAGTTCCAATGTGTGTCATGAGAATGAGGGCCAAGGTGGAGTGGAGAGATAGGTGTGGGGGCCCAAGGAGACCTAAGGCTTAACTCACCTCGAAAGTATTTGTTTGAATCAAAAATTACTTCCCCTGCTAGCCCTAGTATGAGACAGCATTAAGTTGTCACTATAGCCTTAAAAATCTTAGAAATTGTCATGAGGTTTGCCCTTGGAAAATCTTATTTTCATTCTACTAAATTCAGGGATAGTTATATGAGTTCGAATGGAGACCATACTCAAGTTATCTTTCTTTTATGGAGGAAAAAAGAAAAAGAGGTTTTTCAAGTATGCTATGATTGCACAAAAAATACAAAAACCACTTCGGAGAATAAGCATCCAGATATTTAGAGGCAAAACAACACATACTCAGAGCAAGAAATAAAATATAAACACCTTCATCTACTGATGAAGGAAAGTCACCTGAGATCCTCTTCATCACTCCCAGGTGAGGAGATTTACAGGGAGATATCTGGGAGCCCTAAAGACATTTCCCCCTCACCTTCACCCTAAACCAGAGCACCTTCTCGGGTCCCAGCTGATCTTCAGATCCCTGGGATCAGCCAGGTTTCTTTCCATAGATAACCACCATTCTCTCTCACCTGTGGGGTCCCTACACTCCATTTCAAAATAAGGCTTGAAGTTGACATAATGTTCACACCTCCCTTGCCCTCAAATCAGTCCCCCACCCCGCCCCTTACTAACACAAACACACAATGACAATAAGGGCTCAAGGTTTCAAGAGAAACCAGTCTAGTAATATGAATAAAGGAATTTATTAAAGGAAATTGAATGTTTACAAGTTAAGTAGCATGGCTGGAGGAGCAGGCTCTAGGCTAAGCCTCCAGGAATAACTCCCAGAACAACGCAGAACTTACCAGCCAGGCAAGCTACTAGCTCTGCAACCATCAGGATGGTGAGCAATCAGTAAGCAGATACTGGAACTATTGATTTCATGAACCATATGGCTCACCACCGTAGCTGCGATGCAGGGATCAGAAAGGAAGAACCGAAGCTACAGCCACCACACTACAACTGCCTCTCCACACCCGTGAAGCTAGAGGCTGCACATCAGAGCCCACCTCAGAAAAACCTCCGCTCTTTTTTTTTTTATCAACGTCCTTCTCTTTGAAGAACTTAGGAACATCTTTTTTTTTTTTTTTTAAGATTTTTTTAATTTATTTATTCATGAGAGAGAGAGAGAGAGAGAAGCAGAGGGAGAAGCAGGCTCCCAAGCAGCAGGGAGCCCGATGCGGGACTCGATCCCAGGATCCCGGGATCATGACCTGAGCCGCAGGCAGACGCCCAACCATCTGAGCCACCCAGGCTCCCTAAAAATCTCCGCTCTTGTCCACCCGTAGAAAAATAGCCAAACACCAGAAGGGAGACGGCTTCTGTTTCACTTCTGCTTTCTACATGTAAACCAAAATGTATATAATAAAATACATCCAGAAGAGTCCAAGCAAATGTAGCTTTCTGCTTTCCAGCCTCTGCAGTACTGCAAGATACCAAAATGAGATAGAAATGGGTTCTGAATACCAGTCAGCCATGGACGACGCACATACACACGCATGCACGCACCACACACGCACGCACGCGCACAAGCACCGCACACACCGTCTGTGATGGCGAGGTTACTGACCCGTTTTGTTATGCAAATTTTTCTGATAACCCTCACAGCAAACATACCAGAAATATAAATGAAAAACATGGAAAATTATAGAAGTTCCAACAATTCACATGAGCTACAGAGTCCCAGCCTCTAGAGTCCCTGGTTATCGACCTCCTCTAAGGGATTAAGGAGATGTCTGACGAACAGCCTTGTGCTTTTAATACTCTGAAGGTCCAGGCTCACCAGTGCTCTCTGGTACTCTGTAATAAAGAGCCTGACACCATTTTTGATATTTGGTGGCTGACAGCATTCAAGCCCTGCCACTCCTTCTTCCCCTTTTGCCCCACATCTGGGCAGTTGATAAAACTCATATGCTCCCTTCTTTGGCCCTGGGAGGAAGTTCAGATGAAGCAAATCTTGGCCTGTGTGAGGGGAGGGACTTCTCACCTCAGCCTCATCTTCTAACCATTATAAACCCAAGCCAGTCACACCTCTCTGCTCTCTCAAGCCCTTTCCAGACCTACTTGGGAGCTTGCCTTGCTCTCCCAAAAAAGTCACGTCAAATGAATAATAAATCTTTCATACCCTCTTGGTCTGCATGTGGCATCATTGGTCTTGACACTGGAACCAAGTTTTGTGTGGGAGGTTTGTCTTGCCCCCAAGGGATGCCCACAAGATACTCCACCCCACCACCACACACCACAACCATCCTATAGCATACATTTCTGACCCCATCTTTGCTTCCCACTGGTCCCTGGTTCTTCCCAACAGACACCATCGAGGCAGAATGATGTCTCTTTGTTCTAAGTGGGGAGTTGACTTCTCTGCAGGACAAGATTGCGTGAGTCCCAATTAACCAGGGCTCTGCCCAGGAATGTGTCTCCGAGGGCATTTCCTTCCAGGGACCACATTATCTTTCTCCCCATTGCCAAAACCAGATGAACACCTCTTGCCCGTGTGACACTCTTAATGGATAATTCATTCACAATCACTTGATGCTGTCATTTGTGTGTGTTGTTCACTCTGCTATATTCTTGGGGAGCCTGATGCCTCATTAGCACCTTCATCTCACCTCTTTTAAACTGGGAGCACGAGTGATGCTACCCTCCAAGTTCAGACACATTTAATTCCAATGACATTTACCTACAAACAACTAAGACCAACATCCTGCCTTTCATCAGTGATCTTTCACTGCCAGCCCAGATACAGACCTCTCCAGTCTCCTATCTTCTCCCATGGTTTCTTCTTAACACTGCACACTTCTTTTCCAAAGAACTCAAAGCAGCATCTCAAAGAGATATTCACACACTCACGCTTACTGCAGCATTATTCACAATAGTCAAGAGGAGGAAGTAACCGAAATGTCCAACAATGGATGAATGGATAAAGAAAATGTGGTATACAATAGAATATGGTATAAAATAAAATATTACTCATCTTTTAAAAAGTAGGAAATCCTATCACATGGATAAACCTTGAAGACATGCTAATACTGAACCATATCTAAATTGTTTGAATAAAATTTATTTGTTTTGCATATATGGTTCCTTTAATATTTTGCTGTTATTCTCTTTTCTAATTTTTAATTTGTATATATCATTTATAATTTCATAAGAAATTGGTAAGTTTTTGTCTTTATGCTGTTTTCTCAAATTTCAGAATCATGTTAATGATAATTTTCTCTCCATACTCTCAAAGAGCTTAAAATTAAAAAATTATTTTCTCCCTGAATATTTGGAACAACTTACCTATAAAAACTTCTGAACATGGAGGCATTTTGGGGATAATTCTTTAAATTTTTCCAATGTCTTTTCTGAACATATTCACATTTTACACTTCTCCTTCAAGTAAAATTTAGAACTTTTTATTTTCAAATTTATCAACACAGAATTTTATCTACTATTTTCTCATTTTAAATATTGTCTTTTTCATGAGGATGCAAGCAGCCAAATTAAGAATGTGGAAAACTCAGTGGACATAGAACTTTGTTTCTTTAACAAATAAATAGTGTTGGGGGGAAAGGGCTGGAATAGCTATTTTAGGCTTGAGCAACAGAATAACTAAATGCAATGTGTGAACCTTGTTTAGATACTGATTGAAATAAAACAATTGTTAAAAAAAAAAAGTTTGAGACCATCAGGGAAAGTTGAACACCAACTGGTTATTAGATGATATTAAGAAATTATGAATTTGTTCAATGTAACAATGTCATAATTAAGGTGTACATTTCAAAGTCCTAATTGTTAAGGATATATACTGAAGTGTATATAGGTAAAATGCTATGTTGCATGAATTTTCCTAAAATACTCCAAGGGAAAAAGAAGTGGGGAATAGAGGAGAGAGAGAGAAAGAGGCATAAATAACGAGAATGACAATATGTTGATAATTGTTTACATTGACTGATAGGTACATGTGGGTTCATTGTACTATTTAAAATATTTGACATGTCTAAAATTTTTCCCTCTGTATTTCATCATTCTGACTGTTATTTAGGTTTTCTCCATTTCTTAATCTTCTGGAGATATTTTCATTTTGTTGTGCCTTTAGAGAACAAGCTCTTAAATTTGTTTCCTAATTATTCTGCTTTAAAAGTTAAGTGGGCTTTTATCCAAAACATTAATTCATTTTATTTTTTAAGTTAATTTTGTTCTTTGTACAGCTCTTGAGTTGAATAATTTATTTATTTTCATTACTACCTAAAGTATGATTATCCCCAGGAGTACGGTTTTAGTGGAACTCATAAGTTTTGACAGGCACCATCTTTAGGGAGTGAGAGGAGACGTGTATAAGGTAGATTGGGTCTCAATACTCATCCTGCTGTGCTTCTTGATGTACCCTCCTGAACAACAGAACCTGAAAAGCTAAGAGCTGCATTTCCCAGATTCCCTAGAAGAGAGGCTTCTGAATGGGATTTAGACTTGGCCAATCAGAGGTATCTATGCAAGTTTGGGAAGACAGAAGAAAGGCCTCAGCGGCTTCTGCTGTTGGCGTGTTGTCCCAAGTGATTAATCTGCCTGCCGCTGAACTAGCAGAGGCGAGACACTAGCTTTATGAATGTCATATGGCAGGCACAGGCCATCATCTTACTGGGGCAGATCACGCTGAGGCTGTCTGGTTCTCGAGCCTGTAGTGGTAAGGACTGTTTCCTGTTTGTGGTGGCCTCCTCCTCAGGACAGTAGGTTTCTGTAGCTATGGCTTTACGGTGTGGAAGATAACAGCAGCTGTTCTGGTGACACCATTCGCAGCGTGGTTTTCAAAGTCATTTCTGAAAGCTTAACAGCATCTGGTCTTCAGCATACTCTTAACATTTCTACAAGCCACGTAATTCCCACTAATAATTCCCTTCCTAAACTGGCCTGAATGAGTTCTGTTCACTGTAATGGAACCTTGGCTAATGTGATAAATGAAATCAGTGGTGTGGCTTTATACTACTAATGGCATGAGATCAGTTGCACTTGACAGACCCAAAGTAGCAAGGACTTTAAAAAATTAGAACTATATTTCTCTCTAGTATAAATGTCTGAGCTGGTATGGCTGTTTTGCTCTGCAAAGTTTAGGCCCTATCTTTTTTTTTTTTTAATTTTTTTATTGTTATGTTAATCACCATATATTACATCATTAGTTTTTGGTGCAGTGTTCCATGATTCATTGTTTGTTCATAACACCCAGTGCTCCATGCAGAACGTGCCCTCCTCAATACCCATCACCAGGCTAACCCATCCCTCTACCCCCCTCCCCTCTAGAATCCTCAGTTTGTTTTTCAGAGTCCATCATCTCTCATGGTTCGTCTCCCCCTCTGACATACTCCCCTTTTCTTCCTCTCCTGTTATCTTCTTCTTTTTCTTTTTTCTTAAAATATGTTGCGTTATTTGTTTCAGAAGTACAGAACTGTGATTCAACAGTCTTGCACAATTCACAGCGCTCACCGTAGCACATACCCTCCCCAATGTCTATCACCCAGCCACCCCATCCCTCCCACCCCCCACCACTCCAGTAACACTCAGTTTGTGTTTCAGAGTCCATCATCTCTCATGGTTCGTCTCCCCCTCTGACTTACTCCCCTTCATTCTTCCCCTCCTGCTATCTTCTTTTTCTTTCTTAACATATGTTGCATTATTTGTTTCAGAAGTACAGATCTGTGATTCAACAGTCTTGCACAATTCACAGCGCTCACCATAGCACATACCCTCCCCAATGTCTATCACCCAGCCACCCCATCCCTCCCACCCCCCACCACTCCAGTAACACTGTTTGTTTCCTGAGATTAAGAATTCCTCATATCAGTGAGGTCATGTGATACATGTCTTTCTCTGATTGACTTATTTCACTCAGCATAACACCCTCCAGTTCCATCCACGTCGTTGCAAATAGGCCCTATCTTTTTGTTGTTGCCCTTGTCCACATGGTTCAAAACAGCTCACCACTATGTGTGTCCAGCCAGAGAGAAGAGAAAGAAGGGGAGGGAACATCCGTTTAAAGGCATAATCCAAAAACTGCTCACATCCCACTGGCCAGAACTATAGCATATAGCCACACTTGGTTGCTAGGGGCAGTGGTCTCTTTAACACTGGTCTCTGCCTCTTGCTATCTTGACATATCTTATTAGGATTACAAAACTCAAAAAAAATTGGCCTGGTCTAGAAAGGGAAAACATCCTTAATTGTGTCATATCCTTTCCTGCTTATTATTTTCTAACTATGTTGAGGTAGTAGTTTTCCCTCTCTTCTTTCATCCAAGAGTTATTCAGTACCTTGCTGGTCAAAGTGTGCTCTGTGGGGATCAGGAGCATGAGCATCACTTGGGAGCTTACCGAAATGGAGGATCTCAGGCCTGACCTCAGACCTCCTGAATCAGAATCCACATTTTAACAAGAAGCATTGGTTCCAAAGTCAGACATCTACCTCCAGACCTAGAAGTAGCGGAAGTGGCAACATTCCTACCCTCTCCCCCGCTCAACCCACCCTACCCTGGAAGAGGGCTTCGGGGAACCTACATGGAGTCAATTTGCTGGGAGCCCCACCTTGTGGTGAATATAGCAATATAAGACAGCGAGGTGTCACTGGAATTTGTAGGGTTCCATTCCAGTCTTTTTCTGTACTCACTCCACCAGCCTTCTCTAGGATTTGTATCAACTAGCCTGGCTTTCTTCTCTTCAACCCTTACCTCTCCCTCACCCTTTCTCTCATGCATTCTTCTCTCTTTCCCATTTCTTTATTTTCTGGGTTACGATTCGTTGCCCAGGGCCGGGGTTCACATGTTTTGAGTGGCTTATTTTAAGAAAATCTGAATTTGAATGCCTTATAGATAAGCCTGTGCTCTTGAGGGCACCACATTCCCCACCAGTCCCTAGAGTCTTGCACCCTGCCCATCCGATTCACTAATTTGCATTAATTACTTCCCTGACCCCTGTGAACATTTGAGTCTGTGAATCAGGCAGTGGTCCTTTTTCTTATGCCTGCTGGAATCCCTTGAGTGTTGAAGAGTTTACCGTCCCACACTGTAAAGGGATCAATATGCAGCTGCTGACCAATTCCTTTCAGTTTATTTCCCCATTTTTTTTTTTTTTTTTTTAGTTTTGCATTTGGGAGTTTATTTTTTTTAATTCTTTTTTTTAACATTTTTATTTATTTATTTAAGAGAGAGAGACAGAGAGCATGAGTGGCAGGGAGGGGCAGAGGGAGAGCAGAGGGAGAAGCAGACTCCCTGCTGAGCAAGGAGCCCAATGCGGGGCTTGATCCCAGGACCCCAAGGTCATGACCTGAGCCGAAGGCAGATGCCCAACCGACTGAGCCACCCTGGCACCCCTATTTTTTTAATTCTTGTTTTAATTCCAGTATAGTTCACAGTGTTATATTAGTTTCAGGTGTACAATATAGTGATTCAACACTTCCACACATCACCCACTGCTCATCATGATACACGCACTCTTATTTCCCTTATTTTTGTTATGGAATTCCCCACATCAGTTATTTCCTTTCTTTCTCTGAAATTCTCATATCACATCATCTCTAGTTTAGTCTCTATTATACCATGTCCTAGGAATGCGAACCTGATAAGCCAGTATTGCGGGATGTGAATTTTAAAACAGTTTGTAACTAATCGTTCCTGGAACCTTACTCACTTTTAGTCATCACTGACCTTATGAGACTCACAGTTGAAGTATTTTCTTCACCATACTTTCTCAGTAGATTGTTCTTCATTCTTTTGGAAATCAGTTATTTTTTATATTCAAAATCCACATAAGAAGCATAGAGTTATCATATGCTTCAGTAATTCCACCGCTAGGAATATGCCCAAGAGGAATGAAAACATTTGTCCATGCACAAACTCATATACAAACTTGTATAGCCCTATTATTCACCACAGCCAAAAGGTGGAAAAAACCCAAATGTCCATCACAGATGGATGAACAAATAAAATGTGGCATAACCATGCAATGGAGTATTATTTAAGGTATAAAAAAGGAATGAGGTACTCATATGTGCTACAGTGTGGAGGACACTTGAAAACACTGTGGCAAGTGAAAGAAGGCAGCCACAAAGGGCCACATGTTATAGGATTCCATTTCTAGGAAATGTCCAAAATAGGTAAATCCATGGTGACAAAGGGTACATTAATGGTGGCCTAGGGCTGGGGTCGGGGGTGGTTTGTAGGTAGAAGGTAACAGCCAAGGGGTCTGGGGTTTCTTTTGGAGGTGATAAAATATTTCAAAACTGATTGTGGTGATGGGTGCATAACTCCATTCAGTATTTAACGACTATACTAAAAAGCCATTGAATTGTATACTTTAAGTGGGTGAATTATAGGGTATGTGAGTTAGATCTCAATAAAGCTGTTTTTAAAATCTGTATACAAAACATCACAGATACAGTCAAATGATTTTTAACAAGGGTGCCAACCCCATTCACTGGAGGAAAGGATAGTCTTTTCAATAAATGTTGTTGGGGAAACTGGATATCCATATGCAAAAGAAGAAATTTGGGTCCTTACCTTATACCACATAAAAAAATTAACTCAAAACACATCAAAGATCTTTGACTATAAAACTCTTAGAAGAAAACGTAGAAGAAAAACTTTATTATATTGGATATGGCAATGATTTCTTAGATAGGACACCAAAAGAACAGGCAACAAAAGTGAAAATAAATTGCACTACATCAGAATTTAAAACTGCTGTACTTCAAAGGATACAATCAACAGTGACAAGGCAACCTTCAGAATAGAAGAAAATATTTGTAAATCATATATCTGATAAGGGGTTAATATCCAGAATACATAAAGAACTCCTATAACTCAAAACAAAAAATAATCTGGGGCGCCTGGGTGGCTCAGTTGGTTAAGCGACTGCCTTCGGCTCAGGTCATGATCCTGGAGTCCTGGGATCGAGTCCCGCATTGGGCTCCCTGCTCAGCAGGGAGACTGCTTCTCCCTCTGACCCTCCCCACTGTCATGTTCTCTCTCTCTATCTCATTCTCTTAAAATAAATAGATAAAATCTTTAAAAAAAATAAGTAAATAATCCAATTAAAAAATGGGCAGGGGACCTGAATAGACATTTGACTAAAGAAGATATACAAATGACCAACAAGTATATAAAGAGATGTTCAACACCACTAATCATTAGGGAAATGCAAATCAAAACCACAATGAGATATCACCTCATACCCATTAGGAAAGCTGCTATCATCGGAAAAAAAAAAAAAAGCAGAAAGTAATAACTGTCATTGAGGTTGTAGAGAAAAGGGAACCCTTGTGCACTGTTGGTAGGAATGTAAAATCATCCACTGCACAAAACAGTGTTACAGTTCCTCAAAAAATTAAAAATAGAATTACCATATGACCCAGTAATAGTACTTATGGGTATATACCCAAAAGAACTAAAAGTCTTGAAGAAATATTTGTACACCCATGTTCATAGCAGCATTATTCACAATAGCCAGAAGTGGAAGCAAACTAAAGGTCCATCAATGGATGAATCAATAAACCAAATGTGGCGCATACATACAGTGCAATATTATTCATTCGTTAGAAGGAAGGAAATTCTGACACATGCCATAATACAAATGAACTTTGAGGATATTATGCTGTTAAATGAGCCAGTCACAAAAAGATAAATACTGTATTCCACTTGTATAAGGTATCTAGAGATATCAAATTCATAAAGATGAAAAGTAGAATGGTAGGTGCCAGGGGTTGGAAGGAGGGAGGAATAGGGAATTGTTCAATGGGTATAGAGTTTTAGTTTTGCAAGATAAAAATGTTCTAGATAAGCTTCTCCCTCTGGCTCTCCAACCCCCACCCCTACCCCGTGCTCTCTCTCTCTCACTCTCTCTTTCTCAAATAAAATCCTTTAAAAAAAAAAAGATTTTATTTATTTATTTGACAGAGAGAGAGTGCGTGCGCACAAGCAGAGGGAGCGGCATGTAGGAGAAGCAGACTCCCCGCTGAGCAGGGAACCCAATGCGGGGCTCCATCCCAGGACCCTGAGATCATGACCTGAGCCGAAGGCAGACGCTTAACCAACTGAGCCACCCAGGCGCCCCCTAGCCAGAGGTGTTTCCTAACCCATGGCTTCCAGTAATGGTACACACCAGAATCACCAGTGTGACTACCTGGAGATATATCTATATCTATATAGATATAGATATATATAATATGCCTTCTGAATTAGCAGTTCCAAGTGTGGGGCTCAGGAATGGGTCTTGTTAAAAGGATCTCAGAGATTTCCGACACGACAACAGGTACAGAGCTAGAAACCAGTGTTCTGACCTTTGTCTTTTCCCTGCTTGGCCTTCAGAACCACTCTGCTCTGTCAATTCCCACCCTCTTAAGCCCCTGAAATCAGTCCTCCTTTATAGAGGGGCAGATATGATAAAATAATATTTAGTTTAAATTCGGAGTAATTTATTTTTACCCCATAGCCTTTCCACCACTGAAACTAGATTATAGGGCTGAGTGACACTAAGAAAGGCAGATCATGGAGAACAGAAGACAGATTTGGGCTCTTCATTTCTAAAATAAGCTCTTGAACAGATTGGAAAGCCAAGGAGTTCAATAGCAAGAGTGTGTTCTTTTGGGGGGTCTATTCAGATCTGAAAAGGAAAGGACTCAGTGCACAAGGTTTATGCCATAAGCAAAAAAGCTGGGAAGATTCCTTGACTGAGGAAGATCCAGTGTTCCTGCTTCAAAGGAATTAAAGCTAGTCTAGCATAAGGGATGGAAGAGATTTAGTTACTGGGAGCTTGTGCCCCACCTCTGCTCAGCACAGCCACGGGAGGGGACCCAAGGGAAACCGAACAGGTTTGAGTCACATCCCAGGCACTCGCAGGGAGGCAGCAGGCTTCCTAGAGTCACCCTTGTCTTCGCTCAGAGCAGCCGCCAAATGACAGAAATGGCATCAAATGTGTCAGCGACTTTTCTAAGTCTCCCTTATACCCAGAGGGACGAGACTTCCCAAGGTTTTCCATGCCTCCAGGAGGGTTGCAAAAGTGGCAGAAAGAGGGGTGATGGAGGAGAAGGCCCCTCTGGGGCCATGAGGTGAGGATGCCATCAGAGGGAGTGGCTTGGATGACACAGACTGGTGTCCAGGGGACCCCTGGTTTCTGCAGCACAACAGAGGCTGCCGACCAACGACCAGACAGACAACTTACATCTCAGCAGAGACTGGAGAGGACAGAGAAGCATCCAGGATCTGACACTCCTTCCCGTGGGTGCCTTCAGCTCCTCCCCTCACCTGCCCTGCTCCCGAAAATAGGCAGAACTCCAGGGAGACAGGGGGAGACGGTGCTCTGAATTAACTGGGAAATCTCTGAAGTGACTGAATCTGACTGGAAATGACTGGGTTACATTTTTGCTGTCAGCAGAAAAGGGGGCTTGAGGTAAGATTAAATTTAGTCATGGGGGGGGTTATATGCCTGAGAGTGGCAGATTGTAATCATTCTTAGTCGATACACAGGAACCTAAAAATAGTGCTGAATCATATATAATAATGTGGTGATTCTTAATTGTACATTTTGTTGGACACTTTGGAAGACTCAGTGGCAAATACGCTGACAGAGGTACTTTGAGCCCGTCTTGGTCCCAAAGGAAAATGAGTGCTGCTGGAAATTTATAGAAGCTTTCAGAAGGCTGTCCTAGCAACTGAGAGGGCAGTATGTTCAGGGATCCTGTGGTTTATTTTTATCTGAAGCCCAAATCTGTACAGAGATATCATTAGTGCTGACTAATGATTTTCAAATGATAATTCTGGGCCCTGGTTTATCCTACAGTGTGGCAGTTATTGTTAAATTTCTAAAAATTAAATTTTCAAGTATGGATCCTAAAGCCAGTTTGGTAGATCTTATATGGTCTAGAGCTGCAGTCTTCAGACTTCCCTATCAGTAAGATAAATAAGTAGCTAAATCATTCTGAGCAAGCAGCCTCGGTAATTGTGAGCATGCAGTCCCAAATCCAGCCCCACAATGGCTAACTTCAGGGGGGCTTTTAGTAACACCTGACAATCTTACCACATACCATTGGTTTATTCACTTTTCCTATCCTAGGGGATTATTTTCACCCCTTCTTCACTCTCCTGAAACTTCTATTTCTCCCTAGGCTCACCCAGTTGTTGACCTTGCTTTATAATTCACTGAGAAAACACAGTGGTCTAAAGAAAACCTCCACTTCCTCCAACCCCACATCCGCCAAGACACCCACTCTATGCCCTATATTCTGCTTTCCCACTAGTTACTAGGAATGAACTGTGTGCTCGGATGAACCGACTGGTCTCTTACCTACATCATGACATGTCTCCAAGTGAGTCCCTTCTTACATTCTGCACCCACACTGTCTTGCTTGCCTCACCAAGTCCTGGCTCCACCTACTGGCACCACCTTAAAAACATATGCAGCATCGGCTACTTCCTACCATCTCTACAGCTACTGACCTTGGCCTCATTTAAACGAGGACACCAGCTCCTGTAGCTAGTGAACTAGCTGGTCTTTCCACTTCACCACCCTCGCTGTCTATTCTCAACAGGGTAGACCCAGCTCTTTTTCAGTGTAAGTCACATGAGGTCACTCTTCTCTCCAGGCCCTCCACTGACCTCCCCTCTACTCAAAGCAAAAGCCAAAGTCCAGCCGTGGTCTAAAGGCCAACATGAAGACATAATCTGGAGCTAGCTACTCCTCTGACCTCAGCTTCTACAACACAGCTCTCTGCACCACCCCACCCCCGCCCCAGCTCCAGCCACCTTGGCCTCCCTGCTAGACCTTGAAGTAGCAAGCATGCCCCAGGGCAAGGCCTTTGCTTTTGCTGCTTCCTCTGCCTGCGCTGCTCTCCCCGACCCCCCATACATTCATGGTGTGGTCCCTGTTTTTGACATCTCTGCACAAATTCATTCCATTATGAGAAAGGCTTTCCCTGACCTTTTCCACCTACAATAATCCCCTTTATCCTGAGGGATTGTCCTCCATATCTTATCACCATCCAATAAACTTCATTCTCTCTTTCCTCCCATTTCCACCCAACTAGAATGTAAGCTGTATGGCACCTCGTCTGCCATTTGGTCCACTGATGTACATAGTAGGCCCTCAATAAATAGGGTCTTAAATTAGTATATCCCTACTTACTTATAATTATTTTCATGTACACCTATCAATCCACATGTACAGTATTAATAAATGTTTCTCCATTTTAGGATAAATTAAGTTCTAATACCCCCCTTTCTCTTCACCCCATCTTATTCTACTAAGCTTCATTAGCAGGACTACCATGCCCAGTCCATGCACCAGCCCCTGAGGGTCCCTTATCATGGCGACCCACTCTTCTGGAGGGGTGGTGTCATACTTTCCCTGCATGCTCAGGAGGAAAGTAGGATGAGAACTACTGGTTCCGAATTTACTCTGTTATTTTTGTCATAACATTTCAAAAATGGTCCTACTGCTTCTATCAAGGAAATACAGCTGTTCTCTAGAATTCCACTTTTAAACCACAAAAACATTTTGACTCCCCTCACCTCATTGAGTGATGATGAATTTATTCAATTCTAAATTAAAAATCAGGAAAAAAAATCATTTCTATATAAACATATTCATACTGGTGTATAATATGTGCGTAGATAAAAATGTTGCTACTTACATAAATGCATGTACATGTTTAGCAACCTATCAACTTTGCATACATGCTTCCCTTAAAAAACAAAGCTCTTAATGAAAAATTAACTGTAAAAAGCTACCAAAATTAACACCAACTGTTATTGGCCCAAATAAAATATTTTTAAATGTAATCTGGGGGGGCGCCTGGGGGGCTCAGTCAGTTAAGCATCCGATTCTTGGTTTCAGCTCAGGTCATGATTGCAAGGTCCTGAGATCAAGCCCCAGGTGGTGCTCCACACTGGGCATGGAGCTTGCTTGTTCCTCTCCCTCTGCTCCTCCCCCACCCCTCTCTCACTCAAATAAATAAAATCTTTTTAAAAAAATAAGTATGTGTAGTCTGGGTGTTGCAAAATGCAAAGCTTTCTTTCAAGGGTGGTGTTCATTCTAGTCTAAAGCAGTAACTCCCCAGAAGTCAACCAAAGACACTTTTTTCCACTGTGGTTTCCTCATGTGGAAATCATCAGAGTCCTGGCTACCCTTTCCCCACCTCTGTTTTGTGACCAGGGACCTTTTTCTCTCCCACCTTTTGGCCCCATGCAGAACGCACAGTAGCAAGGAGGACAGTGAGCAGGAGGAACAAATGCACTGCGTCCCACTCAGGGAGGGAATCCAGATGGTTGGGGGAGGGGGGACAGGGCTTGATCTTGATTTTTCCAGCAAAAAAAAGAGATGATGCTTATGCTTCTCCATGGAGAGGATGTCCCCAAGGGTGCAAAGTCAGTGCAAATGGAGATTTCCATGAGGAGGGGGGTGGGTACTGGGTGGCAATAAAGAGGGATGCAGGGAGAGGGGGAACAGCTCCTAATTTTTCTCCTGCTTTAACAGTTTGAAGGGCACAGGCAACCTGACTTTAGTCTGTTTTCCTTTTCTTTCGAAACAAAAAAGCACCAAAGTTTAAGCAGGGCCAGAACCCAGTCGTGAGCTCTGGGAGGCTTACATAACAATAAAAAAGGAGCTACTGAGACAGATTCTGAGCAGACAGACTTTCCTGGAATTGAATAAAGGTGGTTCTCCTGTTGGCTTTGATTCATCAACCTACACCTCTGCTTCCTAGGTCCCTATACACAACTGTGCCCGCAACAGGCCCTCGAGGTGCTAAAGCTTAGGAGCGAGGAAAGGGAGGCGGAAATCGCTCTAACTCGTCCGTTTTTAAAAGCCAAAATGGAGGCTCGTGTCTGCAACAGGCAGGTGGATAACACTCAGCCCCCACCCTTTCCGCGGGCAGCGAGGGCAATGCAGCTGACTTTTTGGTGCTTCCACACTTACCTGGCCGCTGCCCGCTCCAATTTCGCCTCTTTGAGCCTGCTCGCCAGGTGATCCAGGATAAGGGACAGGAGAGGAAAATCAAGCCAGAGGATTGGAGTCAAAAATCCCAGCTCACCAGCCTCTCTCCAGCAGTGATGTGCTGGAGGCGGCTCATAGCCACAGGTGAGAGCCTTTCCCTCCTGCACACCCTCCCCTGCTGGGCAGGTTGAACTCAATGGTAACTTGAATCTGGTGCGGGGCGGGGCGGGGGGGGGGGGGGGACTATTTATACAGAGATCTGCGAACGTGACAAACCAGGGCGCTCGTTCTTGGGAGACTGGGGGAAGGGGGGAGGCGAGCGCCTTGTTAAACACTTAACTGGCACTTGGTTGTCCTCAACCCTAACACCTGACTGATACTTTCAAATGTCTAGATGCCCTCCTAGCTAATTCTGAAAGCACATCCCAAATTCAAGTGTAGGGCTCTCAGACACATAAGGACTCTTTAGGATTTCAGTCTAATGTTGAAAAAGTAGCAAGAGGGACACTCCACTTTTAAAAAGTTTTTTTTTAATTGAAATAGTTTCTATTGGTCTGATTACGATATTGCTGGGAAAATATTAGATCACACAGAACAGTATAAAGGATGTACAAATCTTCAATCTCTCACTGCCTTGGAGATAAATACTGCTGATATTTTTTTATGTGGCTCTTCTAGGCGTGTGTGTGTTGTGACCACCTTTTCCTACTGTAATTATTTTAACAAATTAATACTGTAAAATAAGTACGTTTTTACTTATTTGTAAATACTTATTTACAAAACAGTATTTGTCCATCGATACAAATTTCAAACAATGTCAGGCAGGTAAAAAGACCTACCCTCAACTCCTCCCCCCCTCTTCAAACTCCTACTCCCTAGTGTAACCACTGTCCACAGTTTGTGGAATATTCTTCTAGAACCTTCCCAGATAGAGGGTTACACTTTTTTTCATAACAAAAGACTGCACCATATGTGGAGAAAGGGGGACCCTGCAAACTGGTGCAGCCCCTCTGGAAAACAGTATGGAGGTTCCTCAAAAAGTTGAAAATAGAGCTACCATAGGATCCAACAATTGCACTACTGTGTATTTACCCCAAAGATACAAATGTAGGGATCCGAAGGGGTATGTGTACCCCGATGTTTATAGCAGCAATGTCCACAATAGCCAAACTGTGGAAAGAGCCAAGATGTCCATCGACAGATGAATGGCTAAAGAAGATGTGGTGTGTATACACACACACACACACACACACACACACACACACACACACACAATGGAATATTATGCAGCCATCAAAAGGAATGAAAGCTTGCCATTTGCAATGACATTGTTGGAACTGGAGGGTATTATGCTGAGTGAAATAAGTCAATCAGAGAAAGACATGTATCATATGATCTCACTGATATGAGGAATTCTTAATCTCAGGAAACAAACTGAGGGTTGCTGGAGTGGTGGGGGGTGGGAGGGATGGGGTGGCTGGGTGACAGACGTTGGGGAGGGTATGTGCTATGGTGAGCGCTGTGAATTGTGCAAGACTGTTGAATCACAGACCTGTACCTCTGAAACAAATAATACATTATATGTTAGAAGAAGAAGAAGAAGAAGATAGCAGGAGGGGAAGAATGAAGGGGGGGAATCAGAGGGGGAGACGAACCATGAGAGACGATGGACTCTGAGAAACAAACTGAGGGTTCTAGAGGGGAGGGGGGTGGGGGGATGGGTTAGCCTGGTGATGGATATTAAAGAGGGCACGTATTACATGGAGCACTAGGTGTTATACGCAAACAATGAATCATGGAACACTACATCAAAAGCTAATGATGTAATGTATGGTGATTTACATAACATAATAATAAAATAAATAAATAAAAATTAAAAAACGACTGCATCATATATAAATATTGTTTCACAACCTGGTGTTCACTCAATAAAATAGTACAGATATATTTCCATGTCAATACATATAGGTTTCTCTGGGTCTTTTAATTACTATTAGGGTTTCATAACAAGAGCATGCTGGATCTCATCCAAGCATTCCCCTATTGGTGCGGATTGTCTCCCTTCCTTCCCTCATCTATTTATTCATGTTTGCTGTTACAAACAATACTGCAATGACCATCCCTGCGCCCATACTTCAAACACCTGCTTGAGAGCTCCCCTTTGTAGCTGTTGAAGGTGAATTCACACAACCTGGTGGTCTGGGTTCCCCTGGAGTCAGGCAGTCCTGTTTCCCCTGCAGGAGGATTGCAGGCTCCATGTTAGTGAACAGGTACTTCATTGGCCTGATTCCTCTAAGATCCATGGTGAGAACCACCAAAGTTGGCAGAACATTGGCCAAAGTTCTCCTGCATTCGATTGTTTTTTCCTTTCCGTAGTCACTGATGTGGACACCTGGTCCCCGCTTAAGCTCAGTTCTGTTTATTCATCAGGCCCAACATCTATCCAAGGAGCCCTCCTGTCTCCCAACCAGTCCCTCACCCAGCTCTATCTACGGTCTGGCCACAGTGCTAGCCATTCCATACGCACTGTTTGAGGAAGCTCTGGAATCTGGTCAATCCTGTGCTCTTGATGTCCCCTTAGTACCAGTTCATGGCCCTGTTCATTACTTTACAAGCTGTTTCTGCTTTTCATATTCACTGATTCTGACCTTAGAGCTTCCTGGTGTTCCTTGGAAAGAATATATCTTTGACGTTTTGGCTCTTGTGTTTTTGTTGTTGTTGTTCTGGTTTTCTCTATTAATTTATATATTGATCCTATCTAATTTTTATCTTCTAGGAGTTTCTCAAATTTTCTGTTCTGCCAATGGCATGTTTAATACTGGGCCTTTTAAATACTCTACAGTAATTAAAAGACCCAGATAAATCTACGTGGCACGTTCTCTTGTTTTGCAAAGCTATTTGATTTCTTTCCTTTTAAAAAATTATTTTTCTATACTTTTAATAGTGCCTAGAGAGAAAAGGGTAGTTGATGAATATTCTCAGTCTGCCATCTTGAATTTGATGATATTATAACCTACTGAGTTTTTAAAATTTTATCTTAAAAATGCATACATAATATATGAATGTTCTTATTGTACAAGTTTTTAAATCTGTAATTAGGTAGATTAAAATATGAACTTATCCATTTGCCCACCCATCCTCACTCCCAAACCCTTCTTAGGAGAATAGTACTTTTAAACTTCAGTGGGGAGCCTTTTACTTCTTCTTTTACTTCTTCCCTCCTTAAGAGGGAACACACTGAAAGGACTGTTCTGTGACAAACTTTTCACTGACAGTATTTCCTACAGATATTTTCATTCAGTGCATATATGTTTATCTCATTCTTTTAAACAGCTGCATTGGATTCCATATTATAAATTTCCCATAGTGTATTAAGCCACACCTACATTAATTGGTTATTTTTAATTATTTTGTTATTAAATTAAAACAATGTTACAATGCACATCCTTGCACATACATCTTTGTGCACGTTTTTCCATTGGATAAATTTCTAGAGATGTAATGCTGACTCAGAATTACTCACATTTAAAAATGAAATAGATCTGACCAAACTGTCTCCCAAAAAGATCCCACTAACATATACCCCTCCAATAACAGGAATGTTCATTTCCCTATATCTTGATCATATCCATGTATTAAATTTTTGTCATTCTTAGAAGTAAAATGATCTCCTTTTAAGGTTGTATTGCCCTGATTGCTAATGAAACCTATGACTATTTTTTAAGAATTATTTATTTATTTGAGGGGGGAGGGGCAAGAGGAGAGGGAGAGTCTTTTTTTTTACAGTGATTTTTTTAAATTTTTTTATTGTTATGTTGATCACCATACATTACATCATTAGTTTTTGATGCAGTGTTCCATGATTCATTGTTTGTGCATAACACCCAGTGCTCCACGCAGAATGTGCCCTCTTTAATACCCATCACCAGGCTAACCCATCCCCCTGCCCTCCTCCCCTCTAGAACCCTCAGTTTGTTTTTCAGAGTCCATCATCTCTCATGGTTCGTCTCCCCCTCCGACTTACTCCCCTTCATTCTTCCCCTCCTGCTATCTTCTTCTTTTTTTTTCTTAACATATATTGCATTATTTGTTTCAGAAATACAGATCTGTGATTCAACAGTCATGTACAATTCACAGCTCTTACCATAGCACGTACCCTCCCCAATGTCTATCACCCAGCCACCCCATCCCTCCCACCCCCCACCACTCCAGCAACCCTCAGTTTGTTTCCTGAGATTAAGAATTCCTCATATCAGTGAGGTCATATGAAACATGTCTTTCTCTGATTGACTTATTTCACTCAGCATAACACCCTCCAGTTCCATCCACGTCGTTGCAAATGGCAAGCTTTCATTCCTTTTGATGGCTGCATAATATTCCATTGTGTATATATACCACTCTTCTTTATCCATTCATCTCTCGATGGACATCTTGGCTCTTTCCATAGTTTGGCTATTGTGGACACTGCTGCTATAAACATTGGGGTGCACGTACCCCTTCGGATCCCTACATTTGTATCTTTGGGGTAAATACCCAGTAGTGCAATTGCTGGATCATATCGTAGCTCTATTTTCAACTGTTTGAGGAACCTCCATACTGTTTTCCAGAGGGATTGCACCAGCTTGCATTCCCACCAACAGTGTAGGAGGGTTCCCCTTTCTCCGCATCCCCGCCAACATCTGTAGTTTCCTGACTTGTAAATTTTAGCCATTCTGACTGGTGTGAGCTGGTATCTCCTTGAGGTTTTGATTTGGATTTCCCTGATGCCGAGCGATGTTGAGCACTTTTTCATGTGTCTGTTGGCCATTTGGATGTCTTTGGAAAAATGTCTGTTCATGTCTTCTGCCCATTTCTTGATTGGATCATTTGTTCTTTGGGTGTTGAGTTTGAGAAGTTCTTTATAGATTTTGGATACTAGCCCTTTATCTGATATGTCATTTGCAAATATTTTCTCCCATTCTGTCGGTTGTCTTTTGGTTTTGTAGACTGTTTCTTTTGCTGTGCAAAAGCTTTTTATCTTGATGAAATCCCAATAGTTCATTTTTGCCCTTGCTTCCCTTGCCTTGGCGATGTTTCTAGGAAGAAGTTGCTGCGGCTGAGGTCGAAGAGGTTGCTACCTGTGTTCTCCTTTAGGATGTTGATGGACTCCTGTCTCATGTTTAGGTCTTTCGACCATTTTGAGTCTATTTCTGTGTGTGGTGTAAGGAAATGGTCCAGTTTCATTCTTCTGCATGTGGCTGTCCAATTTTCCCAACACCATTTGTTGTAGAGACTGTCTTTTTCCATTGGACATTCTTTCCTGCTTTGTTGAAGATGAGTTGACCATAAAGTTGAAGGTCAATTTCTGGGCTCTCTATTCCATTCCATTGATCTATGTGTCTGTTTTTGTGCCAGTACCATACTGTCTTGATGATGACAGCTTTGTAATAAAGCTGGAAGTTCGGAATTGTGATGCCACCAGCTTTGCTTTTCTTTTTCAAGATTCCTCGGGCTATTCGGAGTCTCTTCTGGTTCCATACAAATTTTAGGATTATGTGTTCTATTTCTTTGAAAAAAGTGGATGGTATTTTGATGGGGATTGCACTGAATATGTAGATTGCTCTAGGTAGCATTGACATCTTCACAGTATTTGTTCTTCCAATCCATGAGCATGGAACGTTTCTCCGTTTCTTTGTGTCTTCTTCAATTTCTTTCATAAGTATTTTATACTTTTCTGAGTACAGATTCTTTGCCTCTTTGGTTAAATTTATTCCTAGGTATCTTATGGTTTTGGGTGCAATTGTAAATGGGATCGACTCCTTGATTTGTCTCTCTTCTGTCTTGTTGTTGGTGTATAGGAATGCCACTGATTTCTGTGCATTGATTTTATAGCCTGCTAATTTACTGAATTCCTATATGAGTTCTAGCAGTTTTGGGGTGGAGTCTTTTGGGTTTTCCACATACGGTATCATATCATCTGCAAAGAGTGAGAGTTTGACTTCCTCTTTGCCGATTTGGATGCCTTTGATTTCTTTTTGTTGTCTTATTGCTGTGCTTAGGACTTCTAATACTATGTTGAATAGCAGTGGTGATAGTGGACATCCCTGCCGCGTTCCTGATTTTAGGGGAAAAGCTCTCAGCTTTTCCCCATTGAGAATGATATTCGCTGTAGGTTTTTCGTAGATGGCTTTTATGATATTGAGGTATGTACCCTCTATCCCTATACTCTGAAGAGTTTTGATCAGGAAAGGATGCTGTACTTTGTCAAATGCTTTTTCTGCATCTATTGAGAGAATCATATGATTCTTGTTCTTTCTTTTGTTAATGTATTGTATCACGTTGATTGATTTGTGGATGTTGAACCAACCTGGCAGCCCAGGGATAAATCCCACTTGGTCGTGGTGAATAATCCTTTTAATGTACTGTTGGATCCTATTGGCTAGTATTTTGGTGAGAATTTTTGCATCCATGTTCATCAAGGATATTGGTCTGTAATTCTCCTTTTTGATGGGGTCTTTGTCTGGTTTTGGGATCAAGGTAATGGTGGCCTCATAAAATGAGTTTGGAAGCGTTCCTTCCATTTCTATTTTTTGGAACAGTTTCAGGAGAATAGGTATTAATTCTTCTTTAAATGTTTGGTAGAATTCCCCTGGGAAGCCATCAGGCCCTGAGCTTTTGTTTGTTGGGAGATTTTTGATGACTGCTTCAATTTCCTTAGTGGTTATAGGTCTGTTCAGGTTTTCTATGTCTTCCTGGTTCAATTTTGGTAGTTGATACATCTCTAGGAATGCAGCCATTTCTTCCAGGTTATCTAATTTGCTGGCATAGAGTTGCTCATAATATGTTCTTATAATTGTTTGTATTTCTTTGGTGTTGGTTGTGATCTCTGCTCTTTCATTCATGATTTTGTTGATTTGGGTCATTTCTCTTTTCTTTTTGATGAGTCTGGCCAGGGGCTTATCAATCTTGTTAATTCTTTCAAAGAACCAGCTCCTAGTTTCGTTGATCTCTTCTACTGTTCTTTTTGTTTCTATTTCATTGATTTCTGCTCTCATTTTTATTATTTCTCTTCTGCTGCTGGGTTTAGGCTTTATTTGCTGTTTTTTCTCTAGCTCCTTTAGATATAGGGTTAGGTTGTGTATTTGAGATCTCTCTTGTTTCTTGAGAAAGGCTTGTATTGCTATATACTTTCCTCTCAGGACACCCTTTGCTGTATCCCAAAGATTTTGAACAGTTGTGTTTTCATTTTCATTGGTTTCCATGAATTTTTTTAATTCTTCTTTAATTTCCTGGTTGACCCATTCATTCTTTAGTAGGATGCTCTTTAGCCTCCATGTATTTGAGTTCTTTCTGACTTTCCTCTTGTGACTGAGTTCTAGTTTCAAAGCATTGTGGTCTGAACATATGCAGGGAATGATCCCAATCTTTTGGTACTGGTTGAGACCTGATTTGTGACCTAGGATGTGATCAATTCTTGAGAATGTTCCATGGGCACTAGAGAAGAATGTGTTTTCTGTTGTTTTGGGATGGAATGTTCTGAATACGTCTGTGAAGTCCATTTGGTCCAGTGTTTCATTTAAAGTCTTTATTTCCTTGTTGATCTTTTGCTTAGATGATCTGTCCATTTCAGTCAGGGGGTGTTAAAGTCCCCCACTATTATTGTATTGTTGTCAATGTGTTTCTTTGCTTTTGTTATTAATTGGCTTATATAATTGGCTGCTCCCATGTTAGGGCATAGATATTTACAATTGTTAGATCTTCTTGTTGGATAGACCCTTTAAGTAGGATATAGTGTCCTTCTTCATCTCTTATTACAGTTTTTGTTTTAAATCTAATTTGTCGGGGCTCCTGGGTGGCTCAGTTGGTTAAGCGACTGCCTTTGGCTCAGGTCATGATCCTGGAGTCCTGGGATCGAGTCCCGCATCAGGCTCCCTGCTCGGCGGGGAGTCTGCTTCTCCCTCTGACCCTCCCCCCTCTCATGTGCTCTCTCTCTCTCATTCTGTCTCAAATAAATAAATAAAATCTTTAAAAAAATAAAATAAAATCTAATTTGTCTGATATAAGGATTGCCACCCCAGCTTTCTTTTGCTGTCCATTAGCATGGTAAATGGTTTTCCACCCCCTCACTTTCAATCTGGGGGTGTCTTTGGGTCTAAAAGGAGTCTCTTGCAGACAGCATATTGATGGGTCTTGTTTTTTAATCCAATCTGATAGCCTGTGTCTTTTGATTGGGGCATTTAGCCCATTTACATTCAGGGTAACTATTGAAAAGTATGAATTTAGTGCCATTGTATTGCCTGTAAGGTGACTGTGACTGTTTATTGTCTGTGTTCCTTTCTGGTCTATGCTGCTTTTAGGCTCTCTCTTTGCTTAGAGGACCCCTTTCAATATTTCTTGGAGGGCTGGTTTCATGTTTGCAAATTCCTTTAGTTTTTGTTTGTCCTGGAAGATTTTTATCTCTCCTTCTATTTTCAATGACAGCCTAGCTGGATATAGTATTCTTGGCTGCATATTTTTCTCGTTTAGTGCTCTGAAGATATCATGCCAGTCCTTTCTGGCCTGCCAGGTCTCTGTGGATAAGTCTGTTGCCAATCTAATGTTTCTACCATTGTAGGTTACATATCTCTTCTCCCGAGCTGCTTTCAGGATTTTCTCTTTGTCTCTGAGACTCGTAAGTTTTACTATTAGATATCAGAGTGTTGACCTATTTTTATTGATTTTGAGAGGGGTTCTCTGTGCCTCCTGGATTTTGATGCCTGTTTCTTTCCCCACATTAGGGAAGTTCTCTTCTATAATTTGCTCCAATATACCTTCTGCCCCTCTCTCTCTTTCTTCTTCTTCTGGGATCCCAATTATTCTAATGTTGTTTCATCTTATCGTATCGTTTCTCTCTCGAATTCTGCCCTCGTGATCCAGTAGTTGTTTATCTCTCTTTTTCTCAGCCTCTTTACTTTCCATCATTTGGTCTTCTATATCGCTGATTCTCTCTTCTGCCTCATTTATCCTAGCAGTTTTTTTTTATTGCACCTCATCAATAGCCTTTTTGATTTCAACTTGGTTAGATTTTAGTTCTTTTATTTCTCCAGAAAGGGTTTGTCTAATAACTTCCACGCTTTTTTCAAGCCCAGCTAGTATCTTTAAAGTCATGATTCTGAACTCTGGGTCCGACATCATACTAATGTCAGTATTGATTAGGTCCCTGGCAGATGGTAGTACCTCTTGTTCTTTTTGCTGAGGGGATTTTTTTCGTCTTGTCATTTTGTGCAGAGGAGAATAGATGAGTGAGAGAACAGAATGCTAACAGGTTAACAACGTCCCCAGCAAATATACTCTATACAAATCAGAAAAGACCTGAAACCAGGGGACAAGAAAGGGAAAGAAAGAAAAAGGAAAGAGGGGGGAAAAAAGGAAAAAGAAAAAGATAAAAAGAAACAAAAACAGAACAAAACAAAATATGATCAAATATTATCAGGCTAGTGCATAGATCAGTGCCACACACTAGATTTTGGGCGTATTTTGGTCTGTTAGAAGAAAGTGCCTGCTAAAATTTTAAAGGAAGAAAGACTTATATATGTACAAAATAAGGGTTGATACAATGAAGGGATGGAAGATGACTGGAAGGATGAAAATTATAAAAGATTTTACAAAAGGAATTGATAAGAAGTTTGAAAAAAGAAAGAAGATTTAAAAAAAAAGAAAAAAGAAAAAAAAAGGGAGAGAATGTGATCAGGCAGGAGACTAGAACAAAGCCATACACTAGTGATTTAGGGTATATTTTGATCTGTTAGAAGAAACTGTATCTCAAAATTTTAAAGAGAGAACAACTCATAAATATATGCCAAAAATAAGGGTAACTACTATGAAGGCATAGAATATGACTCTAAAAATGAAAAATAAAAATGTTTTTTTTAAAAAGGGATTGATAAGATGTTGGTTGAAAAAGGGAAAAAGAAAAATTAAAAAAAAAACAGTTAAAAAATTAACTTTGAAAAACTAATGAATCATGGTAAAAAAAAAAAAAAAAAGCCATGAATTCTATGTGCAGTATTCCCCTAGCGCTGGAGTTCTCCGTTCTCCTTGATCGGTAAACTTGGTCTTGGCTTGCTGACTGTTCGTGCTAATCTTCTGGGGGAGGGGCCTGTTGCCGTGGTTCCCAAATGTCTTTGCCGGAGGCGGAATTGCCCCACCCTTGTGAGTCTGGGCTAAGCAAGCTGGGTTTGCTCTCAGGAGCTTTTGTTCCCTGCAAGCTCTCGGTACAGCTTTGGAGGACCAGGGTGAAAATGGTGGCCTCCCAATCTCCACCCAAAGGAGCCCAGAATTCGGGGCTCGCTCCTCAGTGAGCCCCCAGAGAAAAGCAGTCACTCCTGTCTCCCCGGTCTCCGGCCGCACTCCATGCTCACCAGCCTGTGACTGAGCGTTTCTATCTCTGGCACCCGACCCCATGTGGAGTCTCCAAACCCAGCAGATCCCTGCCGTGCACTCCTGCGCTGCTCCTCCCCGGGGAAGAAGGGGAGTCTCCCTGGCTCTGCCGCTTGTTGGGTCCCTGCTGGAGGAGCAGTGGCCCGACTGGGCCGCGGATCACAGTTTATGGCAACCCCAAGCTGAGAGTCCGCGCCTCGGCTCCGTTTCTGCAGCCGGCTTCCCCGCTCCAATACCTGGGAGTTCTGCCGCACTCAGGCACCCCCGGTCTTTCTGTGACCCCGAGGGTCCTGAGACCACACTGTCCCGCGAGGGCTCCACCCCCCCACCCCCCGCTTAGCCACTGGAGCAACGTCCCTCCGCGGAGCCAACTTCTAAAAGTTCCGATTTTGTGCTCTGTGGCTCTATCACTTGCCAGAAGCGGTGGAGGCCCCCTCCCCCGCCGTCTATCCTCCCGAATGTCGCCTCGGGTTCACTTCTCCACGACTTGCAGTAAGTGGTCGCTTCTGTGTTCAGAGAGTTGTTGCTACTCTTTTCTTCGATCTCCTGTTGAGTTCGTAGGTGTTCAGAATGGTTTCTGAACCATTGGTGTGCTTAAGCAGATTCCACACCAAGCACAGAGACCAATGCAGGGCTTCATCCCATGACCCTAAGATCGCAACCTGAGCCAAAACCAAGAGTCTAACACTTAAGTGACTGCGGCACCCAAATGCCCCACAAAACTTATGTTCATTTGCCATTTATATTTCTTCTTCCACAAATTGTTTTGTTTACATTCTTTGCTGGTTTTACTAACAATATGTCCTTATACCTTACTGATTATGAGAGCTAGTTATATAATCTGGGTAATATATGTTTTGTATAAAGTGTATGTTAACTAATTTTTCACAGCTTCCCACTTTAAATTTGTTTATGTTTTATGTGAACAGATTATTATTTGTTTTTGTGGGATTTTGCTTGTTGTTACAATGAATATATATGTCAGTATGTTGTTTTAAAAGTTTTGATTTTTTTTGTACGTTATTTTTGGAAAGGTCACATCCCCACCTTTAGATGATTAAAAATATTCTCCTATATTTGTTTCAAATACATATGTATGTGGCTTTTAGCTCCCTTTCTGAAATTTACTTGGGAGTATCGTATGAGGTGTGAGTCTAACGTGATCCTTTTTAAAAATGGATAGTGAATTTCATAACATGGTGTATTGAATGGTCAATTCTTTTCCTCACCTATTTAAATTTACCCTTTTAATATAAACTAAATCCCCAGGTTGGTTTCTGAATCTCTATGCCCTTCTCTTGATCTGTTTGTCTCTTACTATGCCAATATCACACTGTTTATATAACTATGGTGTAGTGGCAGCTGCTAAGATGGCTCCCAATGATTCCTGCTTCCTAGCATTCACAATCTCGTATAGTCCCCACTGTTGTACCAGGGTTGGTCTGTGTAATCAATAGCATATGACAGAAGTGATGGTATGTCACTTCCATTTTGGATTTCCCTCTCTCTCATCACTTGCTCTGGGAAAAACCAGATGCCATGTCCTATAAACAGCCCTGTACAGAGGCCACTAACTATAACAAAGAACAGAAGCCTCCTGCCAACAGTGTGGGCTTAGAAATCAATTCTCTGGTCCCTTCTGATGACTCCAGTGCCGGCCCACATCTTGACTGCAACTTCAAAAAAGAGCCAAGCCAGCTAAGCCACTCTGGATTCCTGATCCTCAGAAACTGTGTGAGACAATAAATACTTGTTGTTTTAAACAAGCAATGCCAACCAGTGCCAAATCTGAGGGCCTTTGTTACACAGCAATAGATAAATAGTACATACTGTTTTATAATGCATTTTGGTATTTAATAGAACAAGTCTTCCACTAAAGCTCATTTTCCCCCGACAGTTTCTTAGCAATATCTGCTCATTTTATGAACTTCAAAATTCACTTTACAAGTTCCATAAAGAATCCTCTTAGGATTGGAACTGACACTACACTGATTTTAGAGATTAAATTTGAGATATTGGACAACTATACAACATTGGGTCTTCCCATCTGGGAGCATGGGTATGTCTCTCCATTTATTCAGGTGTTTTTCATATCCTCCAGAAAAGTTTAATAGTTCTCTTCATAAAAGTTTTTCATATTTATTAAATTTATTTCTAGGTCTTTTATGGGGCTTAATGCTATTGTGATATCTTTTTTCCCATCACATTTTTTTAATTGTTTATTGCTAATGTGTATGGAAATTACTGAGTTTTGCGCCTTGATATTGGTCCTTTCTCTTTTACTTTGAACTTCCAGTTCAAGTAGTTCTACCATTCAAGAGAATGGTTGAATTATCTTGAATTTTCTAGGGAGGAAAATATCACCTGCAAATAGTGACCATATGACTCTTTCTTTCCAAGATTGATTCCTCTTCTATTTATGTTTTATGACACTAAGAGCCCCAAAATAATGTTAATTAGAAGCAGAGAAGAAGCTTGCTGTGACTCTAGTGGAAAGGGCGAGGGCTTCACAATTAAGATTGATTTAACTGCACTTTCTAGTAGACAGTATTTACCAGGTCAAGGAATTTCCTTATATTCCTGGGTTACAAATGATTATTTTTGTTGTTTTCCAAATGCTTTTTTGAGCATCTATTCAGATAATGGCATTCTTTTTCCTTTAATCTATTATTATATTCATAAACTGATAGTGAATCTTCCACATACAATGTGATAAATCCTATTACATTATGATGTATTAGTCTTCTAATATTCTCCTGGATTCTGTTTTCCAAAATTTTATTTAGGATTTTTATTTCATAAGTGAGAATAGATTACTGTCTTTTTGTGCTATTTATTGCATGGTTTTGCTATTGAGACTATGGTAGTATGGAATGAGTTAGAAAGCTTCTCTACATTTTGTATAATCTGGAAGAGTTTCCATAGTGTAAGAATTTTTTTCTTATAGGTATGAGGGAGTTTCACAATTAAACTATCTGTAACCGTATTTTCAATTCTTTTATAGTTCTTGAACTATTCCACTTTTTAGTTCTTCTTCAGTCAATTTTGATTATCCAATTTTTGCTAGAAAAACATCTCATTTTGTTTAAATATTCATACTGGTTGCCACACAATGTATTAGATAATTTCTTACAATTTTAAAAAACTCTTCTGTATCTATAGTTGTCTTTTGTCATTCATAATATGTATTAGTTATCTCTCTCTTCCTTTTCTTCATCAGACTTGTCATGGGTTTGTCTGTTTTACTGGTCTTTTACAGAACCATACTTGGGTATTGATCAGGATTACAGTCGGGAGGATTTTGCTTGTTAGTTATTTTTTAAATTATTTTTAAAAAACCAGTCAGAGATGAAGAACATAATAAATGAAATTAAAAATATGCTAGATGGAATGAATAGCACACTAGAGGAATCAGAAGAACACGTCAGGGGCGCCTGGGTGGCTCAGTTGTTAAGCATCTGCCTTCAGCTCAGGTCATGATCCCAGGGTCCTGGGATCGGGCCCCATGTTGGGCTCCCTGCTCTGCGGGAAGCCTGCTTCTCCCTCTCCCACTCCCCCTGCTTGTGTTCCCTCTCTCGCTGTCTCTCTCTCTGTCAAATAAATAAATAAAATCTTAAAAGAAGAAGAAGAAGTCGTCAATGACCTGGAGGACAGAGTAATGGAAAGTAATCAAGCGGAGCAGATGATAGAAAAAATATATATACGCAAAAGGGAATAGACTCAGAAAACTTAGTGACACCATCAAGTTTAATAACATTCACATTATAGGGATCCCAGAAGGAGAAGAGAGAGAAAAGAGGGCACAAAATTTATTTGAGGGGTGCCTGGGTGGCTCAGTCATTAAGCATCTGCCTTTGGCTCAGGTCATGATCCCAGGGTCCTGGGATCGAGCCCCACATCAGGCTCCTTGCTCGCAGGAAGCCTGCTTCTCCCTCTCCCACTCCCCCTGCTTGTGTTCCTTCTCTCACTGTCTCTGCTTGTCAAATAAATAAATAAAAATCTTGAAAAAAATTTATTTGAAAAAATAATGGCTGAAAATTTCCTGAATCTGTAGAAGAAAACAGAAATCCAGGAGACACAGAGATCCCACAAGAAATCAACCCAAAAGGTCCAACCCAAGGCACATAGTAATTAAATGGCAAAAAGTAGTGATAAAGAGTGAATTATAAAAGCAGCAAGAGGAAAAAAAATGGTTATATACAAAGGAAACTCCATAAGGCTATCAGCAGATTTTTCAGCAGAAACTTTGTAGGTCAGAAGAGATGGTATGGTACATTCAAAGGGAAAAAATCTGCGGCCAAGAATACTCTATCCAGCAAGGCTATCATTAGAATAGAAGGAAAAATAAAGAGTTTCCCAGACAGAAAAAGTTAAAGGAATTCATGACTACCAAACAAGACCTACAAGAAATGTTAAAGGGGACTTTTTGCATGGAAAGGAAAGACCATAAGTAAAACTAAGAAAAGTAGGAAGCACAAAAGCAGTAAAAAAAGTATATCTATAAAAACCAGTCAAGGGAGTCACAAAATAAAAGGATGTAAAGTATGACACCATATACCTAAAACACGGGAGGAGGAGGGGAAAGGAGTAAATGTGTGCAAATTTAAGCAACCATCAACTTAATATAGACTCCTATATGCAGAAGTTATGTACAAACCTAATGGTAACCACAAATCAAAAACCAGCAATAGATATGCTGAAAATAAAGAGAAAGAAACTCAAGTATACCACTAAACAAAGTCAACTTGTGAAAGAAGAGAGCAAGGGAAGAAAGGAACAGAGAAGAACTACAAAGCAATCATAAAACAAATAACAAAATGGCAATAAATACACATCTATCAAAAATCACTTTGAATATAAATGGACTAAATACTCTAATCAAAAGACATAGGGTGATGAAATAGATTTTAAAAAGCGACCCATCTACATGCCTACAAGAGACTCATTTCAGTCCTAAAGACACATGCAGATTGAAAGTGAAGGGATGGAGAAGCATTTATCATGCAAATGGATGTGAAAAGAAAGCTGGAGTAGTAATACTTATATCAGACAAAATAGACTTGAAAATAAAGACTGTAAAAAGAGACAAAGAAGGATACTATTTAATCATAAAGGGGACAATCCAACAAGAAGGTATAACCATTGTAAATATTTATACAACCAATATGGGAACACCCAAATACATAAACAGACAATAGCAAACATAAAGGAAATAGCAAACATAGTAATACAATAATAATAGGGGACTTTAACCTCCCACTTACACCAATGGACAGATCATCCAAACAGAAAATCAACAAGGAAACAGTGGCTTTGAATGACACATTGGACCGGATAGATTTAACAGATATATTCAGAACATTTCATCCTAAAACAGCAGAATATACATTCTTTTCAAGTGCACATGGGACATTCTCCAGAATAAATCACATATTAGCCCACAAAACAAGTCTCAACAAAGTCAAAAAATCAAAGTCATATACCATGCATCTTTTCTGACCACAACACTATGAAACTAGAAATCAACTACAAGAAAAAAAGATCTGAAAAGTGTACAAATACATGGAAGTTAAATAACATGCTACTAAACAATGAGTGGGTCAAACCATAAGTCAAAGAGGAAATAAAAAAAAAAATACATAGAGACGAATGAAAATGAAAGCACAATGGTCCAAAATCTTTGGGATGCAGCAAAAGCTGTTCTGAGAGGGAAATTTAGAGCAATACAGCCCTACCTCAAGAAGCAAGAAACATCTCAAATAAACAACCTAACCTTACACCTAAAGGAGCTAGAACAAGAAGAACAAACAAAACCCAAAACCAGTAGAAGGAAGGAAATAATAAAGATTAGAGCAGAAATAAACAAAATAGAAACTAAGCAATAGAAGAGATCAATGAAACCAAGAGCTAGTTCTTTGAGAAGATAAACAAAATTGATAAGCCTTTAACCAGACTCATCAAAAGGCGGGGGGGGGGGGGGACTCAAATAAACTGACACCACAGAAATACGAAGAATTGTAGGAGAATATTATGAGAAATGATATGCCAACAAATTGGACAACCTAAAAGAAATGGATAAATTCCTAGAAACATACAAACCACCAAAACTGAAGCAGGGATAAATAGAAAATTTGAACAGACCAATTACCACCAATGAAATTGAATCAAAAAACTCATAACAAAAAAGTCCAGGACCAGACGGCTTCACAGGCGAATTCTACAAACGTTTAAAGAAGCATTAATACCTATTCTTCTCAAACTATTCCAAAAAATCAAAAAGGAAGGAAAACTTCCAAATTCATTCTATGAGGCTGGCATTACCCTGATCTCAAAACCAGATATATACACCACTAAAAAAGAGAACTACAGGCCAATCAATATCTCTGATGAAGATAGATGCAAAAATCCTCAACAAAATGTTGGCACACCAAATCCAATAATACATTAAAAAAAATCATTCACCACGATCAAGTGGGGTGTATTGCTGGGATGCAAGGATGGTTCAATAGTCACAAATCAATCAATGTGATATATCACATCAATAAGAGAAGGGATAAAAAAACTATATGATCAGTTCAGTAGGTGCAGAAAAAACAGTTGACAAAGAAAAGGGAATAAAAGGCATCCAAGTTGGTAAGGAAGAAGTAAAACTTTCACTGTTTTCAGATGAAATTAAACTATATATAGGAAACCCAAAAGACTCCACCAAAAAACTACTAGAACTATTAATGAATTCAGTAAGGTTGTAGGATACAAAATGAATGTACAGAAATCTGTTGCATTTCTATACACTAATAATGAAGTGGCAGAGAAAGAAAGTAAGAAAACAATCCCATTTATGATCACCAAAAATACTAAGATACCTAGGAATAAACTTAATCAAGGCCTACTCTAAAACTACAATACATTGATGAAAGAAATTGAAGATGACACAAACAAATGGAAAGATATTCCATTCTCCTGGATTGGAAGAACAAATATTGCTAAAATGTATATACTACCCAAAGCAATCTACACATTTAATGCAATCCCTATCAAAATACCAACAATATTTTTCACAGAACTAGAACAAATAATCCTAAAATTTGTATGGAACCACAAAAGACCCTGAATAGCCAAAACAATCTTGAAAAAGAAAAACAAAAATGGAGGCATCTCATTCCAGATTTCAAGTTATACCGCAAAGCTATAGAAATCAAAACAGTATGGTACTGGCACAAAAGTAGACATGCAGATCAATAGAACAGAATAGAGAGCCCAGAAACAAATCCATGATTATGTGGTCAATTAAAAGTGCCAGAGTATCCATTTTTATAAACATTAAAGCGTTGAAGAAGTCTATTATTTTCTCTTAGATTTTATATTATTTTGTTTTGTGTTTTATATTTCAATCTTTAAATTTATCTGGAATTTACTTTGGTATCATATGTGACGGAGATGTTTAACTTTGTTTTTATTGAAATAGTTATCCAGGTATCCTAGTACCATTTACTAAATAATCTACATGGAACAGTCTCTCACCAGACATGGTATTTATAATACAGTATTTATATTCCTGTGAATTATCACTGTTGACAGTGGTAATCACAGTTATCAAGAGCAGGGTCTCATAGAAAACAGGGAATTTCTTGGGAGAACATGGCGTAGAAAAAAAGAAGTACAATAAATAAATATTCTAGGAAATAGAATCCAATTTTAAACCAAACCAGTTAGGTTGTTCAAGTTATCACTGTTTAACAATACACCAAAGTATTCCATAGCACTTACTAAGAGTTAGGCATTGTTCGAATAACTTTTTATGTATTAAATGCCTTGTAATAAGCCTCTGAAGTAGGCATGGTAGTTTTCCCATTCTACAGATGATGAAAGTAAGACACACAAAGGTTATATAACCAAAATACCCATCTCTGGGCTATCTGTTTAATTTTATGGATCCTTCTAGCTCTATACCTCAGTTCTCATTTTCAAAGCTCTAAAATATATCTTAATATCTGATAGGGTTTAGTTTCCCCTCATAACTCTTCTTCTAAAATTCCTAGCTAATCTTATATGCATATTCTTCCCAGATAGATTTTTAAAATAATTTTCTTCAAGTTACAAAAAATCCATTAGGATTCTCATGAGATTGCTTTTATTATTAAAATTTCTACTAAATTAAGCCATTGATACTGCAGAAACTTCCCGTCTAGGTTTTTTTCTTCCCCCCTTTGATTAGGTCTTTCTTTATTTCCCTCAATAAAATTCATAGTGTTGTCATATATGCCCTGCACAATCCTTATTAAATTTGTTCCTAAGTATTCTATATATTTTTTCTTATCTAGCTTATTATTTATTATACTGCTTAGTTGTTGTTAATAGAGATAAAATTTTTTTAGTATTTATAGTCTATCTGACCTCTACTGACACTTTTATTAATTTGTGTGTTCCTCTTTTCTGCTTTCTAGACAGACCAATCACATACACTGTAAACTTTCCAATAATTGTTATTTATTATATCTTTTTTTTGCCTTATATTCACTAGAACTTCAAGAACAATTAAAATGCTTTTGTAAATGATATGTGGTTCAAACATATTATCCCCAAAAGCTTTCCTATACTTAAGAAGCCAAATTCAACTGTGAGCTAAATATTTAATGTATGACAATTTTTGCTGGTTCATGCTATTTCCAAGTTGTAATACATATAGTATTATATATTGATCATAACATTCCTGCACCCTCATTAGGTCTGATTACTTTATGCATGTGGTATAAAATTTATAATGTAAATTTCATATTCAAATAATCACAGAACTTATAATGGTTGTATCATTGTTTTCATGATAAATTATTAATTGAACCTACCTGTATCTGATGCCAACTGCTGGCTCATGAACATAAATCTCATATATAATGTTTCTATGGAAATTGACCATCCACTTTATTTTGGTTTCCAAGATCATATTCTAGCAAAAAGCAGGAGCTACACATATAAAGTTAGCTTTCTATATTAAAAGGCTTCTATAAACTGTTGGATCTCATGAGGGAATGCTGGGTATGTTGATATTGGAATAGTGAGCTAGGGGCCAAGTTGGGGTACCCTAAAAGCAGGAGAGTTACAAATATTTCAAGCCAATGAGGCCAAACACAATAATATAGCTAACAGAGAAAATTTCCCAGGACGTATAATCACCATTGCATACGTTAAATATGAACTCAAGATAGAATTTCCCAAACTGTTCGGATTGCAGGTAGACAGTTTCTGCAGATTGCTTAATCAAAGTCGTACAGAGTAAATGGTGCACAAATTGGCATTTCCTGATCTCTGGTTTTGTGAGGGTGATTCCTCACCCTACAATCCCAGAACATATTTTAACAATTTAATTACCAAATTCTATTAAAGTGACTTCAATTTAACTCCTTTGTTCTTTGCCATGAGCAATCAGTGACCCATGGGACACCCCAAACCCATCCCGAATCAATCACCTCTCCTCTTGTGCTCTTTTGTGACAGAAAGCAAGCAGCCCCTGGTGCAGGAGGTGGAGTTAAAAATTGGTTTGGAGGGCAATGTTCTAGGTCAGCTGGAGTTGGCAGTCCCCTACCCAGGGAGAGTGAGTTCTGGGATCTGTCCTGATGGACCTCTGAGCTGTGGGTTGTATCATCTCTCTGAAGCATTGAAGAACATACAGTTCTTGGTTGCACTCAGCCTTCCTGAGGCACAAAATGGCAAATGGGATGGAGATGCAGTTTTTGTCTCCAAAGGTAGAGAAGATGGCTGCCTACAGCTATGTTGTAAGAGATATAAGAGAAGCCTCAATAATGCCCAAGATTGGCCAATCTCCATGTTGACCTGTTTTCAGTTGTTAGTCAACAATGTCCCATAAATACAAGGAGTTTATAAAAACTTTAACAATAAATTTTAGTCAAAGAGATCAAAGTTCCTTATTTTATTTCTCTAGAAACCAAGACTATGTTTCATTCCGTGAGCACAGTCAATTACCCTGGGGAAGTGAGTCCTTCATAGTAAATAGTCAACCTGCCAAGATCTGTGAAAAGTCTGATATTATACTCTACTTGCAAACTAACAAATTAGCTATTACAATTTCATGGATGCTGGAAGAAGGGAAAGACTTCTAGGTCAGAAACAAAGGACTCTATCACTCAGAGCATAGAAGGCAGCATGAACTTTGGGTTCATGTCAGTTCCCCTGCTCCCCAATCCCACAGAGCAGTCTAAGTGGATGCTGTACACACAGATTTACATTATATCTTAGAATTCCACATTTAAGGAACCCCAATCTTTTATAATGAGCTGCAATCAACCCTAATTTTTGCCTCCAAAGAGAAATTTTCTTTATTATATCGATCAGTAAACAAATGTGCCCTCTGCTCCATAGGGAGACACTATCTTATTCTTCTAATGCTGTTCACTATACAAACATCCTTGAAAACATAATCCACAAAATGTCATACACCTAAAATTAACACAATGTAATATGTCAACTATACCTCAATTTAAAAAAAAAAAAAAACAGAAATGAAAGAGACATAAGTACAAATCCCATGGGGTGGGAAAAAAAAAAAGATAATCCAGAACAAAGACAAATAGTGCCTCTACATGCAAAATGTGCAGAAATATTAGAGACCTGCCTTAGTCAATTCAGGCTGCTATAACAAAAATAGCATATGCTGGTTGGCTTCAACAACAAACATTTATTTCTCACAGTTCTGGAGGCTGGGAAGTTTAAGGTCAGGGTGCCAGCAGATTCAGTGTGTGGTAAAGGCCCACTTCCTGATTCACCGATGGTCACCTTTCTACCGTTTTTTCATCTGGCAGAAGGGGTGAGGGAGATCTTGGGGGTCTCTTGTATAAGGGCACTAATTACATTCAGAATGGCTCCATCCTCATGACCTAATCGCCTCCTAAAATATCATTACACTGGGGATAAGGTTTAAACATATGATTGGGCCAAGGTGGCACAAGCTTTCAGTCGGCAGCAAGACCTATGAAGAATTGTGCGTCCCACCACAACTCTATGTATCAAGTTCTCAGAAAAACCACAATCTATAGACTCACCACTGATATCTTATCTCACACTGAGGGGTATTAGGAAAGAGTGTTTTCTCCCTCTTCTTAAGAGAGTTTCAGAAGAGAACCATAGCTTGATCTGGAAGGAAATAAGGAACATGATGGCAGCAGTGTACTGTTCTCCTTTTGTATTCTCCATCTCAGGGCCTTGCACCATTACAAGCCCAGTTAACCACATGCAATCATTTGAGCCACAAAGAGTGTGAGAATAAAAATATTAGCATTATTTCCATGGCATTGGATTCACATGGTTATTATAGAAATAACCAACCTCAGCATACTACAATATTTATTTTGCTCTTGAATGTTGTAAAGGCTTGGGAGGGCAGAAATTATCTTTATTTGAGAAGAATTTAAAATGAAAATACCTGTTATATATCTTTGCTGGAAAATAATGGGAAAATAATTTGCTGAAACCAGATGGAAGGGAAGAAGGAATCAATTAGAAACAGAAATCTAAAAACAAAGAGAGAGAACCATAGTATGTTAATCATACTAAGGAAATGGGTATCAGGGACCCACACAAAAAAATGTTTCCTAAAATTCAAGGTTCCGTATATCATCAGCTAATTCTACTTTTTTAAAAAAGATTTTATTTATTTATTTGAGATAGAGAATGCAGGACCGGGGGGAGGAGGAGAGGGAGAGGGAGAAGCAGACTTCCCGCTGAACAGGGAATTCCATGTGGGGCTCGATCCCAGGACCCTGAGATCATGACCTGAGCCAAAGGCAGACCGCTAACCGACTGAGCCACCCAGGCACCCCAGCTAATTCTACTTTTGACTGAGGACATATGATTCTGACCAGTTATCTTTAATTTTTTGCAATCTGAATTATTATTTGCCTTTGTGATGAAATGGAAATAATAATTGAACTGGGAAGTCAGGGGACAGTAAATGAAAGGCTATCAGTAAAATGAAAGGCTACACAACCTGTATCAAGTTCTCCAGCTCTCAAATGCTAGTGCACTCGTCAGAGAAGGGAATTTAATTCATTTTAATATAGCCCCATCATTAATTGCTGCATAATCATACACCTAAATGAACCATGCATGCCTGAAAATTATCATGAAGGAAATCACTGCCTAAGGTGGTAAAATCTAGATAAGGTGAACAAATTCACATGAATTCTTAAGAGCTTATCTACTTCATCATCCCATTTAATGTTGGCTGTGCATTCCTTCTCTGTCAATATAACTTTAGAGGACACTCCCCACTACCCCCAGAACAATAGTCATCCCTTTAGAATGAAATGATTGAGAAAACACGTAACACAAAACAACCAGTCTGAATTCCATAATGCTTTTAAAATTAAAACCTATTTTACTTATTACATATATTTGAAAAATAGTAAATAACTCACATTATTAAAGTGAATACAGTACTTTGGGTGTATATGATCTCATAGACTCACTGCAGTAACCAGTGTGTTTTTCCTCTCACCAACCGTACCCCTAAGGGTCTTCAGCCCATATGCCGAGACATACTCCTCTACAACATGCCACCATGGACTAATTTTAGAGATAAAGGGACTTCAATTAATACTTTTATTTTATAGACTATTAGAAATGGAGTATCAGAAAATTATCAGTAGCAAAACTAAAGCTAGATGTCAGGTGTCTTGATTCTTTATTTTATTTCTATTCTGGGATATGACCAGTCATCCTTTTGAAGCAGGTGCTATTGGTGCCCTACCCAGATCCCATTTACCTGGCCAATACTTTGGTCCTTCAACTGCTATATTGGCTGCAACCAGCTCACAGAGGGACCCCTCACCTGAGAGCTGCCTCCAACAGAGCTGCCTTGTCTGGAAATCTTTTGAAGGTTATGCCTTACCACCTCACACACACATACACCCTTGGGCATCGTACAGGCGACAGTGGACTGATGTAGGGGCACAAAAGACCCACCTCCCTTGTCTCAAGGCAGGACAACTCTGTGATACCACTCATGCTCCAGAACTCCATGGGGTCAGGTTAAGATTAGACTTTAGCTGAACCTTCATCTTTGCCCAGCTACTTCCCCTGCTTTCCTCCCCTACAAGTTTCTTCTGAGAGTACTCTGTCAATGAATCACTCACATAAAAATCCACATTTCAGGCTCTGCTTCTAGAGAACATGACCTAACACACTCTCCTTCAATTTTTCCAGAAATAGAGCTGACAACCCTGCAAAGCATGCCATTCTGTTTTTGGACAGCTTTGATCAGTAGAAGGTGGTATTATTATTATTATTATTATTATTATTATTATTTTATCACATCTGCCTCTATAATTTTCACCCATGAATCTATGTAGAATGAATCTCATTCCTTTTCCACATGACAACCCCTCATATTTGAGAGGGGGAAAAAAACCTATGTCCTACTTAAATCTTGTTTTCTAGGCTATGAGGAAAAAAGAAAGTCTTTTGTTGTTTTTTTAAAACACAGAATTTTGATTTTAACTCAGTGTAATGTCTGTCTGACAACAAAATTGCATGAAAATGGAAAATTTACCAGAAGAAAATTTGAAGAAGGCTATGTTCAAATCCACTGGTTGCCGGGGAGGGGGGCTGGGGTTGGAAGGAGCATGGAGAAACCAACTCGGTACAGGAATGAGGAGAAAATCAAATCTCAGAAAAAAAACAAATCAGACATAAACTACTTAAAACCAGACACAGTGGAAGGCTGCAAAGATCCCATGGAAAAGAAACCTTCTCAAGAGGGCATCTCATAGAAGTAGGTCAGGAAGAAACCCTAGAACTCAAATGTCTATATGTCCATGCACACAGCACATATATAAGATTTTTAGATAAGGAAAGGTAAATACTGTCTCAGAATCATCAAGATTTGTTGACGAGATGCATGCCTAGAATACCACAATAAAAGAGGTATGCCTTGTTCAAACTGAATGTCTCATTGAAAAGATAGGATAGAAAAACTGTGTCAAAATGTATGTAGTCCTCCTCTCCTATCCTTTCAATGAATCATTCCCTTTGGAACAAGACAGACTATACTCTTATTGTCGTATTCTAGACATGTTTCTCCTAAAAAAAAAAAAAAAAAGAATGCATACATTCCTATGAAAAAATATATTTGAAGCTTTTGCTTGAACTGGGAAGAAATATCACCAGGTGACCTTTCAGAGTTTTCTGAATCTAAGATTGAATAAAGTAAGTGTCTTAAAGGTTAAATGGTGTGAAAAGGGATTCCTGAGAATCACTGACTCTTAAAGCTACAGGAAAACTTGAAGCCATCAGCATTCCAAGTTAAAGAAATTGTAGTCTAAAGCCTAATTCGCCTATTTTAATTCTATTTGGAACATAAGAAACCCCTGGAGCACTTCCCTTATTTTGTTTCATCTTTTCTTAGAGTGTTTCTTGGAGGTAGAGTAGGCATCAATATCCCTGTTTTATTGACCGGAAAATGGAAGTGATTCCCCAGCTAATGCATGGCCAGGTGGGATGGAAAGTCAGTTTGGAACTGCAGGCATCTGGTAATCTTCCTATATCATCACTGTTTTCCCAGCTACCTGTTATCTCAGGAGATCTTGCCAAGATTTTCTAAAATCAAACAAAAAAATTAATTTTTATTCTCTTTAAAACACACATGTATATATACATATATGATATGTATAAGAAACACATTCATGAAAAAAACTGATAGGGAGTTACAACTCCAGAAAGACTGGAAGTCAATATTTATTTAAGGCTTTCAGCCCTCACTGGATCTCCTGCAGAGGAGCCAAGGGGAGCTGAGACTCAGCTTCTGGGGGATCTCATGCCCCCTAGTGTGCCCCAGATCCTGTCTCTGACACCCAGGCCCCAGTTGTGGCTGGAGCTCTTCTCACTGAGCTGACCTAACTCCCTGACGGACCCCACCCACCCATTGTCTCTAGTCCCTCTGGGAGCAGAGTGGGCCCCTACTCCACTGGGCAGGGTCTGTTGACAATAAAACCATTCAATAACAAAACCCATTCAATACCACTTTGTCATACATTTTGTCACATGACTTAGATCTCCATCCACATGGTTCCTTGGAAATTCAGAAAGCTGGTAAATAAGAGCCATGTTTAAATGTGATTCTGCAAAGGCAGTCCTAGAAAGCCAGGCCAGGACCAAACTTCCAGGTCTGCCCTTGCGGAAGAAGCTCTGTACTGGAAATCCAGGGTCATATTCTAGCCTGGTGCCATGTGACCTTGGGCGGATCAAGGAAACACTCTGCACCTCAACTTCTTGGTTTCTAAAAATGATAAAGGGCTTCAACTATACTGACCCTAACAGTTCTTCCAACTTGCAACATCTCTAAGTCATTGCCTTTCAAGAATCTTGATTCACTTGTGATGGCCCTCCCTTCTGCCACAGCCCATGGCCTGGTATAGCTTCTAATCCTCTTGATTTGTCATGTTTTATAGCCAGCTCATGTTGGCAGGAAGCTCACATGTATGTTTAGCCTGATTTCAGCAAAGTTTTCATCTAGTAAACAACCAAGCAATTATTTTTTGATTAGCACAATTTGGGATAACATTTTTAAAGAGAATATAACTATAACTTTCAACTGTACTACTACTATTTTGGTTCAGCAATATGCGGCTTCTTCCCTCCTCCCCACCTCACCCATATTCAGCAATGTTAAAATATGCTGTCACACTAGAGACTCATGGAGGATTTAATGCCAGACTTCGTATTTTGGCATGCATAAATAGTCAGCCACAGTTCCAATCCAAGAAATATATAGATGTATCTCGAGTCTATCTATTGGTAGTTTCTCAGATGTCTCCATTTCCCTCAGCCCCTTCACACTCACTACCAAGCAAATGGGTAGGTTTTTGTGAGATTAACTGCTGGGTAATGATATGAAATTGTGTTCTAGGCTGAACTAAAATAACCTAGATGAAAATAAAGCCCCTATCATTCTCCACCCCATCCCCTGGCTGCCCCACCACCTGGTTCAATGGACCTGAGCTTACAGCCCTCACTGGATCTCCTGCAGAGGAGCCAAGGGGAGCTGAGACTCAGCTTCTGGGGGATCTCATGCCCCCTAGTGTGCCCCAGATCCTGTCTCTGACACCCAGGCCCCAGTTGTGGCTGGAGCTCTTTTCACTGAGCTGACCTAACTCCCTGACGGACCCCACTCACCCATTGTCTCTAGTCCCTCTGGGAACAGAGTGGGCCCCTACTCCACTGGGCAGGGTCTGTTGACAATAAAACAGTATTGGTTTGCAAAAAAACAGCAAACAAACAAATAAAATGCCCCCCCCCAAAAAAAAATCTCTGTAGTTAAGTATATGTTACTAACCTTGGACTTTCAGTTTCAAGGTTTTCTTTCTTTTTTTTTTTTTAGTTTCAAGGTTTTCTTAAAAGAAAAACAAACCAAAAATAGAGAAAGTATATTCATCTCACTCATTACATCTAATTCTCCAGCAACAAGGAATATTCAAGTTTCACTATCCAATTGGGTGTTCAAATTAGGACATCTTTCTAAGGAAAATTTTCACAACTTCATGACTTAGTATAGTTCATTTTTTGTCCACATTTTGATTTGCTACCATAAATACAAAGAAAAATTAAGTAGCCAGAAGTTTGTATCATCTTAAAATAATTTAAGTAGCCGATGACTGTATAACTTGTTTATTTGTGTATTTGATTTAAGGTTTTCTAAGTACAGAGTAATATATCGGTGTTTCTTTGGGTGAATTTTCACAAGGTATCAGTGACAAATTTTGGGGGGGAGGGACTTTGGGTGGGTGGGGAGCCCAAGAATATTTCCTTCGCTGCCTTTCTTTATTCACTGTAAATATTTCGGTTAAAAGAAAGTCATATAAGAGCAGGTGGTTGGATCTTTCTGTTTAAAAGCCGAAAGCAGTTTTGCTTTCATCACCCAGCCTAACAGTGACTGCCTAACCTCACTTCCTGATGTAATGCAAGAAATGGGTGCTTTTAGATACCAAGCTCTCACACACGTTCACTGTTTTCATCCTTTGATCCCTCCCCTCTCTGCTGCTTTGTGATGTCAAAACACCTCAAAGCTTTGACTCAAGTGGTATCAAAACTCAAGTGGTGTCAAAACATTTGACTCAAGTGGTGTCAACACACTGTTGAATCAGCTCATGAATCCTCAAAACCAGTTATTCTATCCCAGCCATGTGTCCACCATTTGCAACAGGGGAGTCAGAGTAGTGAGTCACTGGGCGGGGAAATGAATCACAGTCACACTGAGAGTTCCCCTTTTAACTCTCCTAGCTGTTTCTGAAGAATTGTAGACATCTGAGTTCAACAGGTGCCCAGAAAGTATTGAGATGGACTTTTTCTCATGTACAACACATCAGAAACTATACAATCAACCGCCTTCAAAGTAGTCTGTTTATTTACAAAAAAGGTAAGCATGTTTCTAATATTTATTTCCAATACCTACAGAAAACCATTTATTGACTTTATTATAGTCACAGCCAGGTTGCCCTGTCCTCCCTCCCCTCCTGTGCATCCCTGAGGGGTTGCCCCAGGGCTGGGTAATAATCCAAGAAAATTCCTGGAATTCCAAATTTAGGGGAGCGTCAGGAAAGCCTTACACAGAGAACCTGGAAAGACAGAGTGGTTTCTGTAAATCCATCCATGTGGTCCAAGTGGGTGAGGTAATTGGCTGACAAGCGTAAATGTAAAAAACTAAAATTCAAATCTCTATGGGGTGCCTGGGTGGCTCAGTCGTTAAGCGTCTGCCTTTCGTTCAGGTCATGATCCCAGGGTCCTGGGATTGAGCCCCACATCAGGCTCCTTGCTCGCAGGAAGCCTGCTTCTCCCTCTCCCACTCCCCCTGCTTGTGTTTCCTCTCTCACTGTGTCTCTCTCTGTCAAATAAATAAATAAAATATTTTAAAAAAATTCAAATCTCTATGAAACAGCCAATTCTGTAAAAGAATTACCTGCTTTTCAACAATTGGTTCACTCCATATTTGTCCTGCCAATCTTTCTGTCATTCATGATTTCATCTTTCCATTGTTGTTTCCTGACGTTGGGCAAACCTAGTCACTTAACACATCCAATAAATTGAAGTAAGTTCCCTTGTCCATCTTTGTATTTGCTGTGGATAACCAAGATAAAAGAAGAAATTCCCTAACACTAGAAAACAAACTAAAAGTATACCTATTAGACTGAAAACCAAGCAAAGGACACACACAAAGTGCGTGCGTGTGATCTTATACAAGTTAGATTCAACAATTACAAAGTCAGACACGGGGATTCACCTGCACAGTTTGAGGGCCACACTCCTCTTTAATGCTAATGTCTATGCCCATGTTTTAGATGTTGCCTGGTACCAATGTAGGCTTTTACAGAACTTCAAATAAAATGCATATATGTAAATAACGTCCTATAAATATAAAAATCAGCAATGCTTTTTTTCTAATAGCTCATGCTTCCCAAGAAGTGTTCCTATAACAAATAAATGAACAAGAAGTTTTTACTTCCCTCTCACCCTAAATTGTGGCCTATTATTCTGTGGGACAGTGATCTGTTACCAAGCCAGCAGGGACACTGGAATATCATCAGTGAAACCTGTCGCCACAGCAACTCCAGTCTATAGCAACACTATCAAGGGACAAGGGCGCATGTGTTTATAAAGGTATTTTTTAAAAGCACCCTTGGGCACAGACAGACCCCGACTTGCACAGACCCTGATTGGGCCTCTAGAGTGAAATAACTAGGCACGCATGCCCTGCAGTTTCTTCACGTTAATGCCCCCCAGTTCCTCTCTGAAGCAGGGGAGGAGGTAGCATCTATCGCTGAGTACTTTCTAAAAGCAACAAAGGAGTACTCACTGAATTGTGCTTAGGATTAAGCCAATTTACTCAATTAAATCACACATCAACCATTATACCACAGCTTTCAAGTGGCATACAGATAAAACTGCAGAGTGGTTCTGGTACTAATTAGCTAACTTCCTTCACAGCACTCCTAGCCAAGTCCCCATTCCTCCTTTCGCCAGCCCATTGTCTTTTATTGTCAAGTTCTGGGTAACCCTCCATTCATTCACCAAATATTTGCTAAGCCCATATTAGGTGTCGACAGTGTTCTAGGCTCAGGGAAGAAAAGAGGCACCAATAAACATCATGGAACTTGTTGGGGTGTCTGAGTGACACAGTCGGTTAGGGATCCAACTCTTGGTTTTGGCTCAGGTCGTGATCTCAGGGTCATGGGATCATGCCCAGCATCAGGCTCCACACTCAGCGCAGTCTGCTTGAGTTTCTCTCTCCTTTTGCCCCTCCCCACTGTTCTCTGTTTCTCTCTCTCTAAAATAAATAAATAAATCTTTTTTTAAAATCATGGAACTTGCATTCTACTGGGTGACACACAGAATCGCCAACAAACTTAATACGTACGTACATTACATAGTATATGAGAATGTAAAACATGCTATAGAAAAAATGCAGCAGGGTGAGGGAGAGCCAGGATGATGGGCAGGGTCTGGAACTTTAAACAGGGAGGCCAGGGAGGCCTCACGGAGAAGCTGACATCTGAGAAAAGACTGAAGGTGGTGAGGAAGGAAGACATAACATTACTTAAGGAGAGGGCAGTTCAGGCAGAGGGTGCACCCCAGGCTGAGGCTAGAGGCAGGGTGTGTTCTTGGTGTGTTCAAGGAAGAAGAGGGAGAGCAGTCTGGGAAGAGAAGGAAAACTGGGGAAGAGAAGGAGGGATGGTGAGGAAAGTCATGGTGGTTCCCAGATCTGGTAGGACTTTGGCTTTTACTCCAAATGAAGCAGAGAGCCATTGTAGGGTTTGAGGAGAGGAGGGACTGATCTGGCTGAAGTGTCACATAGAGCATTCTGGCAGCTGCCCTGGAAGCAGACTGCAGAGATGGGAGACCAGTCAGAGACTGAGGCCATCATGGGATGATGGTGGTAGGGCCCTGGGCTTTGCAGAGGTTGGGAGAAGAGCAAAGGAGCAAAGGAGGGTGAGAAAAGCAAAGAAGAGCAAAGCCTCAGCAAAGGAGACGGAGAAAAATGGGCCAGTGAGATAAGAGGAAAACAGTGGAGCATCCTGGAAGCCAAGGGAAGAAAGTTGTTTCCAGAAGAAGGGAGTGATCACCTGTGTCAAGTGTTCACTAATAAAACGTATAAAATGACCAAAATGGACCATTAGACATCACAATTTGAAGGTCTTTGGTAATCTTGACAGGAGAACTTTGGGGAGGGGGACATAATCTTGATTGGAAAGGACTTAAGAGAATGGAACGAGAGGAATTGGAGATAGTAGGTATAGACAATTCTAGAACTGTGCTGTGAAAAGCGGCAGATAGTAGAGCTTGGAAGAGAGAGCTACTGGCAGACGTGAGGTCAAGAAAGGTTGTTTTGTACAATTAGTACAAGAGAAATATGAATATGTTTGTTTTTTTTTTAAAGATTTTATTTATTTATTTGACAAGAGAAACAGAGAGAGAGCACAAGTAGGCAGAGCGGCAGGCAGAGAGAGAGGGAGAAGCAGGCTCTCCCCTGAGCAGGGAGCCGGACGTGGGCCTCGATCCCAGGACCTGGGGATCATGACCTGAGCCGAAGGCAGCGGCTTAACCGACTGAGCCACCCAGGCGCCCGAAATATGAATATGTTTGTATGGTGAGAGCAACAATCTAGTAGAGAGGAGGAAATTGATGATATAGGAGAGAGTGTGTTTGCCAAGTAGCATTAAGAGTCCATTTAGGATTTATGTTCATAAATTTAAAATGAGAAGAGTCAGCATGGTTATTTTTCTCCAGCCACATTCAGCTGCATGGGATCAAGCACTGAGTAGGTGGAGAGCTGGATTTTACCAAGGTTGTGGTTTAACCAAGAAAGTTCAACAAAGTGAGAGCTGCAAGGGAGCAGTTTTAATGACATATGGGGATATTGGTAAGGAGGGAGGGGAAGGCATCAGGGAAGCACACAAGCTAAGATTATAGGTCCTAGTAGATTTGAAGGATTGCTGGAGATGGAGTATGTTATGGGTTAAATTTGTGTCCTCTCAAAAATCTACATGTTGAGTGCTAGTACCTCCAAACATGAACTTACTTGGAAATAGAGTCACTGCAGAAGTAATTAGCTACATTAAGATGAAGTCATATTGGAATATGGTGGCCCCTAAATCCAATATGACCAATGTCTTTATAGAAATGGGAGATTTGGACACAGACAACACACATAGGGAGAGCGTCATGTGAAGATGAAGGCAGAGATTGGAGTGATGTGTCTACAAGCCAAGGAATACCAGAGATGGCCAGAAAACCGCCAGAAGACAGTGGAGAGGCGTGGAACAGATTCTCCCTTGCAGCGCTCAGAAGGAATCAACCTGCCCACACATCGAAGTGGGACTTTTAGCCTCCAGAACTACGTGAGAATAAATGCCTGTTACTTAAGTCCCCCAGTCTATGGTACTCTAGCAGCCCTGGAAATAGGGTGCTAGGGGGAGTGCACTGGCATGGGAGGTAGGGGGAGTCAGAGAGCGAGGCCCATGCATTGCAATCACAAATGGTATACACAAGGGGTAATGACAGGGTCTGGTATGACCTTGGGAGTGACGAAAGGTGACAGACCAGACTATGAGAGGAGAAATTGGGAACTGAGCGACCAGGGGAATGGAGGGATGATCTACCTGTAGATTGAATTTGCCAAGAACCCAGGCTGGAGTTGGACCACAACGGTGAGGCCAGACAACCAAGGATCCACCTGGAGACAATAGATGTCAGCGAAGTGAGAGGAACAGGTGGCATGACCTGACTACCTGAGTTTCGATAGAAGACATTTTTAGGGAGGAAAGAGAATGATGCCAAAGTGACAAGGAGGAGCATAAAGGAAATGCATCCCACCTCCAAGTCCACTAGCACAAAACTGTGGGGAAGAAAACCACAGCCACCATGTGACAGGGATGCAAGAGAATAGGAAGACAATGTTCTCAGTGAAGAGCTGGGTTTTCATTAGAGCAAGATGGTGGTGGGAACATTCAAGGGCAAGGCTGGGGATATTGAGTTTTGCTAACAAAGGACTGGCAGGACTGGAACAGGGGAAGAAATGTCCTCCTCCATGTTCTTGAGCAATGCTGATCCATACTGGACAAATTACTTTCTTTGCTCAAAACATACATTAGTAGCAATAAATATTCAGTCTCCAGCTGCAGTTGCTCACTTTATCTTAGAGAATACTCATCAACTCTCCATTTTCTGGCTCTAACTAGTTCTGTTCCATGTTATTATACAGCTCAAAACAGTAGTGAAGCTTGGCTTTTTTCTGGGACCCTTAGAAATCATGGCTGCTGCATGAATTTATATTCCTTCTAGAAAGGCCTTCTTTTTCTTTGTTGCTAGGAGATGGGGGATTGCAAGGGGAAAGAACCCAAATTCCCAGCTGAGCATCTCCTAAGAGTTTCCCATCATTCTTCAACATATGGCATCATCCTGGTATCCTCTACTGTTTGGTTACCTTGAGGGTCTCCCCAGCAGACATGCTCTTTCCCACTCTAGCCCAGAGATGATTGATTTCATGCTCACTTAGGGTGGACCATGAAAGTGTAGTTTTTATTCCTAACAGTACATTGACGATACCTTACAGCAAAGGCTGATGGTTGCATCCTTATGGGTCATTCATTTATTCATTCAACAAATATTTATTGAGTACTTCTAGATGGTGGTAAGAACTCATTAAGTATATGGTAAATAAATTGATATATAACATAAGATCCAATAGTGCACAGTAATATGAAGAAAAATAAAGCAGGGTAGAGGTTAGAAAACGCGCGCAGGGAATGCTATGGTTAGCATCAGTTGTCCTTTCCTCATGTCTAGGAGGTCAATTCCTCGCACTTTTTTTTAAATTTTATTTTATTATGTTATGTTAGGCACCGTACATTACATCATTAGTTTTTGATGCAGTGATCCACGATTCATTGTTTGCGCATAACCCCCAGTGCTCCGTGCAGGACGTGCCCTCCTCAATGCCCAGCACCGGGCTCACCCATCCCCCTCCCCTCTAGAACCCTCCGTTTGTTTCCTGGAGTCCATCGTCCCTCATGGCTCGTCTCCCCCTCCGATTTCCCTTCATTTTTCCCTTCCTTCTCCTAGTGTCCTCCATGCTGTTCCTTATGTTCCACAAATAAGTGAAACCATATGATAATTGACTTTCTCTGCTTGACTTATTTCACTTAGCATCACCTCCTCCAGTCCCATCCATGTGGATGTAAAAGTTGGGTATTCATCCTTTCTGATGACTGAGTAATATTCCATTATATATATGGACCACATCTTCTTAATCCATTCATCTGTTGAAGGGCATCTCGGCTCTTTCCACAGCTTGGCTATTGCGGACATTGCTGCTATGAACATTGGGGTGCATGTGGCCCTTCTTTTCACTACATCTGTGTCTTGGGGGTAAATACCCAGTGGTAAACTCCTAGCACATTGCAATAGATTTCCAGCAGTTTCAAAGAATTGCATGCAACTGGCTTGTTCTGCTCCAGACATAGGAGGCTGCAAAAGGTCACCACACACGTAGTACCTCCAACTTTGCTGACCTAGAAATCCAATTTTGTCAGTTCACCCAAGGAGGATAAGACTCTGGGATGCTGACACCAGTTAACCATACAAAGGGAGATACTTTTATAAACAAGAATGTTAATTTCTTGATCGATAATAGGAGCCATATCTGACCAGAGAGTGAGGGTCTGCTCTCTGCTCAGGCATGTCTCTCTGTCGGAGAAGTCCTCTTGGAAAAAACATAGTGTGCCATAATTAAATGTTTGGCTGCCATGACAACCCATATGCACCCTCCAAATGGACCTAGGCCTGGAGGTATGTGACTTGATGAGCAGATTGTGACTTGGCGTGATTAGAAAGGGGACTCCTTCATAGTGGATCAGGTCCATGATAGGCACTCAGCTTGACAAGGAGAAGCTGGCCTAGATTTCAAACCCCCTGATTTATAGGGTTGGTGTTCCCATGCAGTAAACAACCTAGACAACTGTATATAGCAGACCTAATGGAAGCAGAGAATGAAAACAAAAAAAAATTGAGTGCTTAAAGGAATATTTCCATTAAAGTATGTGGTACATGACATCAAGTAGAGTGAATGTCATGTAATGAGTCCTTTTACACCTTCTAGACTGTTCGAAACATACAAAAAATAAATCAAAGTTTGCTTTGTTAATCCACTTGTAAAGTAGTTGATACAACTCTGAACAAGGCTTTTTTTTTTTTTTTTAACATGCAACTGTGGTTGAAAATACTTTAATGTCATTCTGAAAAATGTTCACATTTTCCGACTCTATCTTCCTCCAAGAACACGTCAGGGCAACTTGACTGATGTGGGAGAGGTTGGACTCCCAGAAAGAAGATTAGACAACCTGGGTTCTGGCCCATCCAAAATAGTTGAAATAGGCCAGTTCAGCAGAAGAGAATTACGCCCGCCCCGGCCCCACCCCGAGAGGAGAGGATTGCCAACAGGCTTGCAAAGGCTGCACTGAGCTTCCCCCTGCCCCACAGACCTGATTCACTCCCTCCCTGGGCCAAGCCCAAGGTCACATTTTCTTTTCCTTCTCATCCGTTTTTCCTTCCCCAGGCTTAGCTCAAAAGACTTCTTCTGATCAAGAAACCGATTCTAAGACAGTAATAATTTGAACACATCGATCGGGTCTGCCCCAAACATCTGTGGGACCAGAAACCCTACATCTACATATTTAGAAGTTATAAATCAAAGCTAAAGAGCTGCTGAATGAAACATGTTCTGTTCTCCTACCTCATAAATACGCCTTCCAAAGCACCTGGAACACCAGGTGTAAGAAGGCAGGGGTACAGTGGGAGCCTGGCCCACAGCCCACACTCCACAGCCCACACTTTCTGGGATGCTGACACCTGCCCACAGCCTGGTCTCCACTTGAGGCTTCCTCTGGCCCAGTTCACACGGTGTGCTTCATCCACCTCCCCACAAACAGCTGCCCCCAGCCTCCACCAAGGCTTAAGGCTGTCTACAGCAAGGTACGCCTCCTGGAGATCAGACCTGGGGAAAAGCCCAGGCAAATCCTGGGTGCCAGCTCAGTGCTATTTGGGCAGAACATTCCAGGGGCCCAGTACCCTGAACATGGTCTAGACGTTCAGTCCTAGGTTGCAGGTGTGTATACCCCCTTGAGCCCACAGACTCCCCATCGCATGGGGAAGGACATGGCCAGAGCAGGTCCCCTAAACCACAGAGCCCAAATTAGCTCCTCTGGCCTGTATCTAAGGGTGGTACTGTCACTAATGGTTTAATTTTTATCTTAGTCACTTCAATGGGTCTAATCTTCTCAAAATGTGGTCCAGAAGAAGCCTATTAAAATATAAATTCCTGGGGCATCTGGGTGGCTCAGTCAGTTAAGTGTCTGACTCTTGGTTTCAGCTCGGGTCATGATCTCAGGGTGATGAGATCGAGCCCTGTATCAGGCTCTACACTCAGCACAGAATCTGCTTGTCCCTCTCCCTCTGCTCTTCCCCCTGCTTGCTCTCTCTCTCTCTCTCTCAAATAAATAAATAACAGCTAGAGGTTGGAGCAAAGGAACCTGCTTTTCATACTGAATCTATCAAATTTATCCCCCAAAAGCTGGGCCCCTGAATGAACTGGATAAACTGCTCTCCATTCTAGAGACGTTGCTATCTCAATAACCCCGTTGGCCCTCCAGAAGCTGACGCCAGACTCTTCAGCATGGTGTTAGATAAACACTGCGTACATCGTACTCTCCAATTCCAGAAAACCATTACTTCATTCCTAGCAAGTTGCAGTGTAATTTGAGTAGGTTGCAGCTTCTTTATGCCAGTTGCATTTAGCCAACTTCCTGGGAACACCATGGTCTCTTGATGAAGATCCTGAAAACAGGCATGGTTTCCCAATGGTAGTGTGGCAATTTTTATTATTATTAAACTATGTACTTTTAAATTCCTGTTACCCTTTCCTTTCACCTATTATCCAGCAGCCAGTGGGTACTTTCTGCACATACCACCCTCAGGGTAGGATCATCCAGGCAGAACACAAACCATGAAAGAATAGAAGGTTTCTCCTTCCCCCCCCCCCCTTTTAAATACCAGAGGCTTAACTTTAAATATCAAGATCCAAATACCAAGGATTCAAAGAACCTTATACCATGAACCACTGATGGGAGAAGAATGTCAATGTAGATTAAGAGTAGATAGAAATTTAATAAATGGGGAAAAATAGATAACACAGAGGATATAACTGCAATTCAGACACTGGCAAGACACCGAGAGGGTAGCCAGCTCTCCATCCCCAACACGCAAGTTCTAAAGGGGACACAGGGATTAGCAAGTTAGACATTCAGATAGAAGCCCCAGATATGTTCACGGAAGGTTCTAAAGGAGAAGGGCCAGAGCCTGGCATCCTAGTGAGATGCAAGCTTCTTAGAGAAACCCTAAGTAAACAACACTGCACGTGAATGATAGATTGAGCAAAGGTGGAGGCAAAAAGCCAAGCAGATGGGCCTCATAGAGCTCCACATACCCCCAGCAGGGCACAAGAAATGGAACTAAGAGGTACTACATGCTGGGAGAGGGGTCCAGAAGGGGTCCGTGACGGAGAAGAACACAGAGTATATGAATGTAACAACCGAAGGCCATGATGGTGCCAGCAATGTCACTGTCCATGCAGCAAGAGGAGACAAGATACCCAAGACCGAATGGGATGAGTCACACCTCAGCAGAGGCTAGTAGGGACAGAAAGTCCCTTAGCCTGAATTTCCCTTGTTCCACCCCACCCCCATGCCGTAGCCGGGGAGAAATGAAGAGGAGCAAGGAAGAAAAGAATCTGAGTTCAAACTTGAAGCAATTGTCACCTTAGTCACTTTCCGTTATCAACCACTGGCAGAGATTAGAACCAGAAAGTAAAGACACAGAGATAGAGAAAGCATGAGCAGAGGGAGAGGGAGAAGCAGGCTCTCCGCTGAGCCAGGAGCCCGATGTGGGGCTCGATCCCAGGACCCTGGGATCATGACCTGAGCCGAAGGCAGACACTTAACAACTGAGCCACCCAGGTGCCCCTCCATAAACAACTTTGAGAAATGGCCCAGGTAGAAGAGTGGTCAGGGCCTTGCAAACTTTGGTATAATAGCATGATGTGTCAGAACGAAGAGGCCCAAAGGGGACCGTCTTACCCATGGTGCAGGAGAAGAAACTCGGTGACTCAGGCTACAACACGGTCTTAGGCGCAAAGTAGGTCTTCCTGAGTTCCTTCCTGTTCTGCCATTTAGTAACCACACCATGTGGTCAAACCTAATCCTTCTAGGCCATAGTGTTCTCATCTCTAAAGTGAGAGTAACAACACAGGTCTTGTCTGCCACAAAGGGTTGTTGTTAAGACCAAATAAGCTATTTTATGTGAAACCACCTTATAAACTATAAAACACTACACACGTATAAGGAGTTGTTATAATGATGACAAATCCATCACCACCTTCTTTAAAAATAATTCAAGTGACATGTACTTCAAATATTTTGTGCAGAGAAACATGGGATATAAATGAAAAGTACTCAGAGCACATTTTCAGTGACTTCCAACTTAAGATGATATTAACTTATGGTTTTCTTCTATGCCATACACTCCTTGAGAGATCTTGTCACGTTCATCTTTGTGTCTCCAGCAACCAGCACGGTTCCAGGCACATAGGAATCACGGGTATGATAATGGAATCTTGGTCTCCAACCTAATTAAATCTATCAGAAGAGAGAACCAATTTTAACATAAATCTGCTTTGCAAAAGCTCATCAATAATGGATGAGGCCATGTCTCAAAGACACCAGCCAAAAATGCAGAACTTTGGGAACTGTGTGCAATTTTGTTATTTTTTGTCTTAATTATTTCACCAGCTCTCCTTTTCTGTCACAAGAGCTCATAACAACAGCACACCCAGGTCGGCCTTTCTCTAGACTCTAAATTTTTCTGTCCACTTTTCCCCCAGGAAGTCCATAATCATTGATTGTTAAAATTGTAAAGATTTGACACATTAAATCAGTGGTCTTCAAACTTCTTTCTCATACCTCCTAAAAGAATTTTGAAAAGCTTTGTATCCCCTTGCACATTTTCAAGTAGACACCTAAAATTTTTCAACGTAAACTTGAATAGCTTCAAAATATGTACTTTCTAGCCATGTTGTAAATATTGATTTTTATTTTATTTTGTTTATTTATTTTCATTTTTATTTTCTTAAGTAGGCTGCATACCCATTGTGGATCCCAGCATGGGGCTTGAACTCTCGACCCTAAGATAGAGACCTGAGCTGAGATCAAGAATTGGACATTCAAGTGAGCCCACCCAGATGCACTATAAATATCTATTTTTATGTAAAACCTGTATCAGAGTTTCTATCCAATGGACTCTAAATGCCAAAGTAATTTGATACCCATTCTCACTCATTTAAAAAATTCACAGACAAGTTCTTTTTTGACAATTGGAAAATGTATATCATTCCTTTTTCTTCTTGATCTCATATTTCCCAAAAAAGGATCTCATTAATGTAATATATTTTTATATTTGAAAGATTTTATCTGATCACCCTATTAATTTCACTATAATAACAAAAATAATTGTCTTGGGTTGAACTTTAAACATTGTAATTTTGTATGACCATAAGGTTCTAAGTATTTTTGAAGTTTTCTGGGTTATCTGCACAATGATTTTTAGTACACAATTGGCCAAAGTAACATAAATACATATTTTGAGAAATAATTATTGAACATATCAAGTAAGGTTTTAGTGGAAAATTAGTTTAAGTGAATCAGTGAATCTTTTTTAATAAGTTCATATACCTTTGGCTATTACTGTTAGAATGAGTCAGGATTCAGCAGGAATTCTCTTCCTATTTTTTAATTTTAGATACATAAGCCCTGAGAAAACTTGTTGATTAAATAAGTAATGAGAATGTTAGGAATTTTCTCGTGGAAATATCACTCTTTTATTTGAATGCCTTCTTAATTACAAGTCAAAAAATGCATAGTGATCTATTATCAAAAAATTTTCTCATTATCTATCTGTTGACAACTTGGTTAGGTCCTCCTTTAATTTTCTTGAAAACAGAGAATTGGAAACCACCTAATTAAAAAACAAAACCAAACAAAACCATTGTTACCAAGTTTCTAGAGTTCTGCATTTTCTCAGTTTCTAGGAAGTATGACCAAAAAAATTTTAACCCAAACTCATCATGTGACTATTGATTATACTCTTCACCTTTTACTTAGCGACATCTTGCTTATGGAGCTAACATAGATAAAACCGGGGTTAAAAACAAAATTATAAATTGTGCATTTTAGGACTTTTCTCCTTGACTATGAACACAGACTTATATACTAATGTCTAATGTCACATTTCATTTTTTAAGGACATCTCAATATGTATACTAAAGATATGACAGAAAGACAGACACAAACACTTGAGGATATTTATCTCTGTATTAGTGATTCCTGCCCAAAGTTGGTTGATGTCAATTAGGTTTCTGTAATTATACTTTCAGAAAATTGGAATCAGTATGTCAACATCTAAAAGAGAGAAATTAATACTAATTAAATCAAAGCAGTTTCCTTAAGCTTAGGTCAGTCTATACTAGATTTGCACCTGGGAAGAATTGTGACTTGTTTTTGAACCTAAATACATGTTCTGCTTTTAAGAGTATAGTTTAAATGTTTTATGTAAATTGATAGGAAGAGAAAAAACACAGTCACTAATAAGTAGAAGCTACAGAAGTACATTAAGGATCGTTGAGCACATCATTTAGAGTATAATTTGCAACACATTCCTGTTAAGTTAAACCCAGTGTTATGGACTGAATTGTGTCATTCCCCTCCCCCCAGGATTGCTATATCAAAGCCCTAACCCCCAATGTATTCGGAGACAGGGCCTGGGAGGAGGTGATAAAGGCTAATTGAGGTCATAAGGGTAGAGCTCTAATCTAATAGGTGCCTTTATAAGAAAAGGAAAAGACACCAGAGTTCCGTCTCTCCACCATGGGAGACACTGAGAGAAGGTGGCTGCCTGCAAGCCAGAAAGGACCCTCATTAGAACCGTGCCTGTACCCTGATCTTGATCTTGGCTTTCAGAACTGTGAGAAAACCAGTTTCTGTTGGTTAAGCCATCCTGTGTGTGGTGTTTTGTTATGGCAGTCAGAGCTAATACTCCTGATAAGCACATGGTATGATTCAATATATAAGCAGAAAACTCATTGGTGAATGACAGTGAGCAGGAGACTGGTATCTTCACAAAAATGATTATGGATTTCATATTCTGCTAACTTTTAGCAAAAATCAATGCGAATGTTTCTCCTATCAATTTGAATATTCAAGAAAATACAAAATATTAACTTACCTACAATATGTTTCTCATTAGAAAATACAACATTGATATGTTGGAAGAAATTGTGGGTCTTTTCATCTTGAAATGATGCAAATTATACCACTGAGATGAGACTAAAATGCAGATAAATGAGAGTATTCACCGAACTCATCCTCATTACTGAGATGGTAAAATTGCAGAGAGTAGGGTTCATAGCAGACTGGCATTTCCCAGGATGCTTCTAAAAATCTCGAACATTTCAAGATAGCTAGCTAGCTGAAGTACGGAAACCTATCATGAGTTTGTCACCTGGGCGAATAATGTGCTGCCATCATCAATATTTCCAGGAGATGTTCTTTTTTTTTTTAAGATTTTATTTATTTGACAGAGAGAGAGAGAGAGAGACAAGCGAGAGAGGGAACACAAGCAGGGGGAGTGGGAGAGGGAGAGGCAGGCTTCCCGTGGAGCAGGGAGCCCGATGCGGGGCTCGATCCCAGGACGCCGGGATCATGACCTGAGCCGAAGGCAGATGCCTAATGACTGAGCCACCCAGGTGCCCCCAGGAGATGTTCTTTTTACTCCGTTCTCAAGGAATTCTTTCCTCAAGAGTAATACCTTCTTTGCCAGTAGTGAAGACACACACTCAAAAAAGTCATCATCATCCACCCCACCGCACCCCCCACCTAATCCATAATATACTTGGAAGCCAAACATCTAAATATGTGTCAGCACACCTGTTTACAGTATTGTCTTAGTTCAGGATGCCATAACAAATTATCATAGACTGTGTGGCTTAAAAAAAGAAACATTAATTTCTCACAGTCCTGAAGGTCAGGAAGTCCAAGATCAAGGTGCTGGAAGATCTGGTGTCTGATGAGCGCCCACTTCCAGGTTTGCAGATGCCCCACTTTTCATTGTATCCCCAAGTGCCAGACAGCAGAGAGGGAGCAGGATCCTGTATCTCTTCTCACAATGGTGTTTATCCCATTCATGAGGGCTTCACCCTCATGACCTAATGATCTCCCAAAGTCCCTGCCTCCTGATAGAATCACTTTGGGTGTTAAGGTGTCAATGAATGACATTCATTCAGTGAATTCATTCAATGAATGAATTGGGAGAGAAACAAACATTCGGTTCTTTTTTTTTTTTTTTAAAGATTTTATTTATTCATTTGAGACACACACACAGAGAGAGAGAGAGAGAGAACATGAGCAGGGGGAGGGGCAGAGGGAGAGGGAGAAGCAGGCTCCCCACTGAACAGAGAGCTCGATGTGGGGCTCGATCCCAGGACCCTGGGATCATGACCTGAGCCAAAGGCAGAGGCTAATATTCTGAGCCACCCAGGCGCCCCCAAACATTCAGTTCTTAACAAATACTCTTTGCCTTTAACAGAGATAAGCGTAAGACAGGGAAAGACATGATGCCCTGTTATGTTTGGTTCCTGGTGCCGTTTTGATTAAAGGAGGTTCTCAAAAACCTACAGACTAAGTTGCTTTTGCCTGGTATCCCAGAGCTTTCTATACCCATGGCAATGTACTGTAGTGTGATTTGGGTTGGATGAGAAATTTGTCTCTCTCTTGAAAGGCAGAAGAGGGAAAATTATAAAAGGAAAGATGGAAAAGGAGAAGCAGCCTGATGAAGGTGTATTTGCAAGCAGATGAGTAGAAGTGTAGAATCTGACACATTTAACAAATAAAAACTGAGGATCTGCTGTGGGCCAGAACATTCTAGGAACATTACATGTTATATTCTTTCATATCTAGATCCTCAGTTTTTATTTGTTAAATGTGTCAGGAATTAGGTCATTTACCACATGGCAAGATTGTATTTCAATGTTGGAGAAGGTTGAATTGCTAAATAAATGTGGACATAAAAGGGGAAAAAATAACTTTAAAAAAGTGTAGAATCTGCAAATTGTCTTTCTTAAAATTATCTGAATCTGTCTACCTCTTTAATGTCTTCATGTACCTCCAAAGCTAAACAAACCCAGTCTGAATTAAATATTACTGCTATTGCTAATTATCATTGCAATATACCAAGAGCCTACCTTAGTTAGTTAGTTAGTTAGTTAGTTAGTTAGTTAGTTCGTTAGTTAGTTCGTTTGTTCGTTCATTCGTTCGTTCGTTTTTCTAAAGAGAGAGAGGGGGCAGGTGGCGGGGGGAGAGGCAGAGGGAGATGGAGAGAGAGAATCTTAAGCAGGCTCCATGCTTAGTGCGGAACCTAACACAGGGATCTCACAACCCTGAGATCGTGACCTGAGCCAAAATCAAGAGTCAGGTGCTTAACCTACTGAGCCACTCAGGTGTCCCCCAAGAGCCTACTTTAAACTAAGTATTGCATTGAGTTCTTCAATTATATCAGCTCATTTAAATTGGGTCTCTCATGCGATAGCCATTATTAACCCCATTTTACAGATGAAGAAATTGGGACTCAGAGAAAGTAAGTAGTTTGCCCAGAATCTCAGAGCTAGTAAGTGCCAAGGCCAAATTCAGTCTAGCTCCATCTGACTCCAGAGCCTGTGTTTTGTGACACTTCTATGTGGCTTGTATATGTGGAGAGGGGGAACCAAAAAAACTAAGACCAAGGGAGGAGAGGGAGAGGGAGATTGTGCTAATTCTTAAGGTATATTCTATAAAAAGAATGAACAAAGATGTATGTGTATTTGGTCCACAGTGAAGTGACACAATGTCATATATCTATGTTTTGCATAAAGAACTTCCATGTAAATTTAGAACAGCCCATGGAGTGTGAAGGCCAGACACTCTTTTCATTATGAGGCAGAAAAGGAAACCCAGGCACGCAGAGAGTGGATGAACTGACCATTGTCCCTCAGCTGCTTCTTGGAAAAACAATGACCAGACAGTCTCCAGTGCAAGGGAGGCCCACCTCTTTCCAGTAATCTGAGGCACTCTACTTCCCCTGTCCTCCCTCTCTCTTTTAATGTCTAGTATTAGTAATAGCTTCTTCCTCTCACTTCTAGGAACTTCTTTCTCCACCTAGTCAACCCTCCTATATCTCCATCTTCCTCTTTTCCTCGTTTTCAGCAAAGATAGACACCATGAGAAAGATCTACGCTCCCATAACATTCTGTTAGTGGTACCAAGGGCTGGGGGCCCGGAAGTCCCCACTATGAGAGGCTGAGAATCTACATGACCCCACATCAAGTTATAAATATCAACTCCGGCAATGCCCTTTCCCCCTACTGCTGGGCTATGGTACCTGCATGGAAACCATGACCATTTTCTAGTAGCTGATAATCTAAAATAATGCCTTGGCTTTGTAAAATGTCAACAAGAATATGAAAACTGCATTTGAGTATCTACACAGTCCTACGCAGTGGACTCTTGTTTTCACTGAATGGATTTAAATCCCTTGTTATTTTGAACCTACGTAAACCCTGCTATTTCTGGATGAAGACATGTTTATAAGCGTATATAATTGGACAAAAATTATGCAAAGATTTAAGTTAAAAATTTCAAGGAAGGGGGCACCTGGGTGGCTGGCTCAGTTGGTTAAGCATTTGCCTTCCACTCAGGTCATGATCCCAGGGTCCTGGGATCGAGCCCTGCGTTGGGCTCTCTGCTCAGCAGGGGCTGTGCTTCTCCCTCTGCCCTCTGCCCCTCCCCTGCTTGTGGGCGCTCTCTCTCTCTCTCTCTCTCTCTCTGTCAAATAAATAAAATCTTTAAAAAAATTTTTTTTCAAGTAAGTTAGGTTAGCTTCTCCAATGCTTTGCATATACCAGGATTTTTTTCACATGCAGTCCCTCCTTTGTCAGGTCTCCTCTATCCTGTAACTGCCCAAATTTTATATAATAATAGGCAGCATTTCTTCAAGGACAGCTCTAAGTGCTCTAGGGTTTATATTATCTCATTAAGTCCTCAAAACAACCCTCTAAGGCAAGTACTCTCATTAATCCCCTTTTGCAGATACAAAAACTAAGACAGAGAGATTATGAGTGCCCTAGGACTCCCAAGCAGGGTAGGCATTAGTAAGCAAACTGTCTGGCTCCAGTACCCACATTCTCAACCATCACACTAAACTCTGATATTGCATGCTTATAATTTTTTTTTTTTTTTAGAGAGGGAGGGAGAGGAGGGGGAGGGGCAAAGGAAGAGGGAGAGAGAGAATCTTAAGCAGGCTCCATGCCCAGTGCAGAGCCCAATCTCAAGACCCTGAGATCATGACCTGAGCCAAAATCAAGAGTCAGATGTTTACCCGACTGAGCCACCCAGGTGCCCCTGCTATCTTCCTAGTTTATCCTGTATTCCAGGGGCTTGTATCACCTGCACACCTATCTTATCTTCAACCTCTTTGACCTTAAAAGTTGAGCATATTAACCTACAATGGCTTATGGGCCGAAATGTAAAACATAAAATGATAAACCTTTTAGAAAATAGAGGGGAGAACATCTTCAGGATTAGGTGAAGAAATTTTAGATTTTACACCAAAATCATGATCCATTAAAGGAAAACTTGATAAACTGGACCTCATTAAATGCAAAACCTCTGCAAAAGACACTGTTGAGAGGATACAAAGATCAATTATACACTGGGAGAAAATATTTGCAAATCACATATGTGATAGAGGACTTGTATCTAGAATATATAAAGAAGTCTCAAGGGCGCCTGGGTGGCTCAGTTGGTTAAGCGACTGCCTTCGGCTCAGGTCATGATTCTGGAGTCCTGGGATCGAGTCCCGCATCGGGCTCCCTGCTCCGCGGGGAGTCTGCTTCTCCCTCTGACCCTCTTCCCTCTCATGCTCTCTATCTCTCATTCTCTCTCTCTCTCAAATAAATAAATAAAATCTTTAAAAAAAAAAAAAGAAATCTCAAAACTCAACAGTAGGAAACAAATAATCCAATTCCCTCCAATTAGAAAATGCACAGACATGAACAAATGTTTCACAGAGGAGTATATACAGAGAGCAAATATACATGTGAAAAAATGTTAACCATTTTACCCAATAGGGAAATGCAAATTAAAACCTCAGTGAGGTATTACTATACACATACCAGAATGGCTAAAATTTTAAAATAGTGATAACACCAAATGCTGGCCAGGATGCAGAGAAACTGGATCACACATGCACTGCTGATGGGAATGTAAAATGGTACAGCTACTTTGGATAGTAATTTGCTGAATCATTAAAATTAAATATATAATTATCATATAACCCAGCAGTTGCACTCTCGGGCATTTATCCCACAGAAATTAAAACTTATGCTCAAAAACCTGTATAAAAATGTCCAAAAAGCTTCATCAATAATAGCCCCAAACTGGAAAGAACCCAAATATCCTTTAGCAGGTGAATGGTTAAACTGTGGTATGTCTATACAATGAACCACTACTCAGCAATAAAAAGCAATGAACTACTGATACATACAACTTGGTTGGATCTCAAGGAAATTATACTCATCGAAAAAAGCCAACCTCAAACATTACATACTGTATGATTCCATTTATACAACATTCTTGAAATAATGGAATTATAGAGGTGAAGAACAGATAAGTGGTTGTCAAATAAGGGTTAGGGATGGGGTGTGGTTGTGGCTGTAAAGAGATAGCAAGACAGAGCTTCACGGTGACAGTTTTAGATCTTGATTGTGGTGGGGTTACATGAATTTATACATGTACTAAAGTTGCACAGAGTTACACACACGCACAAAGACATCCATGTAACACTGGGTGAAATCTGAATAAACTCTATGGATTGTACCAACACCACTTTTCTGGTTTTGATATCACACTATAGTTATACAAAATGTTATCAAAGGAAGAAACAGAGAAAAGCATACGTGCTTCTATACATGTTTTATAACTTCTTGTGAATTTATAGTTATTGCAAAAGAAATCATAAACAAAAAGTTGAACAGTCAGGCCTAAGACCTTAATTCTATGGCACTCCACTAGATGCCTCATTCTAGGAAGAAAAATGACATAATCAACACTATTTGAACAAAGTTATTTCCACCAGCTGAAATTAACCTAATAGTATGATTAAGTCTGCATTTCACCATCTCAACACCCCCCCCCAAAAAAAAAATCAAGGAGGACTTTATTGCTTTTCTAAAATTAAGATAGATTATGTTCGCAGCCTTCCACCAACTGACAAGTCTGAAGACTCTACCAGTGAGATTACTGGCAAGACCAGTCCTTGATGAAGCCGTGTTGGGTCCTGGTCATGACTCTTTCTCTAAATGCTCATAAGCTACCTTTAGTCAAGTTTTCAGATCTCCCCATTTCCCCTTACCTATTGGTTGGTCCTAACTTCCTTTCATTCTTTCATTTATTCATTCATTCATCACACATTTAGTAAATGTTCATCTGACATGCTCTGCTGCTCCTGTATGGAGTCCTCTGCCTTTCTTCTATCCCTCGGCTCCAACTTGCTCTCCACCTTTCAGTGAAAACAGAGGATGGAGCAACAAATTCAGCCTAGAGGGACGAAGCATCTTCCCAATGGGGGCATTTAAGTTGGTTTACCAGGATTTTTTCTCCCTCTTCCGGAAAACTGAGCGGAAAAGCTTTCTTGATCAAGGCAGCAATTCTTCTGCCAAACAAATTCTTCTCACTCTTTGGAAGGATCCACTCTGTTATGTTTGGCTAAGATCCAAGAAATGTAATCTACTTCTCTAAGCCAACAACAAAAGCCAACTCTTCCTTTCCTGAGTCCCTTTCCTCCAAAATCAACTGAAAAGAAAAAATAAACGAAAACTCTTATCTATGCTCTAAAGCCCTCTATTTTCTATTCAAAACTCCAACGGCAGAGATAAAATTCCAACTTCTTTTTACAGTCATGGAATTTTGTATCAGAAATGAATGGTAGAGGCCAGCCTCCTCATTATAGAGAAGAAGAAACAGGCTTGGAGTCGTGCAGCATGCCAGGAGTCGGGCAGCCTAGAGAACACAGAGTGTCCCAGCCAGTGCCCCCTCCACTCTGCCATGTTTACTAAATCTTTTCTTACCAGTACTTCCTGGTGTCACACCGAAGGATAGCTGCTCTTGGAAGATGGCTGATGCCCTGATGGACTATATCAGATTCTCCACTACTCTCTTGTGTTCCTAAGAAACAGGATAGGCTTCTTGAAGGTAACATCTGAGCTTCTTTCTGCTTCTCTCTCTCTCTTTAAATGCTCATCAGGGGCTGAGTCTCAAGAAGTCAACATTTTCAAAGTTCCCACTGCCTGACAGAGGGAATCGAAAGGGAAGCCCACCAATGTTCTAAGCTCCAGATAAGATCAGGGAACTCCTCCCCACATTCTCTTCCACACTGCCTTTGGCAGGGGACCATTGATGGTTCTGGCAAGAGCCCAATCTACCAACTCTGCAACCTTCCCAGTCCACACCACTATCTTCCTTGAGACCATCAAGACCAACCTCAGCATACGTTTAATCTGTTTTGTGTCACCACAAGAAGCCCAGAGCTCCTTGCCCCCCATATAGCTCTACGAGCAGTGAGCAACCATGTCCCCCCAATACACACACACACACACACACACACACACACACACACACACACAATCTCTATCAATCTTCTTGCCCTATTTTTTTACTTAGCATTTTTTGGCCATCTGACAAATCATATGCTTTACTTGCTTTTCCATCCTCCTCTCCTGGAATAAAAGCTCTATAAAGCCAAGAATTTTTTTTAAGATTTTATTTATTTATTTGACAGAGAGAGACACAGCAGGAGGGAACACAAGCAGGGGGAGCGGGGGAGGGAGAAGCAGGCTTCCCGCCGAGCAGGGAGCCCGATGTGGGGCTCGATCCCAGGACCCTGGGATCACGACCTGAGCCAAAGGCAGACACTTAACGACCGAGCCACCCAGGCGCCCCAAAGCCAAGAATTTTTATAGTTTTATTCACTGCTCTACCCGGAGTGCTGGCACTTTGTAGGAGCTCAAATTTGTTTAACAAATAAAATCCCTATGACCATTTTTTTAAAAGTCTGAAACAGACAATATGAGAACCAAAGTTTGTCTGAGAAGTTTGAGAGAAAAACAGAGATCGTTTGTGACAATCAGAAAACATGAAGAGAGGAAGGCTTGAGCTCAGGCCTAGACCCTGGGTGCTGTCTTCCTCTCTTCTCTTTTTTCAGCTCTACTGAAGTATGAATAACAAATGAAATCATATGTATCTAAAGCATACATGATTTGATATATCTATACATTGTGAAATGTTTGCCACAATCAAGCTAATTAACATAACCGTCACTCACATGGTTATTCTGTGTGTGTGTGTGTGTGTGTGTGTGACTCTCTTAGCAAATTTCAGACAGACAAGGCAGCATTATTTACTATAGTCACCATGCTATACATTACATCCTCAGAAGTTATTCATCTTATAACTGAAAGTTTGTAACCTTTGACCAATGTCTCATTTCCCCAATCTCCCAGCTCCTGGAAACCACCATTCTATTCTCTGCTTCCATGAGTCTAACTTCCTTGTCTTTTTTTTTTTTTTTCAATTCCATATATAAGTGATACCATGCAATATTTGTCTTTTTCCGGCTGGCTTATTTCATCTGGCATAATGTCCTCCACATTTATCCACATTGTCATCAAAAATGGCAGAATTTCCTTCTTTTGTATGGCTGAATAATATTCTATTATCTGTACACACACACACACACCACATGAGATAAACTAGAACTCATTAGAAAGTACTTTTAATGATTACATTATTTTTTTCCCAAATCAATACAGCTTTTACTGCATCTTTAAAATATCACCAAAAGGGAAGTCTACTTCTCTCTCCCCCTGCTCTTGCGCGCTCTCTCTCTCTTCCTCTCGAATAAATAAAATCTTTAAAAATATAAATAAAATATCACAAATAAATCTGAAAAAACATCCGACATCTTGTTGTTTCTGTAGCTGGACAACTTAGATCTCATTCATCAGCCTGCTGAACTGTTCCTTCTTGAGAAACATAGATACCATCCCAAAATTTCCTGATGTCCTTGTGTTTAACCATGGTGGCTTGCCTGAATCAAAGCAGCAGAATTGAGACAAGTTCAATGCCATCCCCTTCAAGAATTAACTCATCTTTCTGGGCTTGAGCTACTAAACAAGGAACAACTGGCCTCATCCAAACCCTGTGGATAGAGGTTTCACCCAAGGAATTTCAGATTTCAACAAGAGAGCTGTTCTCCTGAATAACAACGTTGATGGGGAAGTGAGTGTACACAGACATAATCTTGTAACGGAAGCCCAGTGAAACGCCCTTGATCATGTTCTGTACACGGCTACAGACCATGCAAACAGTAGCCAGTTCTTTTCTTGTTCCCCACCATTTGTCAACTCAGAGACTCTTCTTTTTCTTTCCAAAGAGACTGAATTCTACATTGATGTGATTGCAGTCCCTTCACAGTGTTCCTCTGGGGCTCTTCACAATAACAGCACATCCCTTCAGAGTGATGGCGACATTTTCTGGAATGTCGACAGTCTGATTGCTGAGAATGGTCTTCGTTCCCTCAGTAGATATGGTAAAAGTGATTAATTATTAACTAAAGAAAAAGCACAGTGCAAAGGGTTTGGGGGCACCTGGCTGGCTCAGTCAGGAGAGCACGCAACTCTTGATCCTCAGGTCATGAGTTCAAGTCCTATGTTGGGTGTAGAGCCTTCTTAAATATATATATTATATATCTATATTTATATATATTTATATATATAAAATACTACTGCCTAATTCTAAAGCTCTTTACTACTATGCTGTACCACATTTAACACTAGTTAAGGGGTCATTTCCTGCCAGCAAAGGGACTGGTAAGGAGATAATTAGAATATAACCTACTGGTATATTTTGTAAAGTTTTCCTGAGTAGAACTTGATTAATCATCTCCAAACCTTAGGAGAACAAACAAAAGAAACTTTTAAATAAAAGCAAGGGAGAGATGGTTTTGTAACACTGTTGCATGAGGATGATGAAACACTTGGATGAATTTTTACTGGAGTTGTGATTCCCCAGAGAAACCTTCAAGGAAAGAATTTACCACGTTCATCATGGATGGTTCTTTGTGCCATTGTGGAGAGCTTTTGATCCAGATCAGAGGGCACCTGGCTGCTCCCACCAATGGGGGAATCAAGGAGGTAGAATGCCCCCATCCTCTGCATTGGACCCACTTGACGTCAGCTGTTCAGAGCTGCAGTGCTTGCAGAATTGAGGTCACACTGAATGAATGTGATTATTGTTCATCATTAAATGGTAAGTATGTCTGTGGAATGACATTGATTAAAAGTATTTTGGGCTTTTAACATGTTAACTGGATGAAATCATCACACCCGAGAAACCTAAAATCCACTACAGACCTTACATCTAGTAGGAGAAGTGAGCAAAGAAAGCTTAAAACTAGGAGATTTGTGGGGCACCCGGGTGGCTCAGTCGGTTAAGTGACTGCCTTCAGCTCAGGTCACGATCCCAGGGTCCTGGGATCAAGCCCCGCATCAGGCTCCCCGCTTGGCAGGAAGCCTGCTTCTCCCTCTCCCAGTCACCCTGCTTGTGTGCCCTCTCTCTCTCTCTCTCTCTCTGTCAATTAAATAAATGAACAAAATCTTAAAAAAAAAAAACAACTAGGAGATTTGTAAGAAAGATGCTTCTTAAAGATAAACCCATTGAGGAAGACAGAACTCTGCTTCTAGCTGTAAACACCAGTGTGGCTGATACCAGTTCTTTTCCCACCTGCCCAGTAGGTGTCAGTGTAAGACAATGTTCCTACAACTGACCCAGCTTCAGAGCAGAAACAGAGTATCAAGTTATAAAACAGAGAAAATGTAATAAAGATGAGGCTATCAAAATTTCACACGAGCCCTTAAATGTCATCATCTAAAGAGAGTTGACCTACACAAAGTTTCCTCATGACTAAGGTGACAGAGTTGGACCACAGGGCCTCAGAAGACCACATCTGGCTCTTGTAGACCTCATCCACTCTGCAGGAATTCTGGAGTATCTCGCAGGGCTAGATAGGACTCAGCATTGTAAGAATCAGTCACCATGAACTAGTACAGTAACCAATGAACACCTGTTTGAAAAACAGGTATGATTCCCCACTTCCCAGAGACAATATTAACATAGAAATCCTGTCATCCACAGGAATATATCATTATAAGGCTTACAAAAGTGGAAAAGAGAGGGGAGTCAAAGTTTGTATGTGAGTCCTGTGGAATGTGTTGAGTCAATCAGGGTGAGCTTCCTGGAGGAATGGCCTTTGAACTGTGATGGAAGAGAGGCACTAAACCAGAGCTTCACCCTAGCCCCACCTTTCTGCTTTGCGTTTAGTTTTCCTCCTCCGAATACAACCACCCTATACTCTGATAAAGAGTAACCAATAAAGAGAAAGAAAATAAAACATGAATTATTTTTTTATTTTTTAAAACATGAATTATTTTTTAAATTCACTATGGAAAGGTACTGTTGATATTTTAAAGGGAAAATGGTAGGAGGAGGGTGATATCTATTGAGTACCTAATACATGTGTCATACAATCCTTACTAAATTCCTGAATGTAACTGGTATTATTCTCATTTTTAGGTAAAGGATCTAAGACTCACGGGAGTTCTATAACTCTCCCAAGGTTATGATATAATATTTACGAGTGATTACTCTGCACCAGTATTCAACTAAGTGCACTACAACAATCCAGTGAAGAAATGACTTATTATTCCCATTTTCCAGAGATGGAAATTAAGACTAACAGCAAATAAATTATTGCTTCCTCAAGATCACAGCACTCCTAATTAGTTGAAATTCAAATTCATGTGTTGCAAGTTGGGTTCTTTGGGAAGCAGACTCAAATGGACTAAGGTTGTGGCTGTCTATTAGGGAATAACTTTAGGATTAGCACCTGTGGAAGGAAGGGACCAGAAGCAGGTTTGGGAGATGCATCTGAGCCGTCCAGCACTGGCTCAAATAGCCGAGCATGTATATACCCGCCTCAGTCAGTCGCTGGATGTAGACACGGCCCTGGGGGAGACCCCAAAGGGCTGATGGCTGACACCCGTCTTCTGACAGCACTCCCAGGGCTGGGACCTCGAGTCCTTCCTGGGAAGGACCTCTGGGCAGCATATCTCCATGCCCTTTGCACCGTGTCCGTATGGTACTCTCAGCTCATGTTTTCCTGCAATACCATGAGGGTGGGGGCCAGAAAGGAAGCAGCGTTGTCATGGTGAGGTTGCAGAGGGTTGAGCCCGGGCCCCAGGCTTCATGGGGAGATAAGCACCAAGGCCTCAACCCTTATAACCCTCAAATAGCATCAGCTAGAAATCAAGAAAGGGGTGGAGTGAGGGAGCATGAAGTCAACAGCAGGATCAGTCATTAAATGCTTGTTTTTCGGTTGACTGACAACTTCCAGGTGGTCTAGTAAGGGAGGCACCAAGCCCCGTGCAGACCCAACAGTTGGTCGGGCCACTTACGCTAGTTAGTAACATCCGATCTCCTGCTGCATGCTGCTCACTCACCCCAGGGGCCACCCGAGACGGCAAGCCCACCTGGTGCGCCACGTGCTGGCCTGGCCCAGGTAAGAGGAGCACCAAGGGTGCTGCGTTCCACGTGAAACAGAGTCAGCTCCTGGGATTGCGAGTGCTAAGGACGGCAACCTTCCAGCCCGAGCGGCAACCCAGTCTCATCCTTCTGCTTGAATTCAGAGAACAGCTGACTTGACAGAAGGCAGAAGGCTGGTGAGTTTCGTTCACTCAGTGACAAATGAACACCAAGCAAAACCAGCTTTCCCGTGGTGAAATTCTCGAATGTCATCCTGGTTGCGCATGGCAGAGGGAAGCCTGAGAGACTGCTGGAGGGCCGTGCACAAGTGAGAGGATGTGTCTGTGGCACGTGTCTGCCTGAAACCTCAGAGCTGTCGGCTCTCCCCTGTGCTGCAGTCACCGGCCCCCCATATACTTCATTGCTTTGAACTGAGCCACTCTTGGCTCTTGGAGCACCGCCTCCCTTTTGGCACAGGTAGCAAAATCCAGCCAAAGCCTTGGTTCAGATTTTCCTCCGTGCAACTATCCATCCCCACCCTCCAGCCGAAAGCAATTTCTCTTATAATTCATTCGGTAAAAGCAGTGGGAGTTCTAACATTTTAAATTGTGCATAAGAACCCCCCAACATGCTTGATTAAAAGCCAGAGCCTTTGGCTCTGGGCTCCAGACGTTCTGATTCATCAGGAATAGAGAGGCCTGAGAATCTGCAATTTTCACAGTCAGCTCTGATATTCCCGATGTACTGGGTCTGCAGAGGATACTTTGAAGAGACTGGCATCGTGCTTTTAAAAGACTTCTTCTCTCCAAAAGAAGGGGCTGACGCACGTGCTACGGAGCCTGTGTCCTCTGAAGGGCCTGTCTCGGCACAAAAGGAGGACAGAGACCCTGCTTTCTTCATCGCCCTCTCTCCTACAGTGTGCATCTAGCATAGTGATTCGCATACAGTAGGTGCTCAAACACGGTTTATTGGTCAGCTAAGAGTCTTTCTGGTCTCCAGGTTTTCTTTTTACTCTTCCAATTGGTTTAGGTCGGTAGGGGAGCCTGCCTCTTGGTCGGGTTTCCCGTATACTTCCTCCCCTGCTCCCTCCTGCTCCAAGCTCTAGCCCGTACCCCGCTTGACCTGCCCATCTGTGGTCCTCCTTTAGTTGATCTTTTAGTTATTTAACAAGATTTGGGCATGATTTTTTAATTCTTTATAAAAGATCCTATTTATTCTGATTTTTTAAATATCCATATTCACTGGGCATGTTTTAGAAAATAGAGCTGACCCTTGAACAACGTGGGTGGGAATGAATTGTTTTTGATACAGTACTGTACTGTAAACACATCGTGTCTTCCCTGTGATTTTCTTCACATTTTCTCTTCTCCAGCTTACTTTATTGTACAAAGATAGTACGTAATACACAGAACTTACAAAATATGTGTTAATAGACTCTATTCTTGGTAAGGCTTCTGGTCAACAGTTACGCTATTCGAAGTTAGGTTTGGGGGGAATCAAAAGTTATATGCAGATTTTCAACTGCATGGGGGTGGGCATCCCTAACCCCTGCATTGTTCAGGGATCAACTGTAAAAGTATTAAGAAGAAAACTTACCTGTAATCCCCATTTCCTTTTTAATGCACATTTTCACAAAAGATCCATCTTTCTGGGGACTATGTCAACAATCTTCTTTACCTTTGGGCCCCTCACTCTTTTCTAAGAAAGCCAGGATATTATTAGAGATTAAGAAGGGAGGGGAGCCAGGCTGGCTCAATCAGGTAGAACATGTGACTCTTTATCTCAGGGTTGTAGATCCAAGCCCCATGTTGGATGAGGGCATTATTTAAAAATAAAATTAAAAAAGAAGAAGAGGAAGAAGAAGGAGGAGGAGAGGATTTGAGGAGAGGAGAGAATATAAAGTCTATTTTAAAAGAATAAAAGTTTTTCTATGACTTACCCCCCCCCCAAACGCCCACCAAATGTTAAATAAATATGAAACCAAGAGGCCAACTTTGACCAAGCTCACTGCACAGGGGACAGACATTTGGGCAACAGTATTTTAAAGAACTCAGTCTTTTCCTGGCTTTCAGAATTCACTTAGCACAACAGGTAGAGAGGGTGGCTACAGTATACATAATTATGGCAGCATAACAGCAAACACAGAACATGTTTCTCTCTATGTGTTGGGCATCGAGATAAATGCTTCTAGGCATTAACTCATCTAACTTCACAATAGCCCTGTGAGGTCGGAATTTTTGCCACCATTTTACAACTGAGGAAATGAATCACAGAGTGGTTAATTAACTTGCCCAAGTTCACACAGCTAGTAAGTGCCAGTGGGAATCTGAACCTAATCAGGCTCCAGAGTCTATGTTAACCACTAACTGCAAGTTAACTAGTGCTGCCCAACAGAGCATTTTAGTCATTTAAAGACCTTAAGTAACACTGGACTTGAACTTTTGTCGAAGACCCCAAATATTTCAGTGTTTTCTTGGGGAAAAAAGCCCACTGTTAAGCCTCAATCAGACCATTGTTCCACTCATGATTACTCTCATCCAGTTTTATCTGAAAAACTTGCATACAGCCTGGCTGAACAGCCACACTTTAAGATATCTCTCTTATTCCGGGACTCGGTTGTTCTTCTGAATTCTTTTCTTCAACCAATTTATCAAGCAACTACTATATGCCAGGTATTATTCTGGGTTCCTAGCCCAGAAGATCAATGAGCTGTGTTGTTTATCCACTAAGAGAGGACTTGGCCTCTACTGGACCCATGGTCATGGATAGACAAAGAAGTGGGGATGGGTGGCATATTCATACAAGGGAAAAAGTGCTAGGCCACAGGTGAGCTTAGCTCTAAAACTAGCACCCTACATACCTAACTATGGCCTGGCCGAAGCATAAGAAACCCAAGTACCCGGACAGAAGGACAGGCATTTTTGGGTTTGCTCCTGGTGGGAAGAGCCACAGGCATAACCATGGCCACAGCCGATTACCCACTCTGCACCAGTGTCTCCTGGCCCTCGGAGCTGGGTAGCGGATGGGCCCCGGCTCCCTGTGTTGATTTGCAAAGCCATCCCCTCTTCCTAGCATCATCTTCTTCCAGCTTCCCTGTCTTCTACAGTGAATAAGTATTTTCTCTAAGTTGCCTCAGCATTAAATACTTCATGTGCTGTCACTGAAACAGCCAACCAGTACAGCCAGTGAACAAAGTGGAGATGTCTGCCCATATGGAACTCACATTCCAATGGGGGAGGCTGGCCGTAAATGAGAAAGATAGGAGGTAAAGAAATATGAGGTAAAAAATAAATGATATAGTACGTTGAAAGGTGACAAGTGCTATGTGGAAAACAGGTAGGGCAGGGTAATGGGGATCAAAGGTGCTGAGGGGGGAGGGGAAAGGGTACCACCATCCATAGAGGGGTCAGGGCTGGCCTCCCTGAGAGGGTAGTGTTTGAGCAGAAATTTGAAGGAGTTTGATCCGAGGCTTTCTGGAGAAGAGCAGGCTCAGCAGAGAGAAGGGCTCAGAGAGAAGCCCGAAGGCAACAAGCTGGCTGCTGAGTTGAGGAAAGAGCGAGGAGGGGAGTGGGATAGAACCCACTGAGCAAGGGGAAGAACGGGGACAGAGGAGGAGAGACGTAACGGGCACCAGCCATGCTAGCTCACGAAACAAAGGGCCATTGCAGGGTTTTGAACAGAGACATGAAACAGGTTTTAACAGGATTTCTCTGGCTGCTTTCCTGAGAATCGACCATAGGAGGCTGAGGAGAGAAGCAGGGAGACCAGTTAGCCGCTGCTGTAGTAATTCAGGCATGGGAAGATGATGGCTCAAAGCAGGGTAAGAGTAGAAGTGATCAGAGTCTGGATACTTTCTAAAGGGAGAGGATACTGGTCAGAGGGGGTCCTTGTGCTGCAGTCACAAGAGGCCCCCCAAACCCGCAGCTTACAACACTTCATGGCCGGTGTGAGGTGTGAGTTGGCCGTGGCTCTGCTCCTTGGGAACTGGTTCTGAGTTCAGGTCCAGGCTGGCCAAGCAACCTCTGTCTGGAACATTGTGGACGACTGTAGAGAGGAGAAAAGTCACCCAGGAGCATGAAAGAGTAAATGGAGGAGAAAAGTATGGCATTAAAGGCTCATTTGAGGTTTATGGTCATTAGTTCAATTAACACCGGGGTGGTGGTGGTGCGTGTTCACCTGCCACAATCTACTGCAAGGTGCAGGGCAGCCTTGGATTGATCCAGGGCTGTGGTTTGGCCAAGCAGGTAGTGTGATGTGGGAGAGCTATGCAAGGGGGTTTTATTGTGATTGGCCACAGTGATTACGGTTTTCAAAATAGCATGGGGATTGTACATCAAATCAAATTAGCAGTTTGGGAAATAGAGCTCGTGGCTATCAAGGTAGAAACATCCAGGTATTTTAGTGAAAATACTTTCTTGTTGATCTATCGTGTAATCAGCATCACCGATGCTTTTAATCATCTCTGATTGCATCTGATTCTGTTAAATGTATTCATGTGCTCTTTGAAAAGATGCTATTCCAGGGAAGAGGTTCTCCTTTGGAAGGACAGGCAGAAATACAGTATTCACCACTTTCACATTTTCTGGCTATCCACAGCGCGGGCCAGTGACTGTGGCCATCTTTGCCTTTCTGGGTTACAAGTGGTAAATTCTGCATTGTCCTCCACCAGGGCTGGCCTCATGGTAGATGAAGTGAATAATGGTCCAGAGGATATGATTCCAGAAGTACAAGTAAATTTTTTACTCCCGAATACATTTCTTGCCTAATGTCTTGGGCAATGCCTAAATGTCACCAGAATTATCGTCTTCCAGCATGAGGCTTTAGTCACAGATTACAACTCAAGTGATCTTGTTATCAGTAAGTTATACTTTACACTTGAAATTTTCCCGTCCTGTCTTCTGCACTTCTACAATGTTTTGACAGAAGCTCCTAGGACAAAGAGTTCTGTCTTAGGACTGACAGTCTCGGTACCCCTTTCTCTGCTGAGGACCTACTCATGGTTCCGCTGCTCCAAGGCAGGGTCTGCGGACACAGCATAGACCCTCTGTTTTGCTGCCTTGACCCTGCAACCCAGTTCCCCCAGTTCACCTACACCAGCCTGTTTGGGATAACTTCTTTATTGAAGGGTCAAGGCAATTTTTTTCTTTAAGCTAAATTCTAGGTTTGATTTTCTTCAGAATCCAGAGGCAACATGAGCCTAAGCTGTTAACTCTGCATAACAGAGTCTGTGCTCGGGCTCAGAACCAACCTATTCACATCCTGAATCCAGTGCCCTCATATCTGAATGTCTCCCTCAAAGAGATTCTTGCCTCTAGTTTTCAGAAGGAAAAGCTCCACACCTTCTGGGAAATTGTGCCCCTCACCCAGAGGGATCCATTTTCACCCCAGAATCCATCCTCCCACGCCCCCAGTAGAGCACATCTCACATCTGGGCCTTTCAGCAGGGGCTCCAGTAAGACGGGCAACATTGTCTCTTGATGCCCCCGTGTGCCTTGACAACTGGGAGGCAAGGGGCTGTTCATGGTGGGCTCCTCACAAGGGTGAGCTGAGGGTGTTCACCTGTTCACTTAACACCTATTCATTCCAGGGTGGACCCATGACACCAGTTCCAGCCACACATCCTTCAGGGACAAACATTCGTGTTCATGGACAGTCTAAAGCCATAACAAGAAAGAAAATATTTACTGAAATCATAGTTTTTCCTTCCATAGAGTCAGGAAGTCACAATATTATGCAGAAGAGAATCCAGTTTCTTTCTTACACACACATTCTTGGTGGACACTTCCTTGGTTAAAACCAAAAGCCCTGAGGTAAGCATCTGTGGAGGGTTTGCTCTTATTCCACTCTGCTCTCATCTTGTGTAAAGCAAGGCGGTGGTCTGTTTGGCTCGTCTGCACACTGGTGATGTCTGAGTGTCGGGTGATATGACTTCCCAGGTCCTCCCCCGCCCCCTCCTCACAGGGGCTCCCCACCACCACACTGAAGAGACTGGTGTGGGCCAAGTAGCGTCCACAGCATGGCAACACAGAGGAGGCGTGAGCTTGGCAGAACTCAGATGGGGACCCAAAACTGGGGGAAAGCCTAGCCGGGTGACAGGAGCAAGCTTTAATGGCACATTAAAGTTAGATCATGAACAGACTGACAGGCCACGCTGTTCCTAGTCCTTCGACAATAGAGGAAGGCCTAGCTTTGTCAGGCTGCGAGCCTGTCGGTGGCCCAGAAGGCTTTCACAGAAATAAAACTTTGCGGTCTGTGGATTTCCCAGTACGTTTTTTGTTTCTGAGTAACAAAAAAACAACACAAGACAAAAATTTAACAACTCTTTGCTCAACACACATAGAGAATAACAATGACAATGTTTCAGAAATACTCATAAGCCTGCTGAATAAAATGGAGAAGCAGTCAGCAGGAAGTGAACCGGCCACGAAGCATTAGTACACAGGATGGTAAGCGGCAGATGAAGTAGCATACCCCATACTGAAAATTCGAAGAGCTACTATAAAGCACCAGGACCTTGACACCGAAATCCTGATTCTACAAAAGTTTCCTCACCACTAATTTTTTTTTCTAAATCCTAGCTGTTAATAATACTACCTGACATTTGGTCAGAAAAATGCTTTCACCTACACTACTTCACAAAAAAACTGTAAGCAGGGTGTTATCACCATTTCTTTTTGTTTTCTGTCTGTAACAAAAGAGCTCAAAGAGTTCAGTGGCTTGCCCGAAGTTACACAGCAAAAATGAGACAGCCGCCCACATCAAGGGGACTCAGCCTGTTCCTGCCACAGGACCTTTGACCTAACCATTTCCTCTGCTTGGAATGCTCTTCCCCATGCTTCTCGGGGCTGGGTCCCCACTGTTCTACTTTTGCCCCAGATGTTGCCTCCTCAGAGGAGTCTTCTCAAACGGCTGGGTCTGAGGTCACCATCCCCCACTCCAAGCAGCACTCCACTTCCGGAGGCATCAAAGTATATTAGCAGGCCAAAGCTGGCCCACCTGTTGTTGGTTCAGGGTTGTTTGTTGTCTGTTTGTTTTTGTAAACCAGGTTTTATTGGAACACAGCCATGCCCATTCATTTCCATACTGCCTTTGATTGCTTTCCCACCGCAGCGACAGACTTGAGTAGTCAAAACAGATCATACGACCTGCAAGCCTAAAATGTTTGCCATCTGGCCTTTCACAAAATAAGTTGGCCCACCCTCACTCTGTCCTGTCACTCCATTTGTTTTCTTCTGCACATTTCTCATTATGTGTGTGCGTCCATATCCTGCCCCTAGAAGCTAAGCTCCATGCCTGTGGTCTTCACCATTGCACCTCTAGCACCTAGATCAGTAGACAATCAATATATATTTTTTGGGTGATAAATGGCCTCTGGTGTGTTCTAATTTCATAGTCCCCAGGCAGTTTTCTCTTTATGGTTAGGCTAACCAAAGAAGAAAAATATCAGCCCCCCTTTGCTGTTATATATTTCGTTGTCCATTACCAGCACTTTTTTTTGCTTTGTTTTTGCTTTTCAAATAGGTGTCTGAAGGGCACTCCCACATAGTTCATTTCGACATTCTTACATTAAATTATTTAAATTAATTGTTTATTGATTCATTTTTAAATTATGAATACTGGCATTTTGATAATGATATTAATGCTCATTAATAAAGTTTCAAAATCCATAATCCACTTAATTTCTTAACAGGATACATTTTTTTTAACAAAACAAAGCTGGGAAGCATTACCTACTAAAAATGACAAGGTGTGACCATGATAATCCATGTCCAATCTTTTCTCTTCCCTACTAGAAAAACCCTGTAACATTTATCATGGAGAATAAGAAAGGAAACTATTCTATTCCTCTAGTAAATTCCTATTTGGCTCCTTCCAGCATTACCTCTTGACATCTCTGGCCCAAAAGACCAAAGAGCAATGAGGGGTGGTAAAATAGTAGGTAAATGAGTTCTACCAGAAATTTCTTCAGCTGAAATACTCACGAGAAAGAATTTCTAAACCAGCACTCTCCAGGAAGATCTTCTACCAACATAATCCCAGACATTAATAGATTGGCAATCTCTTGAGTTTTAGCTTGAATCAGTGTCAGGAGCCCAGTCACCCCTGAAACAGAAGAAGATCCAGTACTTGACCTTGAATATCCAATCTGCAACACTATGACCTCATCACACACCTTTCTTTCAAATGTCTACTGTGTCATTTTTTTTTTTAAGATTTTATTTATTTATTTGTCAGAGAGAGAGAGAGAGGCAGGCAGAGGGAGAAGCAGGCTCCCCGCTGAGCAGGGAGCCCGACCTGGGACTCCATCCCGGGACCCCGGGATCATGACCTAAGCCACCCAGGCGCCCTATACTGTGTCATTTAGATTCTCCAGGATCTTCCGTTTTAAACATCAAGGCTATCTTTATGTTCTAAGCCAGATGACTGTGTTTTCCTCCTTCTCTACTCATTATCCCCCAAATAACTTAGATTTTTTTAAAGTTCTCACTCAGAATGGAGATGCTTTCCAATGTACATTATCAGAATTCTTAACATCCAGAACAAGTTTTCTTTTTCCTTTGCTTCCCCAAGTATTTGCCTTCAGAACATTTAAAAATAAATGCAGAGGGGGGAAAAAAAGTTTAAGGCATTTTATTTTATGTTTGTTGTTCCTATGTCAAGAATACCCATTGTGATGGTTTTATTCAAATAGAAATCTCACTTCCCTTCTCGGAGCTCCACGTGAAAGAAGTTCCCAGGGTTAGGGAGAAACAATACACAATACCAGTACTTCCCAAAGGATAGCCCCCTGGAAACTCAAATACATGTCCTATATAATTTGTTTATTTAACTTCCCCCTTCGATGCTATCTAATCTAGTGCCCCCAATCAAGGTCTATTCTCTCACCCTCCTTTATATTCTTCCTAACATGTGTCACCGTGTGACTGTCATTCCCAGGATGCCTTACTCACATTGTCTTCCCTCACTAGCATAGAAGCCCCAGTCTTACAGTCCAGTCATTCCTTGGGCTCTGTGAACAGTATCTATCCAACAGTAGGTGCTCAATAAATATGTGTCAAGAGCAGCGGATACTTTGGGTTCTCCTTCCTAACCACATCCCTTTTATTCTTGTGTTTCTTTGTATCCCTTTTTTTTAAAGATTTTATTTATTTATTCATGAGAGAGGAAGAGAGGGAGAGGCAGAGGGAGAAGCAGGCTCCCAGCTGAGCAAGGAGCCTGATTCGGGACTGGATCCCAGGATGTTGGGATCATGACTTGAGCCGAATGCAGACGCTTAACCCACTGAGCCACCCAGGTGCCCATCTTTGCATCCTTTTATGTGCTTTTGATTTCAATGGCCCCATCCCTTCGATTCATCTTCAGAGCCCTGCTCTGGGGCTACCAGAGCTGTTTCACCATATTATGCAGAGCACCTGAGTGCCTGGCATTTACACCTCCCCTGGGCAGCCCACAACCAAGGACTGACTGATGCTCAAGTAAGAGAGCACAGCTCCCCTGCCCACAAGTGCTCAGCTCAGTATCTGTTTCTAAGGAGCCAGACCGAAGACACTGAGTGATCAAATGAGTGTGCCAACATTTTACACGAACTCAAATTGTTCCTTGAAAATTACACGGTAATAAAAAAAAATACCAACCACATTGCTCTGGATTCTCCTCAAAACAGTAAGGGTTGGATATTTACCACCTGAATCTATAGTAAAATTAATTACCTGAGGCACTTTAGAAAGGGCTCAGCTTCAAAAGTAATTTCCTAAACAATAACTATAAAGCACGGGAAAAAAGAAATGACTGAGTCAGTCCCTGTTAACCATGCAGAATTATATGTCTTTGAATTAATGCTATGATTTGAAAAGCATCGCTCTTTTAAAAACAACAGAACTATAACAAAGAAGAATTTTAAATGTATTTGCCTTCAATGCTGCCTGCTTCTCATAACTCCCCACTAATATGTTCATGTCTCGGTCCAAAGGTGGGTAAAATAAGTTTATTTTGCATTCCTCAGAGTATCATTAGCAAAAACGGTAGCATCTCTGCATGACTAATTTTGATCAAATTGTGCTTCATCTAAGTATCTAAAATGCCAGGTTTGCTTTTCAAATGTCCTTGCATTGCCTCCCACAATTCATTTTCCTCTACTCAGGTGGTAAAAGGACACCACATCAAAGGCCAGATCCCAAGCATTACTGGCAGATCTGGAAGTAGATAATGGTAGCAATTTCAAGCCCAGTAAATATAATTTTCTGAAATCAATTCTAATAAAAAAAGATAACCAGTTACATTTCCATTTCCCTGCCTTGAGAATCTTGCAGCTATGCAGGTGGCGAGTCTTTTCCAGTAATGCTTTTAGGATCGTGACTCACATTTAAAGAAATAAAGAATGACAGTTTTTATAAGCAGTAGTTGGAATTAGCCCCAGTAACTAAATACGCATACCTCCATTCTTATACATTCGGTTCTCATATATGTAGTTCCCACAGCTTCTGTCAGCTTGTTCCTTCAGCAAAGTCTTTCTCTGTATCCCCTCTGACACTGAAAGTATACGAATTAAGAGCTATTCTCAACAAAAATCCATAGTGGCTTGGGGCACCTGGGTGGCTCAGTCTGTTGATTTCTGCTCAGGTCATGATCTCAGGGTCATGAGGGTGAGCCCCGAGTTGGGCTCCACACTCCGCAGGGAGTCTGCTTGAGGACTGTCTCCCTCTCCCTCTGCCCCTCCCCCTGCTCATGCTCTTGCTCTCTCTCTAAAATAAATAAATCAATCTTAAAAATAACTCATAGTGTTTCGCTTTATTGTGTACGCATTTCTCCTGAATTCCTAGCTGTAATCAGAATACTGCATCTTCACAAGATTGCTATCTCTGGTATTAACTCTGAAGAACTGATTTTAGAGCCTAAGGCTCAAAAGACTTTGTTCACTTCATGGTTTTGCTTACATGGACTTAGTGTGGACCCATGTTCACCACAGTCACTTCTGGTGCCGGCACCCACGACAATAGGGTGTTTCTACAAAAGCCTTGGGCCTCCCCATGGCTTTACACAGCACTTTCTCCACACTTAAGGGGATGCCCAACTGGACCTCCAGGGCATGGCGTAGTTGCCCCATTCTCAACCACTTCATCAAAATTTCCGTAGAAAAATATCTATGGAGATAAATCAATACTAGCAACATCATGTAGTCACAGAAAGTACATCTTCTATTTTATGCAGACAAGCATGTGACCAGTGCAGTAAACTATGATACTCGTGTGCATGTGAACTAAGTTGTTACCAAAAGCATGCAGGAAAACTCATTCAGCACCTTTGTGGATGTGTCTAACATTCTGCTGTGTAGTAATAATGCATAAATAGTAAGCAGTTCTCATAAGTCGCCGTGATCACTTTGGCCAGACCAAGTTTGATAGTTTATGCTGTTGGTGTGTTTGTTTTCCCTATGTGTGTGTGTGGTTGAATAATGTTTGTAAATGTCAATATCAGCAATTTTCCCTAACATCATATAAACCCAAACAATAAAAGACCCCAGTCCAAAGACTGACTCCCCTCCCCCACCCCCCCCTGCGGGGGCTCCAGGGGCAGCAGACCTCACCCACTGACCCTAAAGCCAGATATTGTGTTCTCATCTTCAATGTTCTTCTTATCCTCTGGATACGTCATCTCCCAGGCTATTCACACCACTGCTTACTCAACTTGAAAGAAGCATTATAGAGTCAATTAACACTGTTCTGTCTTTCCTCCAAAAAGCTGGGCCCCATTCTCTAAAGGCCCCACATTGTTACAAAAGCTCAAAAAAATGTATCAGAGGGGCACCTGGAGGGCTCAGTTAAGCATCATGACCAGGTCATGATCCCAGAATCCTGGGATCGAGCCCCATGTCGGGCTCCCTGCTCCCCCAGGAGTCTGCTTCTCCCTCTCCCTCTGCCACTCCCCCTGCTTGTGATCGCTCTGTGTGTGTGTGTGTGTGTGTGTGTGTGTGTGTGTGTGTGTGAAATAAATAAATAAAATCTTGAAAAAATGTATCAGAGAAGCCGAGGTCATCTCTGTCCCTCAGAGTCTAGTATTCAGAACTGACACATTATAACCTATGATCCTAAACATCCATTCCCACAGCTCACACCATTCAGATTCCAGGGCAATATTTCTTTACAGGTCTTGTCTATGCCCTATGATCTCAAAATGAAAGCTGACTGCAGCTGAATGACATGAAAGTTTATGGAATGTATCTTTTCTCACTTTGGAGACACTGCTTTGACTTTGGGGGAGATCTGAGATACAGAGGCACTTAAGTAAGACAAAATACAAATTAGTTAATTTCTCAAATCTTTTCTCTCCAAATGAATGCAATAGATTCTTGTATTAACCAATGGTGTCAAAGCTTCTCTTCATGTTCCAACTCAGAGGGATTAGTTCTGGGGGACACACAAATTACCATTATATTGGCAACACTTATATATTGGCCCTTAGGAATATATATCTAGTAATATTAGCCAGTTCATGTTACTCTTAAATTATATACATGCAGGTTTGGATGTGACATTCATGAAACATGATGGTATTTTTAGTACCGCTGCATGACTCTAGATATTGCTTTAAGAGACTGATAAATCACAATTATATGTGATAGTCACTTGTATGACACAGAATGTGATATTGTGTGAACTTCTGGCCCCCCCCAACCAAAAAGTATTTCAAAAGAGTGACTGTGACTGTAAAGAACTTTTCACAACACCTTCAACAATTCATTTCACTTCTATTTTTCTCATGTGTACAATCAAATGGCGCTCTCAGGGTGTGCCTGCAACCACCTGAGAGTTCCAAAACCCTTTCCAGAGACCCACAACTTCAAATTTATTTTCATAATAATACAAAAATATTATTCTTTTCACTGTGTTAACATTGGCCCAGATGGCACAAGAGCCGTGATGGATATGACTGCTGGTGCCTTAGCACAAATCAAGTGATGGCAGGAAATCTAGTAGTAATCACTATATTCTTCACCACTGTACACGCACATTAAAAAAGGCGGGGGGGGGCACCTGGGTGGCTCAGTCAGTTAAGCGTCTGCCTTCGGCTCAGGTCATGATCTCAGTGTCCTGGGATCAGCCCCATATCAGGTTCCCTGCCCAGCAGGGAACCTGCTCCTCCCTCTCCCTCTGCCCCTCCCCCGCTGCTTGTGTTTTCTCTCTCTCTAATAAATTTTAAAAATATTTTTAAAAAGAAGGGTACCTGGCTGGCTCAGTTGGTCGAGCTTGTGACTCTTGATCTTGAGGTTGTGAGTTCAAGTCCCACGTTGGGTGCAGAGATTACTTAAAAATAAAATATTTTAAAAAAAAGAACACAGGCAGACCTCAGACCACCACAATAAAGGCAATATCATAATAAAGTGAGTCAAATGAACTTTTTGGTTTCTTAGTGCATATAAAATTTATGTCTATGCTATTAGGTGTGCAATAGCATTATGTCTAAAAGAACAAGGTACATAGCATAATTTAGAAATCCTTTATTGCTGAGAAATGCTAACCATCATCTGAGCTTTCAGCAAGTCATAATCTTTTTGCTGGTGGAGAGTCTTGCCTCGATGTGAATGGCTGCTGACTGATTGGCGTGGCGGTTCCTGGAGGTTGGGGTGGCTGTGGCAAGTTCCTAAAGTAAGACAAGAGTGAAATTTGCCAGACTGGTTCACTCTTCCTTTCAAGAAGGATTTCTCTGTAGCATGCGATGCTCTTCAATAGCATTTTACCCACAATAGAACTCCTTTCAACATGGGAGTCCATCCTCTCAAACCCTGCCACTGCTTTATCCACCAGATTTCTGCCATATTCTCAACCCTCTCAACCCTTTGCTGTCATTTCCAGTCTTCTCAGCATCTGCTGCAGGAGAGATTCCATCTCAGGAAACCGCTTTCTTTGCTCCTCCAGCAGGAGCGACTCCTCTGTTCAAGCTCTATCATGAGACTGTAACAGTTCAGCCATGTCTTCAGGCTCCACTTCTCACCCTAGTTCTCTGGCTCTTCCACCCTCCTGCAGTGCCTTCCTCCGCTGAAGCCTCGAACCCCTCAAAGTTTTCCATGAGGGTTGGAATCAACTTCTTCCAAACTCCTGTGAATGTTGATATTATGACTTCTTCCCATAAATCATGAATGTTCTTAATGAAATCTAGACTGGTGAATCCTTTCCAGAAGGTTTTCAATTGACTTTACTCAGATCCATCAGAAGAATCACTATCTATGGCAGCTATAGCCTTATGAAAAGTTATTTCTTAAGCAAGAAGACTATAAAGTTGAAATTACTTTTTGATCCATGGACTGCAGAATGGATGTTGTGTTGGCAGCATGAGAACAACATGAATCTCATTGTCCATCTCCATCAGAGCTCTTGGGTGACCACGTACATTGTCAATGAGCAGTCATATTTTGAAAGGAATTTTTTTCCTGAACAGTAGATCTCAACAGAGGGCTTCAAATATTCAGTAAACCATGTTGTAACCAGGTGTACTGTCATCCAGGCTTTGTTGCTAGAGCACAAGCAGAGTAGATTTAGCATAATTCTTAAGGGCTCTAGGATTTTCAGAATGGTAAATGAGCACTAATTTCAACTTACAGTCACCAACTACATTAGCCCTTAACAGAAGAGTCCACCTGTCCTTCGAAGCTTTAAAGCCAGGCACTGACTTCTCTCTCATAATAAAAGTGCTAGATGACATCTTCTTCCAATAGAAGTCTATTTCATCTACACTGAATATCTGTTGTGTAGTGTAGCCACCTTCACTCGTGATCTCAGCTAGATCTTCTGGAATAACTTGCTGCAGCTTCTACATCAGTATCTGCTGTGTCACCTTGTGCTTTTATATCATGGAGATGGCTTCTTTCCTTAAACCTCTTGAACCACCTCTGCTGGCTTCAAACGTTTCTTCTGCAGCTTCCTCACCCCTCTCAGCCTTCATAGAATTGAAGAGAATTAAGGTCCTGCCTTGGATTAGGCTCTGGCCCAAGGGAATGTTGCGGCTGGTGTGATCGTCTATCCAGACCGCTAAAACGTTCTCCATGTCAGCAACAGAGCTGTTTCTCTTTATTATCATTCATGTACTCACTAGAGTAGCACTTTTAATGTCCTTCAAGAACTTTTCCTTTGCATTCACAACTTGGCTAACTGTTTGGTGCAAGAGGCCTAGCTTTTGGCCTATCTTGTCTTTGGACATGCCTTCCTCACTGAGCTTAATCATTTCTAGCTTTTGACTAAAAGTAAGAGACATGTGACATTTCCTTTCACCTGAACACTTAGAGGCCATTGTCAGGTTATTAATTGGCCTGACTTCAATATTGTTGTGACTCAGGGAATAGGAAAGCCCAAGAAGAATTACCACAATGAATTTCCCCATGGCTCTGTTGAACATAAGGAACTGTATCTGTTCTGAAATGGTGGTGAAAATATTAAGCCCTAGTGCCATTAAAAATTTCCTTTATATTAGATTATCCTCAATTTTTACAAATAGTAGAGAAACAAACAGTAACAATTCCTAATTCTTTTTTTCTAACACACTGCAGAAAAAAAGCAAAGTCCCAGGCTATGGGACTGCACCAAACCTTACCTGCCCGTCCTGACAGCAAAGACGGCTGGGCTTATAAACTGGTAGAGTGGACCTTGAGGACCCAGGAGGGCCCTTTTAGCCCCTTTTCCCTTGTCACACTTTCAGCCTAAAATTCCAAGACTAGAGATTGATTGGCTTAACCTTAAAATAAGAATCCCCCTGAGAGAGGTGAAACATTTGAGTTCTTCTGCCCTTTGTAACTAGTGCAATTGAGTTTATTGGCTTCTCTCCCAAAGATGTGGAGCCTAGGAACCTTCAAGAGGGTGCCTTTGCTCCCTCTGCCTGGATATCCTGAGCAGTTTCACTCAGGGGTCCTGTTGCCTCCCCACACACTTCCAGGAAGCTGAGTCTAGGCCCCTGTACTCTGTGCACCCACTTCTCTCTTCCCACCAAGCATGGGGTTGGAGAGAAATGGGAGGCTGTATTTTTAGTCTAGGGTTAAGTCTTCCCTGCTATTATTTCTGACCTAGACAAGTTGTCTTTCCCACAATCCACTTCATAATCTACTCATAAAGTTATGGGAACAAGATCAAGAATTTTCATTCTCAGGGCCCCTGGGTGGCTCAGTCAGTTAAGCGCCTGCCTTTGACTCAGGTCATGATCTCAGGGTCCTGGGATTGGGCCCCGCATTGGGTTCCCCGCTCAGCGGGGAGCCTGCTTCTCCCCCCACCCTGCCCTTCTCCCCACTCACACACACACTCTTTCAAATAAATAAAATCTTTAAAAAAGAGAGAATTCTCATTCTCTTGTCTTCTATATCCCTTCCCTGAAGCAATGGGCACAAAATAAAAAACCCATAATAATATGCTCTATGATGTCATCATTCATCCATAATATGACTGCCATGAACTCCAGTCCTCCATCTAGCCCCCATTTTCAAACAAGGGTAGGTTAATTGTGGCAGCCTCCTAGGAGGGGCGGAGGAATGACATGGAAGTAAGAGCAAGGCTGAATGGGAAGATGGTAGGCAACCCCAGATCAGAGAGCAGGAAGGAAGGTTGACTTCCACCAACAAACCTGGAAATTTCCGCCATCACCATTGTAGTCCCAGAAGTCCTAGCCAGGAACAGGACTCAGAATGGCCCCCACTGATAGGTCAGCTGTAGTGAACCGCTACCATCAGGATGTATAGGCAGGCCCATGGAATTCCTGATGAACTAGCCATGCAGACTTACCCCAGGTATTTTACTAGTCATGAAATAACCCAACCCCACAGTCTGTTACTGATGTTTTTAGCTCCTGCTTTTCCTATTCTTTGTGGATATTCACTGTAGATATTACTGATCCTGCCTCACTGGGGAAAAGGGAAAGGAAAGATACAGAAATAAAATAAATAAATATATATATATATATATATGTCTCAAATAATATCCTACTGCAGAGGATGTAGGAGGTCAAGTAGCATTAGGTCACTCAGCTACTACATGGATGTATACCGAGCATTACTTTGGAGTTAGACTCAGCAGAACCTGAGGTTGGTTGGATACAGTTTATGAGAAGCAGGAAGGGTCAAAGAGAACCCCCAGGTTTCTGGCTTATGCATCTGGGCAAATGGTGGTGTCATTTAGTGAAATAGGGGGCACAGGAAAAGAGGGGGTTTCAGCTGGGAGAATGATGTGTTCCACTTTGGACCATTGGTTTTGAGACGCCTGTGGTCCATCTTAGCAGATTTCAAGGACACAGCAGCGAATCAGAAGAGGAAGCAGCCAGCTATGTCTGCAATGGCAAATGGGCCATCCTGTGTTCTCTGCAGCCAGAGGGAGGCCTCTGAAAGACAGGCCTGGCTGATTGGTAATTAAGTACATCAGAGTGAAGGCATACATCTCCATTAGAGTGGCTGTAGGCCATTAACACCCTCTGCAGCACTCTTCACTTAATGCTGCTCTCAAACAAATAGCACATCTGGCAAGTTAATGCCAATTCCACGGCCATTAATATCTGCAAATCAAAACTTGTCTCTCAGTAACATGCGGAGTGAAACAAAATGGCATTCAAAGGGGCTAAGTGATTATTCCATGCTAAGTGATGCTATTCATGAACCTCATAAAGTGTCTGCTTGTCATTGTTCTTTAACCAACCCACCTTGCTCAATCCATAATCTGAAACCCTGGGTGAGGTTTGCTAGTGTCACATTCCAGGGGAAATCACAGAAACAATTTAGCAGGATGCTGATTAATAAACTCATGGCAATATATCATCTATCACATCAACAGCAATTGCCCCCGGGTGACACAGGGCTTGACTAAAAGAATCTCCTTTTTTCCAAAATTGAAACCCAACGTAAGCTGAAAAATATTTTGATTCCCTTTATAAGACAGAGATATTAGTATGTCTGTGTTGCAAACTAACCTAAGCTAATTTGATCATTCAACAGATTGTCAGATTAGAAGTAAGTAAGGCTGTCACTCTACAAACTCTACAAACTCCAGGTGGATAATACAATAGAAATCTCAAACCCAGTGTTGCCACACATATGAATTTAGAAACAAATCAGGAGCAAAAGCTGGTTACCCTAAGAGATCCTGGGATTAAACCCCGCATCGGCCTCCCTGCTCAGTGGGGAGTCTGCTTCTCCCTCTGGCCCTCCCCCCTCTCATGCGCCCTCTCTCTCTCTATCTCATTCTCTCTCTTTCAAATGAATAAATAAATAAATCTTTAAAATAATAATAATAATACTGTATTACATACTTGAAAATCACTAAGGGAGTAGATCTTAAATGTTTTCACCACAAAAAAAGTAATGGTAACCATGCAGTGTGATAAATGTGTTAGCTAACAGCTCCGGGGGTGACCATTTTGCAACACCTAAGTGTACCAAATCAACATGTTGTGCACCATAACCTTACACAATATTATATATCAGTTATATCTCGGGGGAAAAAAACTTTAATAAAGTAAAACAACACTAATCGTCATCTATTTTGTTCACAAATCTACAATTTGGTCATGGCCAGTTGGAGGCAGTAACTCTGCTCTGTTCCACAGGAACAACAGGAAGGGGAGTCAGGTCTAGAATCATAGGAAGGCTTCTTGACTCACCTCTCTGATACCTGGGCTGGGAAGACTCAAACATGGGCTCAGCTGGTGCCTTCAGTCTGAGCATCTATAAGGGGCCTCTCCACTTATCAATGTTTTCAGCTTCTGACAGAATGGTGGCTGGGTTTCCAGAGGGAGCATCCCCAGAGTGAGTGTTACAAGAGAACCAGAGAACATGGCCTTTTCAGGCCTCTGCTCAGCAATCACGCAGCCTCACTTCCACAATGTTCTGTGGTGACAAGCCACCCCAGATTCAAGGGAGCGGAATGAGACCTCACCTCTAGAAGGGCAGTGGTTGATCACACTGCAGAAGAGCATGGGGGATGGGAGATGGTGGCAGCCAACCATTCGAAAAAGCAATCTGCTGCAGGCTGGGACTAAAAATGAATAATATGTGGTCACTGGGTCTTTATCCTGAAAGAACTCATAATTTAATTGTGGAAACAGAAATATAAACTAATAATTACAATACAAGATGGCGGTAGATCAGGGATCAGCAAACTGTAACTTGCCTCCTGTTTTGTAAATAAATTTTATCAGGACATAACCATGCCTTTTCATTTACACATTGTCTATGGCTGCTTTCATGCTACAATGACAGAGCCGAGTAGTTATGAGAGAGACCATATGGCCCAGAAAGCCTAAAATATTTACTTTCTGGTCCATTAGTGAAAAAACTTGCTAAACCCTACTAGTTAAAAAAAAAAAAAAAAAAAGCTTTGGCAGTGTTGAGGAAAGGAAAATTAATTTTTATAGGAATTTCAAAGATATGAGAAAGGTAAAATTTAGACTGAATTTTATTCAATGACTTATTCCTATTTGCCTTGTCTGAGAGAAGATTTAGGATGGTTGACAAGGATGTGGAAAGGAGAACTAGGCATTCCCCCAGCAGTGGTGTTGGAGAAGGGACATTCCGGGCAAAAGGAGCGACACACATACAACATGTCTAAGGAAATGAAAGGGTGGTCTGTTCATAGAACTATAAAGAATCCAGTGCAGTGGACCATGTGGTGGATGTTCCAGGGCCAGAAAGGAGTGAGAGGTCATGTGAGACCAAGAAATATGGAGTCCGGAGCCCGAAAACTCTCAGGAGACCATGATGAAGACCTGACCCGGGCAGAGCCAGTAGGAATGCAGAAGCAGGGTTATGTCCAGACACTCATGGGGATCATTCCCTCACTTACTCAGCTGTCTCTTCATTTGTGACCTCATCAGAGATGTCTTCTCTAATCAATGTATCTAAAATGGCAACTCCCTTCTATTAACCTGTGTTCCCTTACTTTTTTTCCTAGCAATTAATAGCAGCTACCATTATGCTCTTATTTGTCTGTTGCCTATTTTCCCCCATCAGATATAAGTTTCAAGAGCATAGTCTTTATCTGTTTTGGGTTTTGTTTTTTTTTTTTTTGCCATTACCCCAGTGTCTGGCAGCAATAGACTAATTTGTTGAATGAATGAATGAACCAATGAACGAACAACTAGGAAAATATCAAAGAGCAGAGTGACCACAATTCAGAAACAAACTGGATGTGGGAGGTGGGAAGTGGAAGGGGAAAACATGAGGGTCACTCCAAGATTTCTAGTTCAGTTGGCTGGGTAGATGTTGATGCCATCAACTAAGGGAAGTAGAACAGGTGTCATGGGGAACGAGGCATTGGGTGAGGAGACTGCAAGTTTGGTTTTAGACTGTTCAGTTTAAGGTGTCTCATAAAACCATTCAGAGTAACTATTCAATTGGCAGCTGGGCATATGGATATTAAATTTAGGAGAAAGGAACTGAGCATGAAGATCTGAGATCACCTGAGTATAGGTGATAGGTGATACCATGGCAGGATATGAGATTAAAAAAAAAAAAAGGCAAAAAGAAGAAGAGAGCTGGTGACTGTATTTGGAAAGAGAAAACATCCTTTAAAAGGTTGGTGGAGAGGGGCGCCTGGGTGGCTCAGTTGGTTAAGCGTCTGCCTTTGGCTCAGGTCATGATCCCAGGGTCCTGGGATCGAGCCCCATATTGGGCTCCCTGCTCCCTCCTTCTCTCTCTCCCTCTGCTGTTCCCCCTGCTTGTTCTCTCTCTCTCTCTGTCAAATAGATAAATAAAATCTTTTAAAAAAAAGAGGTTGGTGGAGAAAAAGGAACCAAGGAGACTTAGGGGACAGTCAAAGAAGAAGAGAACCAGAGGAGTTAGTACCAGGTGAGCCAAGAGAGCACGTTTTCAAGAAAGAGAATGGCCAACAAATTCAGATGCAACAGAGGGCCTGTGATAGAAGAACCAGTGAGGGGATCCCCAAGGATATCCACAATGTTCCCATGGTGACTTCCTGTTGGGCATTTTTCTCATTTAGAGATTAAATTTCTCCTGCTACTCTCAGAGAAATAAGATTCATCGATCTGGAGACCAAAATTCTACTTTTGGTCTGCAGTTGACAGCCTATGTTGTCCCTGTGACCAGGTAAATAAATCCCTGGGAAAGGGAATGTTAATCCAAATCATGTTAATAATACCACAACTCCAACTACGTGGGCTAATCATCAGGATGTCCACTCACTGGCTAATGAACTCCTGTCTTGGGTAATTAAAAAAACAATATGGAGTCATCATTTTGAGTATGAATCACAGCCACGAATAGATTTGCTTCAGTCATTAATTGAAGTAAACAAGGCATTGCAAGGGAACCAGCAGTGAATTCTTGGCGAAAGGTGGTAATTTCCTCTCTGAATCTCAACCTATGTTTTTATTTACTTTCCTTTTGCTCTTTCAGATCCACTCTCACCTCAATATGACATCTATTCTCCCCGCCCCTCCTTCTGCCCCTAAACCATAGTTGTCTCCTAAAATCCAGTCTTCATTCTTCCGGCCTTCTACTACACTCATCCCTGTCTCCTCCAATTCTCTGTCCTCCTTCTGCTTTCTAGCTGGTCATATAGTTTATATTTCCTGTGATTGTTATCATTACATGGAACATCAGCATATGTAGTTATATGCAAAATATTACCTACAATGTATTGGTAGGAGTGCTGCCTGTTTAAGACAGTAGCCAGTTCAGGTCATCTTTTTTTTTTTAAGATTTTATTTATTTCTTTTTTTTTTTAAAGATTTTATGTATTTCTTTGACAGAGAGAGACACAGCAAGAGAGAGAACACAAGCAGGGGGAGTGGGAGAGGGAGAAGCAGGCTTCCCGCGGAGCAGGGAGCCCGATGTGGGGCTCGATCCCAGGACCCTGGGATCATGACCTGAGCCAAAGGCAGACACTTAACGACTGAGCCACCCAGGTACCCCAAGATTTTATTTATTTCTTTGAGAGAGAGTGAGAGAGAGCATGAGCTGGGGGAGAGGCAGATGGAGAGGGAGAAGCAGGCTCCCCACTAAGCAAGGAACCTGATGTGGGGCTTGATCCCAAGGACCCTGAGATCATGACCTGAGCCGAAGGCAGACACTTAACTGACTGAGCCACCCAGGCGCCCCTAAGGTCATCTTTTTATATTAAAGTCAAAGATGATATTCTGACTTATGATAAAAACAAAGCATTTTGAGACAGAATATCGTCTCATCTGAGGATGAGATTGGGCAGAGTTTAATTCAAACTGGGGACTAGACTAGTTCAATTAAGAAAACACTGACTCAGAGGGAAAATTATATTAAAATTAAATAACTTTATGTGCAGCATAACAAAAGTTGTTATACAAGTTTTCTGTCATGAATTATTGTTTCCTGGACAGTGTGTTTCAAAGGCTCTCTATTGCCTGTCATATAAAAACCAAACTAAGAATCTGGGCTTCAGTTTCTTCAATTATGAAATTGCCATGCTGGTCTTGAAGAGTGATCTTCAAAATTTTGAGCAGCCCAAAACATAAACCAGATTAAAGTAGAGCCATCAGATGAAAGCATGCACAGGAACCAGATCCTACCAACTCCCACCATGCCCCTTCCCCCTGCCCAGCAGCCTCCACAGATAAATCACTGACGTGGAAGATCTCCAAGTTTCTTCCTCGCTGCTTGGATTCGCTCCTGAACTTAGACTTCAGTGTCCTCCATTAAATGGTCTTGCCTTCCTTTACCAAACTCGGTTTTCTCCATTCCCTCTCAGGGTTCAGGATACAGACCCAAATGCCAATGGACAAGGTGGAAATTGAGGCAATCCAGAAGTCCATCACTCATCTAAAGGGTTTACCAGTCCAGAGTTGCCAGATCTTCCCATTTGTCCAAAGAATCTAGAAATCTGACTCTTCCTTTTAAAATCTAGAGATTTTTTAAATGTTGGTAGCTATGATGATTAATTCATGTGTCAACTTGCTAGGTTATGGTGCCCCATTGTTTAGTCAAACACTAGTCTAGGTTTTGCTGTTAAGCTATTTTGTACATGTGGTTAACATCCACAATCAGTTGATTTTAAGCAAAGGAGATTACCTTCTATAATATGGGAGGGCCTCACTCAATCACTTGAAGGCCTTAACAGCAAAAAAACTGAGATTTTCTGGAGAAAAGGGAGGAATGCTGTCTCAAAAATGTAAATAGAAATCCTATTTGAATTTCCAGTCAGCCAGCCTGCTCCAGAGATTTCAGACTTCACACACACACACACACACACACACACACACACACACACACACACGCTTGGTTCTGTTTCTCTGAAGAATCCTGACAGATAAAGTAGCTAACTCAAACTTTTGTGAATCTCGGTAGGCCAAACAAAAGACATGCACGAACCCAGACTGTACTTACAAACCACTGGTAAGCCTCAGTGCCATGCCATCCAGCCCATCTTCTTGGGAGCCCCTATTTTTATGCATCCCTGGTCATGGTTACCACTGTGCCCTTTCTCCACCAGGAAAGGCTTCCCCATTTTATATTCCCAGTCAAATCCAATGCCACCCAAAGGCACTATGCTCAAGGCTCTTCTCTTTCAGGAAGCTTCTATAATAATTTGATGCCATGATGATCTCTATGCATTACTTTTAATTCCATCTACATTTAATGTTCATAGATAGAGTGTGCTATGTGATGCCATCTTTGTGATTTTTTTAATTGCTCTCAAAACATTATTCACCTTGTCTCTCCAGGACTAATAAAGGTCTCACCTCTAGTGATTGTTTCCCATCATTCAACAACTTGTACCAAAATCAAATTGCTCTAGAAATTAGAAAACATGATGAGTTCCAGTCTCAGCTCCGTCACAAGTTAAGGGCATTATCTTGGAAAGGTCTCCAGGCATCTCTGTGAAGCAGGATAAAGCTAATTAATGGCGAAAATTTACCCACTGCTCACCATAATCCAGTACTATGAGCTTTAAGTGCTTTGATCCATTTAATCCTTAAAATTGTATGAGGTGGGTACTATTGTATAGAATAAACTAAGACCCAGAAATATTAAGCAATTTGCCCAAGGCTAGCTTGCAAGCAATGGAACCAGCATTTGGACTCAAGCAGCCTGGTTCCTTAGCCCACATTCCTAACCACTATACTAAGGAGACTCAAAATACATATTGCATAATTCCCAGCATCTCTAAAATTCTATGATTTTACTTCTAAGATCATCTTCACTCAGTATACTCTTTATTATAAGACACAATAAGGACTCACTACATGTTTGTTAAAATGAGTCAACTACTTTTCAGTTAATTTCAGTTTCATTACCATGATGGCGGGTCATGCTGTGTGAGTGTAGGGGACTAGGTTTGACTGAGCTCATAAGTCACCAGTAATAGGTCCTGATCATAAGGACTGATTTGGCCATCAAATGCCCCATCTACACTTCATCCTATTCCTAAGACTTATAAGTCCCATGAGGTTAGATTATACTGAACATCATTTGTTTCCTGCAAAGCAAGATGAACAGATATCTCCAGAACTAGTTTGTAAGGCAAGCCTTTAACCAGAGAAAATGAAAATACTAATTCAAAAAGATGTATGCACTTCTATGTTCACTGCAGAATTATTTACGATAGTCAAGATATGGAAATAAGCCAAGTCTCCGTAGATAGATAAATGGGTAAAGAAGATGTGGTATACTGGAATATTACTCAGCCATAAAAAAAGGATGAGAGCTTGCCATTTGCAACAACGTGGGTGGATCTAGAGGGTATAATGCTAAGGGAACTAACTCAGGCAAAGGCAAATACAATATGGTATCACCCATGTATGGAATTTAAGAAACAAAGTAAACAAACAAACAAAGAAAAAGGAAGAAAAAAAACCAGACTCTTAAATATGGAGAACAAACTGGTAGTTGCCAGAGGGCAGGTGGGTAAGGGGATGGGTGATAGATAAGGGAAATTAAGAGTACACTTATCATGTTGAGCACTGAGTAACGTACAGAATTATTGAATCATTATACTGCATACCTGAAACTAATATAGCACTGCATGTTAATAATACTTCAATTTTTTAAAATAAGTAAATAATTTTTTTTTAAATCTTCAATCAGTGGCACACCTGGGTGGCTCAGTCAGTTGGTCATCTGACTCTTGATTTCAGCTCAGGTCATAATCTCAGGGTCATGAGGTCAAGTCCTGCATCGGGTTCTGTGCTCAGCCTGGAATCTGCTTGAGATTCTCTCTCTCTCTCTCCCTCTGCCCCCACCACTCACACTCTCTAAATAAAGAAACAAACAAACAAATAAAAATCTTTAAAAAAAATAAATAAATAGGAGCACCTGGGTGACTCAGTCGGTGAAGCATCTGCCTTCGGCTCAGGTCATGATCTCAGGGTCCTAGGATCGAGTCCCGCATCGGGCTCCCTGCTCAGCGGAGCATCTGCTTCTCCCTCTGCCCCTCCCCGTACTCATGCTCTCTTGCTCTCTCACTCTCAAATAAATAAAAATCAAGTAAATAAATAAATAAAAATCTTCAATCGGCCAAAAAAAAAAGTACATCACAAGCTATGACTGATCATACAGTTGAGGTCAAAATAGGCATTTCCAGCTGGCGGCACAACCACAGAATAGGAGTTAACTATTTGCCAACAGGGCCAGAAACAATGACCTTAAACAATGGGAGTTAAGCTGGATATAGCAGATGCTGTCAATAATCCACTCCTGTCGCCTTGGCCTAACACCACCTGCCCCAACCAGGTCTTCAGGAAATGGTTCCCACAATACCAACAAGTTCCAGCCTCAAGCACCTGTGTCTCTCTGCCGAAGGACATGCTCGGGCCAAGCCTAACAAGGACCAGAAGTGCGGAAGGATTTATGTGGCCAGGGGCAACCCCCGGCCAATGAAGGATAAGTAATCAACTTTCTCCCCCGTCAGTAGGATGTTCCCAGGGCTGCTACACACTTTTTTTTTTTTTTTTTTTTTGGAGCATCCCAAAGAGATTGAGCCCCTGTGCCCCCAGTGGTCATCAAAATAGCCTTTATTGATCTTCCCTCACTCTCTATCTCTCCATCTAATTCTATCTCTGTGCTTCCTGGCATCATTTCCCAAATAAACTCCTGGCACCCAAATCCTTGTCTCAGTTTGGAGGCTGTTGTTTTGGAGGAACATAAACTAAGACACCAAACCTTCCATTCCCAGTTTGTTCACTCCTACATCTCAGTTTCTAAAGCTGCGATCTTCAAATCAACATGGCAGCATACTTCCCAGAGCAGCCATGTAATAGTCAGTGCTTTGAGTCTGCCATTTGGGGAAGCCACCAAATTGTGCATGACGATGCTTTGTAAGACTGTGTAAGTACACGTGTATACACATGCACACAGAGAAGCAGCAAAATAATGTGGGTCAACATTTCCCAAAACATATTCCAGGGAATGGTATTTTAATAAATTTTGCTAGAAAAATCATCTTAATGTCAAATTAAATTTTTTAATGTCAAATTAAATTTTGGGCTGGGTTGCTTAAAGGATAGAGAGGTATATTGTACGTACCATGATTCTGCTGTGCAACACAAAAATGTGTCTATTTGCTATAACTGAATTCTCTTGTCCTTGAGCTTCTACTCTCGCCAACAGGGAAAACTAAAACTTGCCAATTAAAAGTCTGTCAGTCTTGTCAATTCTAAAACGTCACTTTTGGGGGCGCCTGGATGGCACAGTCGGTTAAGGGGCCAACTCCTGGTTTTGGCTCAGGTCATGATCTCAGGGTCATGAGATCGAGCCCCATGTTGGGATCCCCACTCAGCGCAGAGTCTGCTTGAGATTCTCTCTACTTCTGCCCCTCCCCTCCATGCTCTCTCTCTCTCTCTCTTTAAAAAGAAAAGAAAAGAAAAGAAAAAAGGTCTCTTTGGGGTAAATATTTAGTTAACTCAAAGTTCAAACTTGCTATCAGAAGTTTCTCTCCCTCCAAGGATCTCACCATCTCACATCCTAAGGTGGTTTAGGGGCTCAGAGGCAAGTGCACAAACCTCATGGCCAAGAAAGGATGGAGAAAGCACACTGCCCTTTGGAAGGTCCCCTATGGCCTTGGCCGAGCTGGACCCAGCTCCCCACCAGAATTCACTGGAGAGATTATTAAAAATGCAGATTCCCAAGTCCTCTCTCTGGATGTTTTGATTCAGGGAGAATGGAGTAAAACCAAGAATCTATGTTTTTGACAAGTTTCCCAGAGGGTTCTGACATAGCCAGAGCAAAGCCTGGCATTGGGGAAATGCTAGGGTAGCCTGTCCCGTTGCCCACCAAGTTTTGAGCTTCCTGCCATACTGTAAAATAGGAAAGACTTACAACCTGTTGTCTCACAGTGATGTGTATGATTTAGCACTGTCATCATCTTTATTCATCATGAGGCATATTGGGGCAGAGGATATAAGCTTTCCATGTGCATGTTGGCACTGGTGGTAAATATACTGATACTGTAATTTAAATATGGTAATCATAACATTTTAAAAGCAGAACTGAGGAAATGAAAGGAGAAAAAGATCCTCTGGTATTAATTCCTGTTATTTCAATACCATTAAGAAGGAATAAGTTCTGGGTTGTCTGGGTGGCTCAGTCAGTTAAATGTCTTTGCTCTTGCTTTTGGTTCTGGCCATGATCTCAGGGACCAGGGATAGAGCCCGGGCTCTGTGCTCAGCTGGGAGTCTGCTTGGCAATTTCTTTCTCCCTCTGCCCCTCTCCCCGCTGCTCACGTGCAGGCTTACACGCATGCGCACACACTCACACACTCTCTCTCTCTCTCTCTCTCCCTAAGATAAATTTTTAAATCTTTTTTTTAAAAAAGTCATCAGTTCTAAGAAAAGCCACACAAAATCCATGAGGGGAAAGAGGAACAGTTTTATGAACAAAGACCAAAAAATATTATGTATAATTTACTTAATAAAATCTACATCTAAAACTCTGAAAATTACATCTCATTTAAAAACTGCTGGAAAAAGAAGTTAGATGTTATTTTCCTATAATTGTGTACTTTAAAAACATTAGATAAAGTGCTGTTTCTGTGGTATTCTTTATGATAAAGAAGTTCATAGCATCACTTTTGAAGTATTTTTAAGTTGGATATTGTATCTTAATGAATACATAGGATTGGTTTATACCACCTAAAGTTGATATCAACAAAATCTTTCACCCAAAACAGCTTTGCATTTCAAATTCCCTGGAGTGAAATTTAACCTTCCAAAATCTGATCCAGAATATTATGTCAGCCGGCTCTTTCGAGGAGAACCTTTCCCTGACATAGCAGTCAAAACATGCTAGTTTGGATTTTGGTTATAAACAACTGCAAGATTTCAGTAGGTTCACCCACCAAAGTGCATTTCCTGCCCATATGAGTGCTCATCGTGAGTGAGCTAGGTAGCTCTGCCGGTCCCAGCCTTTGAAGGGCCGTGTTGACAAGGCTGCATCTCAACATGTACTCATGTGCTTCCAAGTTTTCCACAGCAGAGGGGAGGAAACATGACAGCCTGTGACACAATTCTGCTCACCTTTCATTGGTCAAAGCAAATCAGTGATCATCTCAACTTCAAAGAGGGTGGGAGAATATTGTCTGACCACCCGCCTTCTAGGAGAACTGGAGAATTTGTCACTAGCCCTACTGACTATCACTTCCGCTTTGCTTCTTACTCCTCTGGACATTGGCACCAGATAACAATCCACACTATCTATCCCTCTGTTTTGGACTCATATTATCAATCCAACGAACTTACATTATCAATCCAACGACAACAAAATATTTCCTCCTTTTAGACCCATCATATTAAAAGCAAAATCTCCTTTTTTCTTAAAACCAGCATCCCTAGTATATCACAAATAGGTAGAGCCAGACTACATAGGTACATTTTAAAAAAAGAGAAGTTGGTAGCCCCGCTGTGGCAGAGATGACTAGTTGTTCACCAAAGATGATGACCTTCCCCATCACTACCACTGGGTGGTCACTGGTGAGTTGCAACAGAGGCTGTATTTCTCAGACCCTGCAATAGGCGGTTACATGACTCAGTTCTGGTCAATGAAATGTAGATGGAAGTGTCATTTCCCACTTTCAGGCCCAGCCCATAAAAATCTCCTGCGCCATATGCCATTCTCAGCTTCTGGCTGGATGCTGATGCCTGTGGCAATCTAGAAAGCCGCATGTTGAAGATGGTAAAGCCTCGATCATCCTGGTCTCCAAAGGACCATGTGACCCAGAACTTCCACCAATCCCCTACCCTGCTGATGATACATACAAATATTTTACTAAAAATAGTTTTATTTTTTAAGTTTATAAAAATAAACTTGGATTATGATAGATAAACTTTAAGATGGGGTAGTATAATAATTGACAAAATACTCTAAAAGTGTAATTTAAAAAATGTTTTGGTTGACCTTGACAATGACAAGATCAACTAATGTAATTCCTTAGCTATTTAGGAATCTCTCTCCATTCCTTGGTGTATATTCTCTGGATAACTGCACCGCCTGATTAGAAGAGAACTTTCCAGCAAATGCAGGAAGAACTGCACTATTCTCCATGGTCCGGAAAAGGCTACAGAGGGGACAGCCAGTGTCTGGTTTTATAACAGCCTTTCCTTATCACTGATCTCCACATGGAGAGGAGATATAATCACAACATCAGTGATGGTCTAACGCTGATGGGCGTTAGACCATCAGCGTTAGATGTCCCTAAGTGTCTCATGACAGAAATAGTTCCTAACACGTGAACTTAGATACGTGATACTACTGAAATTTTGTCATGCTCCTCAAAGCCCTATCAACGCTACTATGTTGCTGCAAACAGAATGCTCTGTTTCTTTTCCCCCAGGGGTCACACAGAGAGGCTGTATTCCCCAGCCACCCTTGCCAGTTAGGTGGGTCACGTGACAGAATTCTGACCAGTGAAGTGACGGCACAAGAGATGTGAGCCCTTCTCAGACCCATTGGAGGCCTCAAGGCCTCCCAAGGGGAGAGCAGAACTAGCTGGTTCCTGAATGAATGCTTAGAACAGCATGGTCCCTACCCAACCAGCTCAGGACTGTGACGAGAGAAAGCAATAAACCATGGAGATCTCGTTATGCAGTTAGCACACTTAGCATGCCCTCATGAATATATTAGGACTGTTGCCTTTGCCCCAGAGAACCACGTGCAAGGTTAAAACTAAAAGGGATGGTATGTAAAGTATACCTCAACAAAGCTGTTAATTTTAAAAAGAAAGTCCAGGGGTCCCTAGTGATGTATTCCAACCCCGCCTCTACTCCCATCCCCACCCCGTTGAGTTTGGCTCTTCCTACTTGTTTAACAACTCCTACAGAATGCTTCTTGCCTCGGCTGTCAGGAATACCCAGACTTGGCCACAGCCCACCCTCTCTTGGCCTCTTCTTGCATTCTAGGGTACTTAAGGAAATTTCAGTCTTCTGAACTTAGCCTGCCTATACTATGCCCTCTGCTAGAATGCTCTTCCCCCCTCACCTCTGCCTGCCCAACTCCACCTGTGCTCCCTGCCACCCCTACCGAGGCCTTCCCTTTGGAAGGCTCAGATGGGAAAGACATCTCTGAACTCCTACAACCCTTTTTCTGGACAGCTCTGAGGGTTCACCTATGCCCCCCGCCCCACCTCATCTATGTGTGATGACAATAGGTGGACATCTCTGCCCTGCTAAGGGGCAAGCTCCTTGCAGTCAGGGACTCCATCTGCCAGCACACGGATGATATTCAATAATAAACGTTAAATGAATGCATGCTTCGTGAGAAGAAGACATGATGGTCCCTCACCGGCCCCCACCCGGAGCACCCAGATTTACAAGGCAGAGAAGGCAGAGAGAAAAAGAAAAAAATCTCTTAATTAAGGACGTATGAAAAGTTGCTTAAATTTCAGACATTTTTAAAATAAAAATGCCTTTAGATAAACACTATTTTTGATCTATATTGATGTATAACACACACACAGAAAAGTGACCATCGAGGGTACAGCTTGATGAATATTCAGCCAAGTGCTCACCCCATGCAGCCGGCACGTCATCAAGAGACAGAGTGTTCTCAGCAATCCAGAAGGCCCTCCCCCCTGTCAGTAAATACTATTTTAAAAGAAAAGGAAGGAAGGGGAGGGGGGGCAGGCATCCACTTAAAAAGAAAATTAGAAACACTGCAACAGGCAGGGGGCGGGGGCAACTCCCGCCCTCGCGGACACACGCCCGTGGGGCTTTTCCGGGCCCCGGGGAAAATTCTCACGGGATTAAACAGACCCACCAAATAGGTGATCGCGGAGCCAACACACACCGCCTGCTCTCCTGCGCTCTTTTTCTGAACCTGGACAGGCAGGGCATCCTTTGGGCTTCCTTCCAATGGGCTGTGCCTCCGCCAGACTCCAGGCAGAGAACCCTGGGCTTTGGAAGGAACAAAGTCCCATATAAAGGCCTGAGAAGCAGCTTCTGTTATAATGTCACTCCAGGCCTCAGCGCTCTGAGAACAGGCTCCATTCAAGCCTGTCTACCAAGTCTCTGCGGTGCGCTGGAACAGGGAAATCAGGAACCGTCTTTGGTTTGGTTGCAGTTTTGTCTCTGCCGGGATCTTGGTATGAGATAGAGACAGGCATGTGATGAGATAGTAGATAAGTGTGTAGGTAGTTAGATAAAAATTCTAGACTATCTGCAGGAAATTCTGAAGGCAAGGTCCCAGAGTGGGGGCTGGGCATCCATGATATGGGGGGATTTCTTGTTTATGGGTGGTACAGGTAGTTTGGGGTCTTATATTTCAGTTCCCTATATTAAGGGAACAACAAAGAGAACTAATAAATTGGATCAGGCAGAGGGGCTATAAAGGGGATGTTTCTAAAGCATTATAGTTCCTTATAATCTTAAACTTAATTCTTCCCACCTTCCACAGTCTGCACACCATTTTCCTCCCGTATTTCCTGTTCTGAAGTTTCCAGAGGAGGCAAACTGCAGGGCTTTGGGTTACATGATTAGATGGGAGGGAGGGGGTGCCTGAGTTTTGGTTGATCTGGGAGATTTCAGGAGGATCACCCAATATTCCTGTTGCTTCCTGTAAGTGCAAGGGAATCTACTGATTTTCTTTTTTTTTTTTTTTTAAGATTTTATCTATTTATTTGTCAGAGAGAGAGCACAAGCAGGCGGAGCGGCAGGCAGAGGAGAAGCAGACTCCCCACTGAGCAAGGGAGCCCCACACAGGACTCGATCCCAGAACCCTGGGATCATGACTGAGCCACCCAGGCGCCCCTCCACTGATTTTCAAAACAGATATTCTATACAAAATATCCACTCCACAGATATTTACCAAGGCCCTTGCTTTGCATGGGCCAAGCACTGTGTTAGGCCCTGGGGAATCCGGCGATGAGCAGAGCAGTCACTGTCCCTGAGAAGTCCCAGTCTGATGGAGGAGACAGCCCGGTAAAAGAGCTGTCCTCCCCTGGAAGAAGCATTAGGACAGCTGCCCTTCCCAGCTGTGGGACCCAGGGCAAGTCACCTAACTTCTCTGTGCATTGCTTTCATTATCTGCGGATGAGGATAATAGGAGCGCCCCTCCTTCGCAAGTTATGAGGGTTAAATAATATATTTAAAGGGCTTGGAACAATATAAATCACATAGAAAGGGCAATGGGAGAGTTTGTTCTTGTGGGTGGTGACAGTATTGTTATTCTTGGAGTGGTTACTGATGGAGACAATACTTCCCTCCCCCCGTGCTTTCCCAAACCAGAAGGCCTTCCCCAAGGAGGTCAGGCAAATGGAGTATTGAAGAGGAGGAGTTGGTCAAATGGCTGAGGGGCCCGGGGAATTGGGGAAGGAGAAGGGAGAGAACACTAAGGGGAGAAGGTGGAGCAGAAAGAGGAGCCTGGGGAGGCACAGAGGTGCGGACAGCATGGCAAGTATGCGAGCAGAAAGCAGTTTCATTCAAACGGGGAGGTGATTTAGAAGATAAGCCATCAAGTTAAGGTTAGACCATAATGGACAGATCACAAAGGGTCTGATGCATCATGCTAAGGAGCTGGAATTTTACAAAACCAATTTACAGAAAAATCTTTTCTAGAAATGTGTGAAATGCTTACTCAGCTGTATCAGCAAAAGTGCCCTGCGTGACCGATTACTGATAATAAGAATGGAAAATGCATGGAAGGGCCCACAGGTACCTGGCTCTGCCTGTAGATCCTTGGGTTTGTGGACTGTGATGATTTCGTGTAGCTTCTTTTCTCTGTCCCTGGAGTGGCTCCCCTCTACCCACATGGCATGGTGGTAATAGCCTACCACCCTGATGGCATTCGAGGCTCTGACAAACTCTTCTGCTGTCCTTCCCAGCACCCTTTTGTCCTTACTATCAGAACCCTGACATTTTGTTCTGGTGTCCACACTTCTCTGCCATCCAGGAACTCAGCAGAGAAAATCCTGATTAGTTGAAACCACTCATGTACTTCTACCCCCTTTCCCAACGATGGGCTGAGGGATAGGTGGGCACTTGCCACAATTCTGGCCAGAGACAAGAGGGAACCCAGAAAGCTTCTGGGAAAGTTCTCTCTCTGAAAAAGCAATGCAGAAGCAGGCATACCTCTTCTTCCTCTGTATGTGGTATTGGCTGAGTGACACCTGGAATTATATGTCCTCTAGAACATCCAACACAATGTCTTCCATAGTATAGTTCAATAAGTTTATGTTCCGTTGAAACATGAAGACTTAGAACAACTTCCTATGACATAATTAGGGTGGTTGTTATCCCTTTGGCAGATTAGGAAGCTGAGAGAGATGAATGAGCAAATATTAGGTCTAGAGAATAAGCAGAAATAAACCTAGTTCTCAGGATTGCTAGTGTTTCTACAATACTGGGATGCTTCTCTTTCATCTATGGGCCAAAAATTTTCACAAAGATTGGAATTTGTGCCCAGACAACAAAGGAAGGTATCGAAGTAAAGTAAATTGCTGGATTAAAATGACTTTTGCATTTTTGTTCACACTGGATAAGCCATTGGAGGCTGAACTAAAACATATGAAAAGATGGGTTCTAGTGCTTTTTCAAGTCAAAAATATACCTAGATGTCTCCATCAGATAGCTGCCCCAACCAGGAAGAACAACCAATAATAGAGCTTGCCAATTAGTGTGCCCCAAAAGCATCGGGGTCCTTGGAGAGGCAGGCACTGTCTCATGGTTTGAGGAGCCTCTTCACTTGACCTTAGTGGCACAATCAGTTTGCACTGCTATCACCAAGAACTATAGACTGGATGGCTTGTAAACGACCAACATGTATTTCTCAGGCTTGCAAAGGCTAGACATCCAACATCAGGGTACCCGATGGTCAGGTTCTAGTAGGGCCCTCTTCCAGGCTGCCATAGTCTCGTGTGTCCTCATACAGCAGAAAGGGGGCCAGAGAGCTCTGTGGTTCCTTTTACAAAGGCACAAATCCCCAAAGGCCCCCACCTAATACTACTACATTGGGGGTTAAGATTTCCATATCTGAATCGGCTGGGGGACACAAAGAGTCAGTCCATTGTACCCAGTGCGCCATACAAATGTTGTTATTATTCACGTGTGCCAGGACATGAAATACGTTCGGGAAGCCCATGCCAGTCTTCCCATGTCTTTCCCCGAATCTCCGTATCTCCCACTGCTGTCTTTCATAAACCCTCCATTTCAGCAAACTGATCTGCTCACTGTCCCCCAAATACTTTGAGGCTTGGAAACCTTCCCCTCTGATTCCTCCTCCTACCTTAAATCCTAGGCCTCCCTCTGCATATTAAATTTTTTTTAAATTCCACCCAAAGTGATCTCTTCCCTCAAACTGTTATATTTTTGTAACAAACATTATATAATGTACTTAATCTGACCTATACGTACTATCATATTGTACATCCTAACTTTGCTTCTGCACATCTCATCTCTCCAACTAGACCATAAATAATCCCTCTGAAGACTATCACACTGAGCTTTCCTCATAGCAAATGATTCATTTTTATTTTTATTTTTTTTTTAAGATTGTATTTATTTGACAGAGAGAGACACAGCGAGAGAGGGAACACAAGCAGGGGCAGTGGGAGAGGGAGAAGCAGGCTTCCCGCGGAGCAGGGAGCCCGATGCGGGGCTCCATCCCAGGACCCTGGGATCATGACCCGAGCCGAAGGCAGATGCTTAACGACTGAGCCACCCAGGTGCCCCAAATGATTCATTTTTAATCTGTTTATTAACCACTGACAGATCTTACGGGATTATTTGCTCATCTGTCCTACCTTGTCATTCCTGTGATGGTTGGAAGTGATATAGAAGTTCATGTATGTCTACTGATAATAAAACGTGGTGCTAGATGCATGGAGATCCACAGAAGGGAGGGTAGAGAAGAAAAGAGAAACATATCAATAAAGCAGGTAAATGATGAAGCCTAGAGGTCTTCTAACTGAGGATGAAAGAGGCCCTAACTAGTAAAGGATTCTTCTGCAAGGAGGAAGTATCCACAGAAAGGAAGGAGACATTGACCATTACTTCTGCCTTGGAACGCTTATGACATATAGTCAAATTTTAGCGGCTATATTAGAATTTGGGGAAGGGCAGGGTAGTTTTAATCTCAAACCACCAATAAAGCCTGAACTGTTTGCAAGTTCAGTCATAGAACAGACAATATTTGCATAATTGGACTTAGCTGAGTAGTTCCTTCAGCGGCAAGGAGACCCAAGAGCCAGCGTCTAGCACTTCAGAATACTAATGCCTATGTATGGGAAGTGCAGGGTGGAGGGGGTGATCAGGTTGGGATGTGTCCCCTGAGTGTGACTGAGCCAGGGCTAGGAAGGGATCTGTTGAATGGTTTGGGAACAGAGCTGGCCAAGCTCATGGCCCCTCTGTGGTCAGCTCATCTGCCCCCATTAGCCTCCCTTCAACACTCTGGGGGAAGCACAGCTTGGCCAACTCCTCCAGATGGTTCCTTGGCCCCTCATTCAGAATCAACCAGGAGGGCCAGCTCTGAGGCTTCTAAATCTGCCAGCCTCCTAAGGGAGTATTCCTAAATAGGAATATACTTGGGGAAGCTGATGAGGCCCCTCTAAATATTTGGGAGGCAGTCTTCGAATCAAATGGTTCGTCTGCTGCTGTCAAGGATTATAGGTCCTTGGGTGTGAACTCTAGTACAGGAAACCCTGGGCTGGAGGGGAGGGGACACTGGTTGAGGATCTGAGTGGGCTTCGGGGTTCCAGAAGGAATTGAGGTCACCTGGAAAATACAGAACTACTCTAAAAATTATTTAGGATGGCTTTTCTATGGATTCTCTATTCCCATGGGACTCCAGCCATATACATATATATATATCTCAGTGACACAGTCTGTCTGATGATAAGACAGTGCTCAGCTCCCTAGTTCTCCCATGACACCAAGGAACCTTCTATTTTTTCTGCAGCCAATCATTGCTCACAGTAAGTCTCCCCCTACAATACACATGGACATACCAGTGATATTTTGGACCCTCAATGCTCTGAAAATACAGAGAAATGTCTCAGCAAGGTAAAGAAGCAAGCTCCCAGACCTTGTCTTTGAAAATATTCAGTGTGGTAACTCAGGTCCCTGGATCACTAGGTTTCTCTCCCCCCATCCCTCAGTTACAGCGTATGAACAAGGGTCCATCTGAATTCCCATGGAAAAAAAAATTAATTCAGTGAGCTTTGCAGGACTAATGGGTTTAGTGTGGCTCTTAAAAATCTTCCTACCAGGCTGTTTGTCTAATATTGTGGCTGTTAGGCCTTTTCTTCTCAGAACTATCTAGAAAAAACTATCTATTTCTGTCTCGTGTGTTTATGTCTTATGAGTGTGTATTTTAATTTGTTTCAGCCTCTCCCCTTCTAAAAAATTCATTCAAAGCGGAGAATATATGTATGGTAAACATTGTTCACTCTCATGCTTCACTCTGGGCTTAACAGGAAATGCATTTCTGACACTTTTAAAATGAGCAATCACACGTATAATCAACTTGGTTAAAACTTCCTTCCTGGTAACTGCAACACTTCCTCTGCATCTGGATATGCAGGGAGACCCAGAAAAGCGGAAGAGTTTAGAGGCACACTGGGTAGATTCGAATTTGTTTTGTTTTCAAAAATTAAACAAATGATCCTTCAGCATCATCACCTCCGCTGCTTTATCAGGTATTACTTCCTTCTATTTTTTGCCCTTTTGTTGGGTCTGACTCGGGCTAGTGACACTTCCGTCTCAGCTCGAATATTTTTATCTGGAATGGCTGTCGGTTCTTGAGATGATACCACCACTGAATGTCTCCTTGTCATTGTCTAGTCCAACCTAGACATGTGGCTATCCACAAGGTTCCGGCAAAACCTTTTTCAGGTGCATCTGTCCTTTTTTGTTGTTTTGTTTTTGTTTGAGAGGAAGGGGGAGGGCAAGGGGCTTGTGCCAGCTGGGCTTCACGTTCTTACAAGTGCATGCTTAGTGCCTATTGTGCCTAACGGTGTTTCTGACGCCTTCTCTTAAGAGGAGAGAGCTTCGTAGCCTCAGCCATGAAGGAAAGCAGTGAGTATTTAGCCAGCCCGTTTTCTTCTGCATTTTGTATCTTGTGAGATTGTTTGGTATCGCAGAGGCAGAAGTGATTGCTGTGTATTTGTCTTTTGCCTCAACTTGGACCTATTTTATTTCAACTTGGTGTCAATATAAATGTATCTTATGGTTCTCTTCTTTGGCAGTTAATCTATAATGTAGCCACAGACCAAACAGTGAATTAAAAGCTGCAAGAGATAGTCCTTTGGGACAGTTGATTTCATGTCTCTACTAAATATAACTTCATCATTTTTGAAGAGAGGGGATGTTGACTTTAAAAGTAAATTGAGGTCAAGATTTGAATAGAAGTTTGGATCTAATGAACCTTGTCTTGATCATCTTTTAATCAAACTCTCCTTTTTGGTACACATCAAATGGTCTGCTATTTCTTAAGGAAATAAGTAGTTACGAGTCTCACTAACATTAGTCATTTAAGAGAGTAAACGATATTTTCTGAAACATTAATTTTTGTTTCGATATTTGATTCTTATTTAGAATATAACTTACAATGCCATGATATAAGTATGAAAATAAAAACCCTCCATTGTATTTCAATTTTAATATTTTTAGTATTTATTTGAAGTGTTTCCTATTGCATTCTGTCACATTTATACTGAAATGTTTTGTGAAGGGTAGGTACTTATTAAAGATTTAGGAAAAGAGTGAACTGATGAGAATAAATTTGTGAATTCTCATTATAGAGATGAAAATATGAGGGCAAAAAAGAAGTTAAATTATCCATTGGGGTCCAGATAGCAGGTCACTGGAGTCGAGAAATCCTTCCTTCCATCCTGTGGCTTCTCCACTATGGAAGGCAGAGCAGATGGAATGAATTGGTGCAAAATTAAACATCTGAACATTCCTACCAGAAGAGCACAGCCTTGGGGGACTCTCCTAAGATACTGCTCTAATGGAGCAAAGACATTTCACAATTCAAAAACTTAAATACCTGCAAATATTCTTGCTTTGCAACTTCACCCATTCTGATGGTTTTGAATATTATCAATGAAATTACTACCTTTCCTAACTAGAAAGGGAAAAAATGAAAAGCAAAAGACAGGAAGTTGGCTAGAGAGTAGATACCTGATCCAGACAGCTTGAAAATCACGAATGTGCAGCATGGTTGGGTGAGGTGTCTGAGTCCCAAGGAGAAGTGTCAGACTGACCAAAGACAAAACAAGTTGAAGGCCTGTTTTCAAAGTGGGTTTCAGCATCTCACACTGCGCCTTGTAAATTAGAACTCGGCCCTTTAAGTGGATGATTTTACTCCTCTATCCGTATCAGTATGCTTAAGAACAACAATTAACCACTTGGAGCCATCGTAACATGTCAGGGACCGTGCGAGATGAGTGCTTTACATGTCTCTTTTTAATTAAATTTTCAGACGTAATGAGAGTACACAATAAATGAACTCCCATATACCTATCGCCCATACTGAACAAGGATATTACCTTATCTAATCCTCACCTCCACCGTCTGAGGTATTCCGAACCCCAACTGACAGGTGGGAAACAGACGAAGAGATCATTTAACTAGCTCAAGGCAGCCAGGTGCTAAGTGGCGGGATCAGGATTCACGGGCCCCGATTCCAAACCCGCCCCCCGCCCCCCGTATCTTCGTGCGCGCATCATTGCCATTCTTCGCCCTTCTCCTTCTGCCACCTCGTGGAAAAAATGTAAACAGAAAGTGCCTTCCCTGTGTCTGTGCTCCCAGGTCATGTCGGGCATGGAGCTGAAGCACCATGAACAGCCCGTGGTTCTGAGAGAGGACAACGGCCGCCGGCGCCGGAGGATGAAGCCGCGCAGCTCCGCAGCCAGCCTGTCCTCCATGGAGCTCATCCCCATCGAGTTCGTGCTGCCCACCAGCCAGCGCAACAGCAAGACCCCTGAGACGGCGCTGCTGCACGTGGCCGGCCACGGCAACGTGGAGCAGATGAAGGCCCAGGTGTGGCTGCGCGCGCTGGAGACGAGCGCGGCGGCGGACTTCTACCACCGGCTCGGGCCGGACCACTTCCTCCTGCTCTACCAGAAGAAGGGCCAGTGGTACGAGATCTACGACAAGCACCAGGTGGTGCAGACCCTGGACTGCCTGCGCTACTGGCAGGTGCTGCACCGGAGCCCGGGCCAGATCCACGTGGTGCAGCGGCGCGCGCCCTCCGAGGAGACGCTGGCCTTCCAGCGGCAGCTCACCGCCCTGATCGGCTACGACGTCACCGACGTCAGCAACGTGCACGACAACGAGCTCGAGTTCACGCGCCGCCGCCTGGTCACGCCGCGCATGGTCGAGGTGGCTGGCCGCGACCCCAAGCTCTACGCCATGCACCCGTGGGTGACCTCCAAGCCCCTCCCGGAGTATCTGCTGAAGAAGATCACCAACAACTGCATCTTCATCATCATTCACCGCAGCACCACCAGCCAGACCATCAAGGTCTCGGCCGACGACACCCCAGGCACCATCCTCCAGAGCTTCTTCACCAAGATGGCCAAGAAGAAGTCTCTGATGGATATCCCGGAGAGCCAAAGCGAACAGGATTTTGTGCTGCGCGTCTGCGGCCGGGACGAGTACCTGGTAGGTGAAACGCCCATCAAAAACTTCCAGTGGGTGAGGCATTGCCTCAAGAACGGAGAGGAGATTCACCTGGTGCTGGACTCGCCTCCAGACCCAGCCCTGGACGAGGTGAGGAAAGAAGAGTGGCCACTGGTGGACGACTGCACAGGAGTCACTGGCTACCACGAGCAGCTGACCATTCACGGGAAGGACCACGAGAGTGTGTTCACCGTGTCCCTGTGGGACTGCGACCGGAAGTTCAGGGTCAAAATCAGAGGCATTGATATCCCTGTCCTGCCCCGGAACGCCGACCTCACGGTTTTTGTGGAGGCAAACATCCAGCACGGGCAGCAGGTCCTTTGCCAGAGGAGAACCAGCCCCAAACCCTTCACGGAGGAGGTGCTCTGGAACGTATGGCTTGAGTTCAGTATCAAAATCAAAGACCTACCCAGAGGAGCTCTACTGAACCTCCAGATCTACTGCAGCAAAGCTCCAGCGCTGTCTGGCAAGGCCTCTGCAGAGACTCCCGGTTCCGAGTCCAAAGGCAAAGCTCAGCTTCTCTATTACGTGAACCTGCTGCTGATAGACCACCGGTTCCTGCTGCGCCACGGGGAGTATGTACTCCACATGTGGCAGATTTCCGGAAAGGGAGAAGACCAAGGGAGCTTCAATGCAGACAAGCTCACGTCGGCAACCAACCCAGACAAGGAGAACTCCATGTCCATCTCCATTCTTCTGGACAACTACTGTCACCCAATCGCCTTGCCTAAGCATCGGCCCACCCCTGACCCCGAAGGGGACCGGGTTCGAGCGGAAATGCCCAACCAGCTTCGGAAGCAACTGGAAGCGATCATAGCCACTGATCCACTTAACCCTCTCACGGCAGAGGACAAAGAATTGCTCTGGCATTTTAGGTATGAAAGTCTTAAGCATCCAAAGGCCTATCCTAAACTGTTTAGCTCCGTAAAATGGGGACAGCAAGAAATTGTAGCCAAAACATACCAACTGTTAGCCAGACGGGAGGTCTGGGACCAAAGTGCTTTGGATGTTGGGTTAACGATGCAACTCCTGGACTGCAACTTTTCGGATGAAAACGTAAGAGCCATCGCAGTTCAGAAACTGGAGAGCTTGGAGGACGATGATGTCCTGCATTACCTGCTACAGCTGGTCCAGGTAGGGATGCTGCTATGCTCCACAGAGCACTCTCCTCAAAGAGTTTATTTGGGTGTACGCGGGCACCCCATCCAGTTGTCATCAAATGCCCTTTGTCCCTAGCGTCACAATCAGTCACAGTAGATCTGATGAAGCCATGTCAAAAAATAGTGAACTGTCCCATTTACTTTTTTACTCTCTTGCAGGGGTTGCCAATAAGCATTTTGAAGACCTAAGTAATTTTGCTTTTTAGGAAAACTGGCCCTACAGGAGTACTTTTGTTCTCATTTACTGTATGAGTAACAGATCCGATTTATTGAATGCTCCCTTGTGCCCAGACTCTGAGGCTCCATGTGATTTGCATGCTTTTCCTGTATTCTCACATTGGACTCTCCCAACTACTATGATGGAGGTCAAATTAACATTTGCATTTTATGTGTAAGGACACAGGGGCACGGAGAGTCTAAGTAGTGTGCTTCAGGTCACATATTGGGAAAGAATCAGACCAGAAATCCAAACCAGGAGGTCTGACTCCAGGCCTTACTCTTTTCACTGCCTCCAATATCCTGCATCAACCCCGTGTCAGGATAGTGTGTCCTAGAGAAAAAAGATCAGCCTCTCTGATCACGCTCATCACCATCCATAGAATAACATCTCCTCTCTGGGTGGCACCTCGAAAGCCCCTCTCGTTAGACAGGTCTGGTCCAGGATTTCCACTCGGGGTTCTCACATCTTTCCCTGTTGTCCAGAGGGGCTCAGCAATTTGACTACGATTTACCTAGGAAGTTGGAAAAAAGGAGGCATGATTCCACACACCACGGCCGTTCCCGGATGGTACTGTGCTGCTTAACAAGGAAGAGGAAGTAAAGGAATTGGAAGAGAAATGTTTATTTTAGAGTGCAGACATGTCCCTTTATTAATTCAACAACACGTACTGAGTGTTTCCCCTGTTCTGGATGCTAGATATAGAGTGGTGATCACAACCGAGCCAGTCTCTGCCCGCCCACCCCCTTATAGCTTGTGGTGCGGTGGAGGAGATTGACAGCAAATGCATACACATACAAACATATTTAATACCAAATTGTTCACAGGCTTTGGGGGAAAACTGCAGAGTATTATGAGAAAATAGGCAGGAGTCCTGGGGATACTTAATTTAGCTGGAGGAAACCAGGGACAGTTTTGAGTATGTGATGTTTGACCTGAGATCCCAGGCTGTGTTAGACACTAAACAGCCAAATCATTAGCCATCATTAGAGGAAGGCCCCGGAGTTTTCTGATGAGCATTTTGGATATTCTCAACTTCAACTCTGAATCTTCACCTTCTCATTAGGTGGATACTTGAAACATGACACTCGACCTTTGTTTTCATCTATTAAATGTACTTAATATTTTTTCTCTGCCGACTTAATTCAGATACTGTCATCACACAAATGAAAATTAATGAAATTTAATTCACTGATGAATTATTTTTCATTGTCATTTTCACAAGTCAATTTTGCAGAACTCGAAAATGAATAGCATTCTTCTTGGAACTGTTTTAAATGAAAGAGGTCAATAAGTAACACTAACATTGAATTTGTGGTCATAAATTTGAGAAAGAGCCATCATTTGTAAAACTATTTGAGACATTTTCAGATATGGCAGAATGACTCATTCCTGATGAAAATGGTCTCCTGGTTGAGATCTACATTGTGTTTACAGAAGTGAAACATGAATAAGGTCAAAAAGACTCACGTTCGAGGTAGAAACTTACAACTGATTCTGAAGTCAGTGGCTAACTAACCACATTTTCAGAATTCAGACCTTCACAGCAGCTACAGACACCTACTGGCCCACACCCATGAGAAGCACCTTTGACGGCATGGGGATAAGAGAGATATTATCACTCAGTCTTGATCATTTCCAAACTGGAAAACCAGAGTAAGAACTGGAAATTGTACCAAGAATCCTATAAGCCTGCAAACATAAAGTGGAATGGGAATTTCTTTGGTTCCTTGGGGAAAAAAAGATAGGCCACTTCTATTTGTAAAGGAAATACTCTCTAAGAGTATTTTTAATTTCATGTAAGCCTCTCTTTATGCATACACATGATATCCACCCTCTAACTTTTTGTATGCATCTTATTTGCTAGTCTTGCGGCTGTTAAAATGATGAGCTATTGCAGACTTACTGTAAATACAGAGAATGAAATAACAAATATTCATACACCCACCATTCTTAATTATTTTTTCCACTTTACTGTGCTTTTCCCTCAGTCATAGAGCTGTCTGCCACCCAAGTCAATATCTCTGTGATAGCCAAAGCATATGAAAACTACGAAACCTGAAGGAGCATCTAAAATCCGAGACTTTTCAGACAAAAACCTCTGTCTACACTGCCACATGGCAGGGGGTAGTGATCACTCTGTGTGGACGGTCCAGGCCTGCTATTTACTTGCAGGAAGGGCCTGTGAGGCAGCTTGGTGACTTGCCAGTGAGAAGCCAAACAAACGTCTTGAGCAAAAGAGGAGCGATAGGATTTTTAGGATCTTCACATCTAACAGATACTTTTCTCCTTATATGTACTATTATCTCCACTGTCCACTTCCTTTCCAACAAGCTCTTTTACATCCCACTTTTGTGGATTTGTTATAGCCATTCCCGTGGGTCCTGTCTGTCCTTCCAGTAAATCAAGTAAGCCCTTAATGGGAGCTAAAGCCTTACCACTTCACCTTTGAAGTTATCAAAAGCACATAACGGTAAGTCAAGTGTTCTTGCTTCTAGGCCCAGGCCCTAAGCAAGTGGTTCACTCTGGCCCAAAGGGTCCTCGAAAAGAAAGGGTTGACTTGAGTGACTGGTAAGATTCTCATCACCCTCGCCCGGAAAGACCCAGGAAGGCAGACCATTTCCCCTCCATTCCCTTTTTCCTGATGAACCAACACAGAATGCAGTCCTACAAGTGCCCGTGTGTTCTTCCCTCAGGCTGTGAAATTTGAACCATATCACGACAGCGCCCTGGCCCGATTTCTGCTGAAGCGAGGCTTAAGAGTAAGTCCTTCCACTTCGATCATAGCGGGGCATTTCCAAAGTTAGCAAGAATTGACTGCCAGAGCGTGAGTCACAATAATTTCATCCTTCTCGTTCCCACCCTCAGAACAAAAGAATTGGTCATTTCTTGTTTTGGTTCTTGAGAAGCGAGATAGCCCAGTCCAGGCACTATCAGCAGAGGTTCGCCGTGATCCTGGAAGCCTATCTGAGGGGCTGCGGCACGGCCATGCTACACGACTTCACCCAACAAGTTCAAGTGATCGAGATGCTGCAGAAGGTCACCATTGATATTAAATCGCTCTCTGCTGAAAAGTATGATGTCAGTTCCCAAGGTACAGTGGCTGCGTTCTCGGGGTTCCCTTTCCAAAGGGAACCTTCATTTCCAAATGCCATCATCCCTGTGATTCTTCTCCTTCAGGAAGGCAAGTCGCACCTTCCGAAAGGGAGCCCCAAGGACACATTTTTTTAATCCTCTGTCTCTGTGGAGTAAGCAAATTTAAAGCTCTCCTTTTACACATTCATATTTTTTTGAACTATACATGTATACGTGCTAATGATGAATTTATGATAATAGTCATTAAGCTCTTTGAAAAATTAAAAAAGCATTATGCCGATGTAAGATGGATTAAGAACAATTGCACGCACATACGCAAAGATTAGTTCTTTGCAAATATTTACCAGTTTCCTCCCTTTCGATATATGTGTGTAATTTTCAAATTTTCAGTCTTTTAAAGAAATGAATTGTTGAGAAGCTAATTAAAAATCTGTGTGTATATATATTTATATATATATATATTTATATATGTCAGGGTACTTGTATACATATGTAGATACCTCCTCTCTGAAGTCATTTCCAATGTGATCTTATGCCTAAGAAATCCTGCCCCTGCCCCTAGGAAAATTAATCACTCTTTCTCTGTATTCCCATAGGTTTGGGTTGATACTGTATTAAATTATAGTCATTAACACATCTTTCTGGTCTGGTAAACTGTATGAGCCTTGAAACTAGGGGATATTTCTTATTCATTTTTGTATACCTAGACCCAGCACTATGGCTCCTAATGGACACACTCTAACATACTCAGCCAGTATTTTAAACTTTTAAATATTCTGAATTTCCACTTTTTCTCTGTCTTTTCCAATACACCTGCAGTGCTCTCTCCTAAAAAATAATAATGGTAATAATCATCTGACTTCTATTTGCTTTGTATGTAAGAAAGGGAAACACTTGTCCTGGCCTCCAGTATGATATCCAGGAAGTCATTTTTAACCTACATATTTTGCCTTAGAATTTAGAATTCTGAAGAACTCTTGAATTTTGAGGCTATCACGTTGTCTCCACATAACCTAACTTCCTCTTTTGAAAAGAATTTACAGAACCCTAACCGAATGGCATTTAATACGGTCTTCAAATGTCTGTTCCCCAAACCACACTGGCAGTTGAGAGTTTCACATTGGAATGATAACTACAGTGTTCATTCCTTAGCCTTACCCTCAAAATTCCCTCCCCTACCTGACTGGCTTGGGATTCCACGGACGCAATGCAATCCTACGCTTCTATCCTCCGCTGTCTCACGCATCATGGTCATATTGCTCACAGTAAGCCTGACTTATCATGCCACCTCTTATGTTAGTTCCTCAAAGACAGAACCCTACCCCCTGCTCCACACCAAATGGATGGAATGTTATGAAGAAATGTGGCCTCAGGAAGTGTTCTAATGTTGGTGACTTCTCGAACTCACGTAACTTTTGTGTGCTTTTGACAATTACAGTTATTTCACAACTTAAGCAAAAGCTCGAAAACCTGCAGAATTCAAGTCTCCCAGAAAGCTTTAGAGTGCCGTATGACCCTGGCCTGAAGGCAGGAGCATTAGTGGTAGGTATCACCCTGAGGTCTCCAAGTGTTCTTTGTGTCTTGAAGTTGTCTGTGCATACCTTACAGGGCCCTGTGGGTCAAAGCTAACGTGTCTAGAGAGACAGAGAAGCTGGAAAGGCCCCGAGAGGGCTCCTGTCAGGGATTTCTCTAAGCGCTAGCTACTCGAAGCCTCCACACCAGGCAATCTCCCATCCACTTGGTTTTAAATCAGCTCTCTTAGGGAATCATTCACGTACAATAAAATCTGTTCATTCTAAGTGTACAGTTCAATGAGTTTAGACAAATCATATAACCACCACCACAATCAGGATAGAGGACATTTCCAAGGAGATGTCATAGGAAAGTTTCTTTCATGTGCCTTTGCAATGAGCCCTTCCCTCCTTCCATCCCCTGTCCTGGACAACAGATCTGCCTCTGTCACGTCATTGTGCTTTTCCTAGAATTTCATGAAATGGAGTCATACCGTATGTGGTTTTTTGTATCTGGATTCTTTTCCTTGGCATAGTGCTTTCGAGATCCATCCACGTCGCTGTGTGTGTCAGCAGTCTGTTCCTTTTTTTTAATGACTGAGTGGTATTCCCCTATGTGGATATACTACTATTTGTTTTCCATTCACCTTCTGAGTAAATAATTAACAGCGAGCTAGTGGAGTCATGGTACATGTATGTTTAATTTTATAAGACACTGCCAAACTGTTTTTCCAAAGTGACTGTACCGTTTTATGTTCCCACCAGCAGTGTGAGCTCCAGTTGTCCCACATCCTCGTCAACACTATTAGCAATCTTTAATTTTAGCCATTCCAGTGGTGAAGTGGTTTCTCACTGTTGCTTTTATTTGCGTATCTCTGATGATGTTGAGTATCTTTTCATGTGCTTTGTTTTATTTTTTGAGAAGTTTCTGTTCTCATCTTTCATTCATTTTTAATGTGGGTTGCCTTCTTACTTTCAAGTTATTTTTATATTCTGGATACAAGTCCTTTATCCTTTCTCAGGTATACATTTTACAAATACCAGTCCATGGCTTGCCTTATCATTTTCTTAGTAGTGTATTTCAAAGAGCAGAGGGCTTAATTTTGATTAAGCCCAACTTATCACTTTTTTTATAGTTTTTTTTGTGTGTGTGTCCTATGATACATTTGCTTGATCCAGTAATTCTCACCCAGGGTTGACACCCCCCAAAACACACACACACACACACACACACACACGTGGTAATGTCTGAGCTATTTTTTATTGTCACAACTGGGACAATGCTACTGACATCTAGTGGGTAGAGACCAGGGATGCTGCTAAATATCCTACAATGCACAGAACAGCCCCCCAACGACAATAAATGATCTAGCCCAAAATGTCAACAGTGCCAAAGTTGAGAAATACTGCCTCATTCAATGCGACAAATACTTTTCCTAGAGTCTCATGGTTTTCACTTTTATATGTAAGTCCTTGATCCATTTTGAGTTAATTTTTGTGTACAATGAGAAGTAAAGATCAGGTATGGGTTTTTTAGAATTGAATATCCAACTTTTCTGGCACCATCTGTTGAAGACTAACCTTTTCCTGTTGAAATACCTTGGCACTTTGTCAGATATCAATTGACCATATGTGGGAGAGAGTCTATATCAAGATTCTCTAGTGCACTTCATTGATCTAAATATCTAGCCTTGGGGTGCCCAGGTGGCTCAATTGGTTGAGTTTCTGACTCTTGATTTTGGCTCAGGTCATGATCTCTGGGTTGTGAGATCAAGACCCGCATCGAGCGCTGCACTCGGCAGGGAGTCTGGGATTCTCTCTCTCCCTCTTCCTCTGTCCCTCCCGCTCACTCTAAAATAAATAAATTAACCTCTTAAATAAATAGATAGATAGATATCCTTACATCAATACCACATGCTCTCGGTTACATTCAGATGATAAACCCCTTCATGTTGGCATAAGAATCTTACAACAGTAGACTTCCATCCTTTGTACTATTTTTATCATGCCTGTAACTCCCACATATGTTATAAACCCAATAAAATAATCGTCATTATTATTGCTTTAAACAGTTAAGAATAGATTTAGCAGATTTAAGAGATTAAGCATTTTTTATATTCACCCACATACTTACACATTTGGGACTCTATTTCTTTGTATCGGTTCATGTGTCCACCTGGCATCCTTTACCTTCACCTTAAATACTTCTTACAGCGCAAGTCTTCTGGCTAGAAATTCTTTCAGCTGTTGTTTGTCTGAGAAACCTCTTTATTCCACCGTCATTTTTGGAAGATGTTTCCCCTGGACATCGAATTCTAGGGTGATTTTTTTTTCTCCCTTTCAGTAGCCTTTTCTTCTGGTCTGCATATTTTCTGATGATAAGTCTCCTGTCGTTCTCATCTTTGATTTCTGTACATGTCTTTTTACCCCAGGCTGCTTTTAGGATTTTCTTTTTAGCACCGTGGTTTCCAGCAAATTGATTATGATGGATCTTGGTATGGTTTTATGTTTTGTCTACTAGCATGTGTTGAGCTTGGATAAACGGCAGAGTTGCTCTGTATTAACAGGCATGAGGGAGTACCAGGGCCCTGTAGGAGGGGGGTGTGCCAAGGATGGGATCTGCCATTGCCTCTTTTTTTTTTTAAGATTTTTTTATTATGTTAATCACCATACATTACATCATTAGTTTTTTTTAAGATTTTATTTATTTATTTGACAGAGAGAGACACAGCGAGAGCAGGAACACAAACAGGGGGAGTGGGAGAGGGAGAAGTAGGCTTCCCGCGGAACAGGGAGCCCGATGTGGGGCTCGATCCCAGGACCCTGGGATCATGACCTGAGCCAAAGGCAGACGCTTAACGACTGAGCCACCCAGGCGCCCAACATCATTAGTTTTTGATGTAGTGTTCCATGATTCATTGTTTGTGCATAACACCCAGTGCTCCATGCAGAACGTGCCCTCTTTAATACCCATCACCAGCCTAACCCATCCCCCCACCCCCCTCCCCTCTAGAACCCTCCGTTTGTTTTTCAGAGTCCATCGTCTCTCATGGTTCATCTCCCCCTCCGATTTCTCCCCCTTCATTTTTCCCCTCCTGCTATCTTTTTTTTTTTTTTTTTTTTACATATAATGTATTATTTGTTTCAGAGGTACATTGTGGAGGCGCCCAAGAGGCAGACTCAGGTTTCCTTGGAACACAGTTTGAGAACCCTTGCTTTTAGGTGTTGTGACTTGCTCTCATAGAGCATTTCCAGATTTGGTAGGAACACTTTGTGTATTTTCACCCAGATCATTAAACATCATTTTCCAGCTAGGACTTTGTACTGGTTGTTTGTAGTGATGCTTTGCAAGAGGATTTGTGTCTCCGCATTATGCATTCATTATGTGTAGGAGCCATGTGACCATTTCCTTACAGATTGAAAAATGTAAAGTGATGGCCTCCAAGAAAAAGCCCCTGTGGCTTGAGTTTAAATGTGCTGACCCTACAGCCCTATCCAATGAAACGATTGGAATCATCTTTAAACATGGTGATGATCTGCGCCAAGACATGCTGATTTTACAGGTATGCTACTGTTAAGGAATTTTTTGTTCAATTACCTGAAAAAATAATTCCATGTTAGACCTAAAAAAAAAAATGCCTCCTATGGATTCTATTCCCATTCTCCTACTCCGTCCACACACGGTGATCAAAGATTCTGTAACAGAGAGTTTTCACGGGGGGAACGTGGCTGTAGACTATTAGATGTGCAATTAGTGAGCATCCCAGTTCTGTCTGCCTGTGAGATGCACAGCCAGTCTTCCCACATAGCCAGATAGGTCTCCCTCCCCTGACCCCTCTTGTACACAACCCATTCCTAGTAACATAAAATATAGACATATTTGGCCCCCTGGCATCCACTTTATTTGGATTTATAGACATAACTGTGCACCCACAGGTGCTCTCCTTAGATACATCACTTTGATATACATCCACATCCACAAACTCAAGTGAAGGATTTGACAGGAAGGAGAGAGAAGATGAACAGGCAGGTGATTTCAGAAATCATGCAGTTAAGTAGCAAGCGTGAACGGATTACTAGAGCAGAAGGTGGATGGTAATCAATGTTAATCATCCTCCGTATTGTCTAACATTTCCGGATCAACTTTAGCTTTGCAAACTGGTGAAATAAATCTCCATATTCCAGCTCACCATTGTAGAAGTAACATAATTTCTCATCTTTAGTGTGGCTTATTTAAAATAGGCAAACCTTGGGGCACCTGGGTGGCTCAGTCATTAAGCCTCTGCCTTCAGCTCAGGTCATGATCCCGGGGTCCTGGGATCGAGTCCCACATCGGGCTCCTGGCTCAGTGGGGAGCCTGCTTCTCCCTCTCCCACTCCCCCTGCTTGTGTTTCCTCTCTCGCTGTGTCTCCCTCTGTCAAATAAATAAAATCTTTAAAAAATTAAATAAAATAGGCAAACCTCATTGATTTAAATGTGGCCTATTTAAAAACTGGTCATGTTTTCCATTCTTTCCATTTCTGCTTGTACTTATTTCTAATATGGAAACAATAGTACCTTTTGCTCTCTTTTCAAGAATCCTATGTGTATTGTCCCAGAAGTATTAAAAAGTAAGAAAGAAAAAGAAATCCTTCAAACCTTTTGAAGGTTTGTTGCATTTCCCATAAATCTGTAGACTCCTTTGAATTATTCAAAGACAAGAGCTTCAGAAACGCAAAGCATCACTGTGCATCACTGTGTCCTTCCTCTCCCTTTGCAGGGAGGTTTGCACTTGCCTTTTATGTACTTGTTTTGATGCTGAGGCACACACTTCTTGGCAGGTGAGGGCAAGTTACAAAAGCTTATGAAGCCTTAGTCTCTCCACCTGCAGAATGGGAATGATAATCCTACTCACAGGTTAGGGTAAATGCAAAGGATCAACATAAAACAGACTCAGTAAAGTAGCCAGCATTCTCATCACTGTTAGTGTTGCCTTGGGTTAACCCAAGAGCGCCTTACGGGTAAAAACTCATAGAACGTCAGAGTGGAACATTTTTTGTTGTGGTGATATAATACACATAACTGGAGTGGAACCCCTGGACCGCTGAAACGTGATTACCGCCTCTCCCTGCACTAAGTCCATTCATCGTCTTCCCCAGAGTACATCTGAGGGACCCAACTTAAGAGGCTCCCAAGGAAAGGGAACTTCAGAGCACCCCACTGATAAATAAAGTACAGATGTTACTTACAGAGTGTACGTTAACGTACATATTTCATGTTTCCAGTTAAGATTGTCGGGTTTTTTTTAAAGGAGAAGAAAAATACATTAAACAAATATGTATTTCTAATGGAAACGTTTTTTTGTGTCCAATGTCTAGATTCTACGAATCATGGAATCCATTTGGGAGACTGAATCTTTGGATCTGTGCCTCCTGCCATATGGTTGCATTTCAACTGGGGACAAAATAGGTATGTGGTCACCTCGGGAGATGAATGTACTGCTTAGCTCACTTTAAAAGATCCTAAGCCCTTTAGTGCAAGCATTTAATACCTGGAAAATTACAAACATAATCCATATAAAAAGGAAGGCAGTGTTCCAAGGCTGGTGCCTGTGCCTCTCGATTTAATGTGGATCTGTTGAAAATATACAAATGTGGGATTCCAATCCTGTGACTATACATGGCAATGATTTTAGTTAAGAACTCATTCCCTCCTCTCTACTTCTCCACGTCTAAACTTTAGCTCGTTTCACTGCACATTAAACTTCTCTCTCACAAATAACATTTAAAAATAGATGGTAAGATCTGTCACTTATTTCAATATCTTAGAATTCACATTATTGAAGCGATTACATACTCGACTCTTAGGTGCTTTTGTAGACATTTAACATTTTTGTTTCCACCACAGATATTTTTATTCGAGCTTCTGATCTGAGAACTGTATAAAACCACTTCCATTTGACCCTTGATTAAAAAAAGGAAAAGGCAGTTTGCCAAGAACCTATGCTCAGCACATACATGCTTTTACTTGTTACCTTTTTTTTTAATATTTTTATTTATTTGACAGAGAGAGACACAGTGAGAGAGGGAACACAAGCAGGGGGGTGGGAGAGGGAGAAGCAGGCTTCCCGTGGAGCAGGGAGCCCGACGCGGGACTCGATCCCAGGACCCCAGGATCATGACCTGAGCTGAAGGCAGACGCTTAACTGAGCCACCCAGGCGCCCCTACTTATTACCTTTTAAAACCAACCTTTCATCTTTTCATTCAGGGATACTGAAAGCATGTCCCACAAAACTTCCTCCATCTTCCTCCTTTTCTTTCTCTCCCTCCTAAGAAAACCAACAGCACAAACCTGGACAATAGCCCCCTCCCATCAACAGTGACACAGCCATTCACCCTCTGGGTCAGGCACCAGGCCCCAATTTACATCAGATTCTGTGCCTCCTCCCATAGGCATGATCGAGATCGTGAAAGATGCCACGACAATTGCTAAAATTCAGCAAAGCACAGTGGGCAACACGGGCGCATTCAAAGATGAGGTTCTGAATCACTGGCTCAAAGAAAAATGCCCTATCGAAGAAAAGGTGAGCTCCTGCTTTTCCCAGCGCCGAAGGCTCCTTACACGCTTGTCATTTATGGTAGCAGTGACGGGTTCGTGTTTTCAAAGGATCTACCCGTGTCATGCCTCCTGATGTTGGGTGAAACCCTTTCCTTGTGAGGCCGCGGGGGTTTTAAGTGCCTTCCCCGGGGGACACAGCAGATCTGTGTAAAACGCAGGTGCTCCGTTTAGAATGCTGTGAGCATTTGTTTCTCCTTTGATTATCAGGCACGCTTTGCATAAAATTTGGCTCTATGAAATAATGTGTTGGCACTTTTAGGACAGTCCATTTTTGTTGTTCAGCAGAAAAATGTAGTCACCGTGTACCTTCCTACCTGGGGAACGCCACGCATCCTATCAGCAAATTGCTAATTTACTGCCCCCCCCCCAACTAAACAGTGCATTATGGATGCGGCAAATGTCAGTTCCAGCATCCTTCTGAAGGACATATGCTGCATCCTTCAAGCTGCGTGCTTGGGCTGTTTGGCTGTCGTTTCAAGTTCTGCACAGGATTAGCACTTCTCATTTGCATGGTTAGCAGCCTTTTGGGGAGGAAATATAATTAGCAGCATTTATTAGCCTGCTATACATGTGGATTTGTGAACCCGTGCATACTTGAAGCGGTCACAAGCAAAACATATGTTCACTGATGAAGGAGAAACAATTATGGGTTCTGTGGAGTTGTCGGCAAGCGATGCATGGAGCGGAAATGAACCCTTTGATCAACTGTTGCTCTTTGACTCTTGTTTCCTCCGCCTGCTCTTGTGAGTCACTGACTCTTCACCTAAAATATAAGGACAGCGATGAGAAAGTCGGCACCTAGTAGACAGAACGTGAATGAAATCAGGCGCAACCCACCTGCTCTCTGAAAATGGTTCCCAGACAGTGCCTTTTTGGAAGTCGTCTGTAATTGACTCGGGCTGCTCTTTGTAGTTAGAACACAACTGATATTCGGACGCCTTCTAATTAGTTTCAGGCAGCCGTGGAGAGATTTGTTTATTCCTGCGCTGGCTACTGTGTGGCTACCTTTGTTCTTGGAATAGGCGACAGGCACAACGACAATATTATGATCACAGAGACAGGTGAGTTTATTTATTATTGTTTTTTACTGTGGTAAAATATATATAACAAAATGTACCACTTTGACTGGTTTTAAGTGTATAGTTAAATGGCATTAAATGCTCACATTGCCGCGCCGCCATCACCACCATCCCCCAGAACTTTCTCACCTTCCCCAACTGAAACACTGTCGCCACTGAACTCATACTAACACCCCCTTTCCCCTTCCCTCAGCACAGAGTGATATTTACACAGGGTTCAAGGTGGGAGCACACATCTAGAAGTCATTACCGGGCAGGGACATAGACGCTGTGATCACCCCAGAGAGGACCCAGGAGAGAATAATGGAAGAAGATGCCAGAAATGAGACTTCACAAGGAAAAGCCAGAGAGCCGATAGAAAGTTGGGTAGGGGCATATCCCAGAAGCTGGTGAAGGCGGGTGTGGTCAGTAGCATCAGACGCGGCAGAGAGGTGACAACAAGTTCTCCCAGATGTCCTTACATCTGAAACGCTCTGCCTTCCTGACCTACCCCTCGTCCCTCGTTCACTGACCGCCCTGACAGTGGTCAGTACTGGCTACCGTGCCAAGAAAGGTTTCTCTAAGAAATCTGGACCAACTGAAGAGTGGAGCCTGGAAAAAGCACCAGACTGGGGTAAATTGCTTACTCCCTGTGAGAAGTAAAAGACACCATGTATTTATGGACCACATGTGTGATATGGGCTATCTAAACAAGAGGAGATGATGGTAATCATGGTGGTAGTAGTGACAGTGATGGAAATGGACTCAAAGGGGATTCAAAAAGGTTTATTTCTATGGCACTACTCAAAAGTAAAAGGTGAATGCCCTTCCCCCAAGCAGCGTCAACCATCCATGTATCCTGAGTCACATAAAGGGCATAAGAGAGTCCCGGGCATAATGATGACAGATTAGCCAGAGCGTTTGGACTTAACAGTTCTAAGAATAATTCTGAGACGAGTCGAGAATTCTTTTTTAATGGCATTTGCTGTCATTTAAAGAACGCCAGAAGGATATCAAAAACACACTTGGTTCAAAGAGTGCTTTGTGGTTACTACTACACACACCTGCTAAGCTGAAAAGTATCACAAGCTGATAAAACAGGGTAAAAATAGCTCTCTCACCCAAGATAGCTCATTTTCAGGCAACTTAAAAAAATATTTCAGGAAATAAACAAACCAGAGTGTTGTTACAAGTGACTGGGCCACTGTAATGATGTCAGACATTTTCTTCTCTGAAGGAAACCTATTTCATATTGACTTTGGACACATTCTTGGGAATTACAAAAGTTTCCTGGGCATTAATAAAGAGAGAGTGCCGTTTGTGCTAACCCCAGACTTCCTGTTTGTGATGGGAACCTCTGGAAAGAAGACAAGCCTGTACTTCCAGAAATTTCAGGTAATTGGCCTCCTGCTTCCTGGCCTCCGGGAACACCAACCAGAGGGTGCCGACTGGGCACAGGAGGCCCCCCCCCCCCCCGCTCCGGCTCCACTGAGGCTTTTCTGCCCACCCCCTCTCTCTGGCAGACACCCTCAGTCTTCCCTGTTTCCTCCATTCCATCCCCAAGGGCAAAATGCCACTCCTCTGTCACCTCCCACCTCAAACCAAATGGCAAGTGAAATGAAAGCATTCCGTAATCAGTGGGACAGGCAGTTCCAGGACACCACGATGGTCCCTGTACCGAAGAGGGGCTTGACCAAGGAGCGCCTCCGAGTATTTCTTTCTCTAGTCAAGCCAGGCCCTAGAACAACCAAATTTTACCTGTTCCTTTCAGGACGCTCCAACAGGTGTGAGCTTCTCTTGATGTTTGCTACAGGTGTGTCTTTATCAAATTACGGACAGAGGGCTTGGTGGCAGCACCACTGGACTTGTCTCCTGTGTGTGAAGGACAGTCCCTTCTCTCATTTGAAATCCAGTCATCGTGTCTGCAGGTGGTAAAACCAGCTCCGACACGACCTGCCTACCAGCCCATGAGCTCTGACACAGGCAACCCATCTCCCCGGGGGGTTCACATCCTCCTTTCTTTTTCATTCCTTCCTGGTTTCCATCCCCTTTGACTACCAAATATTTCAAACATCGGAGGAGTAAAATGTTCACACTTGCAAATTTAATCACTGTGAATGAATAGAACTGAAAATTACTACCTAATTGCTACATACGATACCTACATGGTACCCCCTACAAACACAGAACAGATCAGTGGAGGCGAAGAGTGAGCACTTGATCTGCACCTGTGCCTTGGGTCCCCATTAAAGACCCCCCCCCGCCACCGACCCCATCCCCCAGGCTTAGGGCCTCTTCAACACAGTTTGGTTTGCAATTAGCATTTCAGGAACAAATCTTTTTTCCGGAGTCTCTTCTTGAGTCGCCCATGATCCTTGGGAGGTGGCCCAGGCCCTGCAATTCAGTGCAACAGGAACTGGGAGATGTGTATTGTTTTGAAAGCTGTCTGTTCTTGTTCGTTCTCCTGGCTGATTTCGATTTGATTACAGGACTTAATCCTCCCACAGTTCCGGGAGTGTTATCAGAGAAACTGAGATCTCTGGGGCCAGATGGTCTTAGGATTTTGGGGGGCTGTGTGTGTGTTTCTGTGTAAACTCAACTGGATTTCAGACTACTTCCAGGGATTTGACACATTTCAGTCCTGTTTTTCTTTAAAGTTAAAAAACATATTTTGACAACTTCCTGAAAGAGAAAAATGGTTCAAAAAAAAAAAAAAACCTGAAGAACTTTACCATTTAAAGAAGAGGGGCACCCTCGGTTCTCCTCTCCCAGAGGAGGGGGTTCATCTGCATAGCCTCATGCAGAGCAGCAATCATGCCACTGTGAGTCGGGCATGCAGGAGTCCGTCCTCACCGACAGGCTCTCCTGGCGTCTCTGCATGTGTTCTCTTTCTCTTGGTCAGTGGTTTTCCCCAGAATGACCGTCTCTCCTGTTCCTGCGGACCCCCACAGGGCCCCTGCCACCCCTAAAATCTCAGCAGTATTTCCCCCTTCACTCTTCTTTATTGTTAAGCTTCAAAATATTCTTTAATGAAGATTTGGACGGGGGTGGCCAAGGAAAGGTCGCTCCCTGTCCCAGGCAGCTTCGACCCAAAGAAACAACCCTCTGCAGGGAGCCTTTGCACTGTTCTCTCCGTCTGGGACCATTGCTCTGTCCTTTGTGACCAAGGCTTCTTTCCCAAACCGCTACGACCTCCCTCACCAAAGTGACCTCTGGGCAGTGTGCACCGCTAAAACACACCTTCATAAATTTCACTGTACTTACGTGTCTGTGTTCTAGAGTACAGGCCTGCAGTTTAAGTGTCTGCGAATATATGGACTTTGAGCCTTAAGCCCAGATCCAGAACAGCACTGTGGTTGAAGGATGGGCTTTGGAGCAGACAAATGAGCTTGAATCCTGGCCCGCTACTCAATATCTCCGCATGTGATACAAAGTACTCATCTGTTCAGAACCTTGGATTCCTCTTCTGTAAAAAAAATGGCAACAGGAAGACCTATTTCATGTGGTATTTTGGGGGATTATCTGAATGGAATAGGTAGGATGCTCATCCCAGTGCCTAGAGCACGGCCGAAATGCAGTACCCAACGGCCTCTGGTGTCACATATATCGCAATGGGTCTTCTAACTTTGAAAACTTTTAAGCTGAGAAGCCCTCTCAGAAATGAGACCTCAAGGACAACAGCAATATCCAAAACACAAAAAAGTAGACTTGTTCTGGTGAAAGAGCAAGGGGAGGGGGTCCAAGCTCTGCCGGCTTCCCCCCCATCCTGCCCCCTTGTCTGCCCCCCCCCACTACTATCCCCACACCCCTCCCTCACAACGGGAAAAAAGCTGACCACATACCCGTGTGTGTATACAATTATACATATACAGGCTTCCTAAAGTTTCAGCCTGACAAAGATGAGTAGCAGGTTTTTCAACTTTTGACTCAGACCTTGTGACAATTTTTTTTTTTTTAACATACTACCAAGACTTCTGGAAGTTTTTCTGTTTCTTAGTTTTATGTTCCTTTTTTGAGACGAAAAGTCCTTCAAGCTCTGGGAGTGCATCTCTAAACTCTCTAAATAGCGCCGCAGGATCTTGTATAATAAAGCTGCCATTTTTAGGTAGGCTGGGAAATGTATATATTTACATTTTGAATCAAAGGTGTCCTCATTTCCAGCAGACCGCTAATTTGGAATGGTAAGGTTCATTAATGCACGCAGCACATTTGAATAACCTGTTAGGGAGGGTGAAGAAAAGCTGACCCACTTTTCATTAAGGGTGAGGTGAGCCTTCTCCACAAAGACATGAAAACATACCTAGCTCCTGGCTAGGTTGAAGGCTCAAAGGCTGGAAACTGAAAGAGGAAGGCACTGCTTTATCTCCCCTCTTCCTTTTTTCCAAAATACTTGTTGAGCCCAGGACCCTCTTAATAAATTATTTCTAGAATAGGGTTGGCTTCAGGAGCAAGCTGTAATCAGACAAAAAGGCACAAAACGAAGGCATGCTTACTATTTGAACCAAGAACATCCGTTAGCCTTCGGAGCAGCATCCTGGACACCAGGTGCTCAACAGAAACATGTCAATGATGATGATTTTGATAAATAAAGTCTCCTTTGAAAAATCTCTCCCTTACCAAAAGAGTGAAAAGACAAAACCATGTTTTACCCACTGACAATTGATTTTAGAACCACTGTGCTTTAAATTTCACTAAATGGTTTTAGAACCTCTGTGACATACAAACACATATCATTAGCAAAGGAAATTTGGCTCCCCCTTTTTTTGATCTAAGAACGTGGGGGCTTTTTCCTAATTTTAAAAGCAGTAAATGCGTTTTAAGTCAGTAAAATATTAAAAATATCAGGAAGATACTAAAAACCCACCTTCCACAAATAACACCGTCAACATTTGAGTGTTTTTCCTTCATTCTATTAGTTGGCCTTTGAGAAGGTTGTAAATTAATCAGGATTTGGTTAAAAACTGAATTGAAGCAATAGATACAGTGTTACCCCTTATAAACTGTTCAGTGGCTTCTCACCTCACTTTGAATCAAACCTGAGTATCTAAGCTTGCCCTACAAGGCTCCACTCAGGGAGCCCCTGCCCTCTCCAGCTGGACCCCATGGTGCTCTCCCCACACTCTCTCACTCGGTCGGGGTCGCGGTGGCCTTCTTCCTGGAACACCCTTCGGGTCTCCGCTTCCATGTCATTCCTCCAAGCAGTCTCCTACGTGGGGGGCCCTGGCATTATCCTTTGCCCCCTCCCTGCACCTGGGACAGCATATCCCTGTCTGTGTGAGTCTGTGGCAGCTGCACCACGTCTGACCTGAATCCCTCCTGTGGGGCCTGAGGCACAGTGAGCGCTCGGTGGGTCGTGGAGGAGAGAGGGCAGAGTAGAGGGGAGAGGGTGGAGGGGCAGTTCCTGCCTGTCCTTGGCACACAGTAGGCACTGAGCAAATGTATGTTACACAAAGCTAAAGAAACCAGGGAAACCAAATAATACCTTCCCCGGCACATCTATGTGAAACAGGTGGCTCGATGAGCACACTTAAAAGGCATTTGCCCCTAGATGTCACTCTTTTTTTAAGATTTAATTTATTTATTTGACAGAGGCAGACACAGCGAGAGAGGGAACACAAGCAGGGGGAGTGGGAGAGGGAGAGGCAGGCTTCCCGCGGAGCAGGGAGCCCGACGCAGGGCTCGATCCCAGGACCCCGGGATCATGACCTGAGCCGAAGGCAGAAGCTTAAGGACTGAGCCGCCCAGGCGCCCCTAGATGTCACTCTTAAGAAGCGTTTTATAGGAGAGAGTTCTGGAACCCATTCGTTGTGTTACTTTAATCTTGGGAGCCAGCTTTATCAGGCCCTGCCTGGTGTCCACCACTGGCAGTGCGGGCCCCACGCTGGGGAGGCTCAGCCCCGCGCCTGGTCTCCATGCAGAGTCCTGACTTGGGTTGTTAAGAACTGTCTCCGCTGTCATCTTGGATCCCAGGTTCTTTCAACTATTTCTGCCTCAGTTTCTCCAGCAGGGCCCTGCTTGTTAACCTGCCTCTAGGACCGGGGCCCTGCTTCCTCCTGCCATTTGCCTTGCTGGAACCTCAAGTGCTACCGTAACCCCCCACCACAGGGACCCTAGCATCTGACACTTCTGAGGACTGCGGCCCCTCCCCGGTATTCCCCACTCCAGCCCTCTGACCGCCCTTCCTCTTGTTGGTAACCCTGCGTCTACACTGAGAACTCGCTGTACTTACCACCTGCCAGGCTGCGCTCTCTCAGCCTCCTGCTCTGTCCTCTGGTAGTCACTAGGCCCTGTTTTTCCGTATCCAAGAGAGCACACTAGTTCAACACACACGTACTATCTGCTACATCTCAGGCACCGTGCCAGGCCCGCAGAAGGCTCAGGACCGTGCTCGCAAGGCGAGGTGCCTTTATGGTTGAGTCCCCTTCCGGGATGACTGTTCCCTAATCCACCCTCCTCTTAAAGCAATGACTCTTGCCAAAATTGCCTGCTGCGCATTCAGCATTGATTCATCCTGGGTTTGCAGACTAGCAACAATGTGCCAGACTCTGGGCTGGGCCCGGGTGACAAGGAGCAGAGAGGCACAGCCCCAGCACACAGCGGGAGGCGAGCGCAAGCATGCGGGCGTACACACACACACACACACACACACGCACACACAGCTTTGTTCCAAGGATTTCAAAAGTGGTTTGCAGACCAAGCCATGAATAATACTGCCTTGAGGGATAGAAAGGGACTGTGAATGAAGGGTTCTTATCCTGCATTGATGGATAAGATCAGTTCCATTTTGCGAGGCTGATACAGGGAGGGAAGGAACATCCAGGCAAAAAGAATAACAGTAGCCGGGGCATGAAGTCAGTATTTAGTATCAGTATTTAGGAACAAAAAGTACAGTTGCCCGCTATGGATGGAACACAGGTATGGCTGGGAATGTGTGGTGAAATTTGGGTCAAGGAAGGAAAATTGCATCCAGTTTGAGGCAATGCAAGGGCTGGATGGGGGGAGGGGCGGGTAGAGAGCAAGCAAAGAAGTCATTTGGAGCTCAGTTGATGAAGCACAAATGACTGTAATAGAGGCCTATTATAGGTCAACAGGGAGATGACAAGTTTATGCGTCAAACTGCCCATAAAACACTGAGTTGAGAAAGGACTCCCTCTTGGGATCTGCACCCTGGACCACTAACAAGGTCAAGCTCAGCTGCCTCTCTCCAGGCCCGATTCAGATGCTCAGGACTGTGCTATCCACTGGGAGACAGCCTCAGAGAAGGGTCCAGCGTCGGTCATCTGTAGGCGCTGGAATCCACTAGTGTGGAATCTGCCCCAGACGCAGCCTCAGAAGATGGCCTTGAATTGGACTGATGTGTTAATCCGCCAGCATGCAGGGTCACCCGGTGCTTAAGATAGCGGACCCCTGTGACTTTCAAACATCAAGAATAACTTCCCAACTGGCATCTTCTCTCAGTGTTTAGTTTCTTGTAGAGAATTGTTTTGTCTACCCGAAGAGTATTATTGAGGGTGTTATTCCCTATGTTACAAAAAGTGTACTCTTTATAGAGATCCTCTTGCAAAATCGCTATTAGGTCATAGTCTCTAGAAAGTCTGTGTTTCTCCTAAACAAATAGTTTCTTAAAATCCTCTGAACATTGGATGAAGTAAGGGGTTCGATTTTCCCTTTGGCTACAGATATATTTGAAGATCGCGCACAGCAAGTATATAGCGTTTGTGACGTACAAGCGTTGAACTGGGCTTTGTCCCAAACCCACTGTGATCATCTCCTTTGTCCTTCCTTTCCTTTTTCTACCCACTTCAGATTAATGTTATTTTGACTTCTGTGTACCCAGATAATCCACCTTCAGTCCTTTCTGGAACAGGCTAGAACACACACACATACCCCTACGGACAGGCCATTTTGAATATCTGACTAATGAAGGACAGTGTAATTGTAACCTGTAGGTTTCTAAGGAGCTTCTAAGTACTTGAGAACATGGCAATACAGCCCTTCCCCTGCTAGACAGAGCTGGTCTGAGAATCAGTTTTAAGAGGTCCTTAGAAGATTCCTAATTCAAACACAACAAATGCACAGCCAAGTGTCAAACACACTCTTCCTTCAGATTTACCAGAAAATGCTGCCTCCTGCATTATTAGGTCTGCTAACTGGTGTCTCTCAGTTTTGCCAAAATAACTTCTAAAGGCATCGCCTAAACCAATTCATTGATTTTTTTTTAATACAAAACAAAATAAAATCCTCTCTGACAGAAATATTATTTCTCTCTACTGCCTCCTTCCTCTAGCAGACAGAGGCAGCCTTACTATTTAGAAAAAGTCAGTGGGTGCGGACACTGCTTTTCATTGATGAGTCTTTGGGAGTTTTTCTCCTCTTTCTCCCTCTCGGCCCTGGGGTTCCTGTTTTGTAGTCCTGGGGTTACTTCCTCATTTTTGTCGATATGTGTGTGCGGTAATATTTCACTTCCACTTGTTTCTAGATGAGAATGGAGGAGTTTGGTTTAAGAAAAAGTGGGCCTGTTCCCTATGACCTTGGACAGTCTGAAGTAGCCAGAGCTCATCGGTGGTTAAGAAATTAGTAGACTGAGGCGCCCGCGTGGCCGAGTCGGTTAAGGCCTTCGGCTCAGGTCATGATCTTGGGGTCCTGGGATGGAGTCCCGTTCGCCTCTGCCTCTGCCCTTCCCCCCGCTCATGCTTGCACTCACTCCCGCTCTCTCTCCTCTCTCTCAAATAAAATCTTTAAAAAAAGAAAAAAAAAGGAAGAAAGAAATTAGTAGACTGTATATAGAAAGCTTTCTGTTTAATGAACTACTTTGGGCCCAGTTAACGAAATACCAAGTTTTGACTCTGAAATGGTAATGAATTCCTTTGTTCCCAAGACTTACAGGAGTGGTAGCTTTGTGAAGACAAGCCTTTCCTTTGGTACTAGATACTATAATTAAGGCGTTTGAATCAACTATGAAATTAAGAGCTTATGTGCTGTGTAGGCTCAACCTATTTATTAACTACTCCTGGAGGGTGTTCCGGCTAACAGTAACAATATTTCCGCGTTCCCCACATTCGCGCTCATTAACAAGTACGTTACAGCGAGTTCCTGAAATCAGATTCTTCCTTTAACCCTCTCCTCCACTCCACATCATACAGCCTTCCCCAGGCAGCTGAGGAGGAGAGAGGATGTTTAAGGTCAGTGTCAGGCAATCCTGGCAGAAGGGAAAATTCTGCCGCTCCAGCCAGTCACTTCTGTGTTCTGTGATTCCCCCTGAGCTCCCCAGGCCACATCCTCAGTCCCTCAAACCGCAGGCCTCCGGCCCAAGGCAGCATAGCCAGGGCGCTCTCACACACACCCCGTGGCTGAGTCCAAAGGGCAGAAATGAAACTTCTGGGGCTTGAGGGGGCGGAGAACCACCTGCAGATGCAGCCAGGCCACCATCCGCTTCCAACTTGCTCCCCACCTCCGCGTCAAGAAGTGTGTGTTCAATAATGCAACTTCGCATTCTATTAATAATAATTGCCAACCACTCACACAGCACTTAAATTTCACCACAACCCTATGAAACGGGTCTTGTTATTATTCTTCTTATTCTACAGATGAGGAAACTGAGCTCCAGAGAGGTTAAGTGATTTCTCTGATGACAAGCAGCTTGTCCATAATAAAGCCAAGAGCTGAATCCAGGCAGCGAAGTGTGACTGCACTTCTAACCACGACTCCATACTGTCACTGAGCCAAAGAGAATTAAATCTCTAATGAAGGCTCCAAGTCTGCACTGCCAGTCCGAATTTACACATTGTGCCTGAACAGTATGGGGCGTGCAATTTGGGGATGAATTTTTTTTCCTCATAGACATGACCCTTCACACACAGCGAAAATCAGAACTGAATAACCTCAAACCTTAGGTAGATGAGATGCCCTGAGAGAGGGAGAGAGACAGAGACACAAGACAGTTCTTTTCCTTTAATACATTTCCGTGTGCTACAGTGACGAGTGAATCCATGGTTTGCCACTTAAAAATATACACTGAGCACCTACAGATTGGTGTTAAAATACATTGGCCCCAGATTCATTTTCCTTCTCAAAAATTTTCTATTAAAGAGTTTGACCACACGGTGAGCTCAGACAGCAAGGGATGTGCCTGGAGCCCCCAGTGCACAGAAGGCTAGAAAATAATTAGAAATCAGAATGTACTCTAATTCAAAATCAAAAGGCATCTCCATCTATGCCCTTGTGAAAATTGTGTGAGCTGACCAATTAATGAGCCAGTTGCCCCAGGGTGAGGTCTGCCCTTGTGTAATTACCAAGAAATGAGAGCGACTTTGGTGGGTCCTCTGGATGAGCAAAAGCTAGTGATTTCTGGCCATAAGTGGAGTCATTAAGGATGTAAGAGCCTGAATGCACTGGGGCCACGGCAGGAACAGCCCAGGCTTTTGGGTCTGGAAGTCTCCAGCTCCAGGACAAGTAGGCAGAGAGGAGATACAGAGCGATCTCCCCTCCAGGCAGGGAAAGGAGATGACGATCTCTTATTGAACGCTCACCATGTGCCGGCCCCAGGCCCAGGCATTTTATATATATTGTCTTGCTTAATGTCAGAATAGTCCATGGGCTTTTCTACTTGGACAGGGTGATGCGTCCATGGTCCAGCCTTGCCGTACAGAATGACACAGGCATGACCACCATTACTGCGGCTCTCAGCCGGCCACGTGCAAGTGACACAGACAAGATCATCCAAAAGCAAAAAGGAAACTCACTACCTCAACATTTGGCCTGTTAACCTTATAGTCTTTTTTCTCTATAAATACTTTGTGTTCGTTTACCAACATGGGCTTACGCTACATGTGTTGTTTCATGCCCACTTTTTAACTCAGACACTATTACACTGTCATTCCATATTTCTGTCCAATCTCACTCCAGCAGTTAGAAAGCACGTGGCTGGAGGGACTCTCATCAATCCTTTTTTTTTTTTAAGATTTTATTTATTTATTTGAGAGAGAGAGAATGAGAGAGAGAGAGCACGAGAGGGAAGAGGGTCAGAGGGAGAAGCAGACTCCCTGCTGAGCAGGGAGCCCGATGTGGGACTCGATCCCGGGACTCCAGGATCATGACCTGAGCCGAAGGCAGTCGCTTAACCAACTGAGCCACCCAGGCGCCCCTCATCAATCCTTTTTATCAACCCCGACTTGTAGGATATCCAGGTTACCTTCAAGGCCCCGCATTTTTAAACAGCGTTCTGCTGAATATTCTTGTAGACCGAGTACTGCAAAAATGATCCAATTTTTTTTAAAGGTAAATTTCTAGCATGGAAATTGCCGGGTAAAAGGATATAGACATTTTTAAAATCCAGTTTATTGAGGCATAATTCACCTACAGCAGAACTGGGCCTTTTTGCGTGTACCCTTCCTTGAATTTTGGTGAATGGCATCGGTCACGTAACCACCACCACCATGAAGTTCTAGAACACTTATTAGTAACTTAAAGCTTTTGATGCATGTTATCAAATTGTCCGCTAGTAAAATTATACCTATTCCCACCTTCTGTCAGCCCATGAAAAGTGAGCATTGGATATTATTCTTTTTAAAAAAAAATTAAGATTTTCCAATTTGGTAGGTGAATGTTTCCATCTCGTTTCGTTACATTTATTTGTTTACTAATGAGGTAATGTATTTTTTCATGTTTATTCTCTATTTTTATGTCTTATAGTGTGAATTCACGTTTATATCCTTGGCTTATATGTCTAGCCAACTATTTATCCACTCTTTCTTACTGATTTGTAAGAGCAATTGGGGGCCAGTAATGGAAGAAGTGATTTGTCGTGTTGCAAATGTTTTCTCTTGCTGTTTATCTCTTCTATTGTTGTTTATAGCTATTTTTTCCCCTCAGTAATGTTTCCATAATCTCTCCACCTTTGCCTTATAAATTGCACCTTGGAAAGTGATCTTCATAAAGGCCTTTCCCACTCTATGATTATTTAAATGTTTGCCAATTTCCTAGGAAAGAAATTGACGTAACAGTAGAGTAAGAAAAAAGATGAAAGGTAGCATATTTAATCTTTAAAGCATCAGGAATTTATTTTCACATATTACACAGCGTAAGCTTTATTTCTCCCCCAAACGATGAGCCGATTGTACCAACCCCATTTATCCAATAATAGATCTTCTCCTAATTGGAGAAGTCACTGTTGGTATACATTACATGTGGCATGTACTCAGATCCGTGTGAACTTTCCATTCTCAGCTACAAAATGTGTTATCTTTTTGGGGGGGGCAAGAGTAGGTGCTGTTTCCCACAGTTTCAAATACTGTAGTTTTATAATATGTTTTAGTATCTCACATGCCAAGCACTGTTTCTCATTACTGTCCTTGTTCAAAATGTTCTCTCGGGCTCTCATGATTCCAAACTTAAAACCATATCTGGGTTTAAATATCCAATAGGAATTTTTGTTGAAATTTCATCATAGATGAACTTGAGAAGAACTTGCATCTTTATAATAAGCAGTCTTCTCTCCAAGGATCATGCTACATCACTCCACATGTTCAAGTTTTCACTTACATTTCTCAGTAAAATTTTACATGTTTAAAAAACGGGCTCTGCAGGGTTTGTGTATGTATTTATCCCAGGAATCATGGGGGGTTTTGTTGCCATTATTCACAGCATCTGTCTTTTCACTATACTTTCTAACTTGGGGCTCTGATTTATAGCATCCTTTGTATTAATTTTATAAAAAGCTAGTTTAATGAAAACTAGTTACTATTGTATTTTTGTTTTTTCCCCTCAGTGTTCCCAGGAGACAGTGAGGTTATTTGTAAATACTAACAATTTGGGCACCTGGGTGGCTCAGTTGGTTAAGCGTCTGCCTTCGGCTCAGGTCATGATCCCAGCTTCCTGGGATCAAGCCCCACATGGGGCTCCCTGCTCAGCAGGGAGCCTGCTTCTCCCTCACCTTCTGCTTGCTGCTTTGCCTACTTGTGCTCTCCGCTCCCCGCCCCCCGTCAAATAAATAAATAAAATCTTTAAAATAAATACTAACAATTTTACCTTTTACATTACATTTTAGTTACATATTAAGTAACATGTTAATTTTAAGGAATCAGAAGCGGAGGCACCTCGCTGGCTCAAGTCGGTAGAGCATGCAATTCTTGATCTTAGGGTTGTGAGTTCGAGCCCCATGCTGGGTATAAAGGTTACTTAAAAATAAAATCTTAAAAAAAAATCAGAAGTGTGTTTTAATACAGTACCTTATGATGAGCTATCCTTGCAATTTTGGAATAAACTGTCTTTGGTGATAGTGTATTATTCTCTTAGCATTTTACTCCGTATTTTATTTGAAATATTTATATCTGTAATCGTTTTTTTTTAAGATTTTTTTTTATTTGAGAGAGCGAGAATGAGAGATAGAGAGCACGAGAGGGGAGAGGGTCAGAGGGAGAAGCAGACTCCCTGCTGAGCAGGAAGCGCAATGCGGGACTCGATCCCAGGACTCCAGGATCATGACCTGAGCCGAAGGCAGTCGCTTAACCAACTGAGCCACCCAGGCGCCCTGTAATCGTTTGTTTTTTTTTTTTTTTAAAGATTTTATTTATTTATTTGACAGAGAAAGAGAGCATAAGCAGGGGGAGCAGTAGAAGGAGAGGGAGAAGCAGACTCCCACCGAGCAGGGAGCCCGATGCGGGGCTCGATCCCAGGACCCTGGGATCATGACCTGAGCCGAAGGCAGACCCTTAACCATCTGAGCCACCCAGGCGCCACTATATCTGTAATCATTAACTTCAGTTTTCTTTAACACGTAATCTTTGCCAAGTTACGATATTAGGGTTGGGTTGTTCTCATGCTGTAAAACTGAGAACCTTGCAATTTCTTCTATAATTTGGGACCATTTAATTGGCATAAGCATGCCTTGCTTCCTAAGTGGACTTACTCACTTGTATCATCTGCTCAAAGGCTTTTGGAAAAGCCACCAGCCAAAGCATTTGCTTAAAGCGCTCTTTCTCACTCAGTATTCAGAATTTGTATTAAAATTCCCAAGTTTATTCAACAGTTTTGCATGTCAGCGAAACGCTAATACATCTGTTTTCTTAGAATAGGACAAATTGTAAAATAAAGATGAAAACAAATTCTCCAACACCACATTTCCATCGTTTCTCTGGATTCCATTAGCCCTTGGCAAACATTTACACTTACATAAAGTTTATTGCTTCCAGTATGGTGTTCAAAAAACTGACTCATCCCTTTTCAGAGACTACAGAAATTTCCACCCTCAATTTCCTAGGAAAGAAGTGGATGTAAAAGGTAGAGTAAGAAAAAAGATGAAACATAGAGTATCAATTAGTTTCCCTTGAGCACAGCCTGCACACAGGCGACGACAGTAATGTGCTTCAGAGAAGTATAAACAGTCTTACATTCTTATCAAGGCTTCCATCCGAGGCCGGGGACCTGCCCTCTTTGGGACAGCTTCCACCCATGAGGAAAGGATAATGCCATGTAAATTTCAGGACAGCCCCATGGTCTTCAGCCCACTTAGTTAATGCAACAACGGTAACAGCGCTTTGTTTTCCTTTATGCAGGATGTCTGCGTCAAGGCTTACCTAGCCCTTCGTCACCACACAAACCTGCTGATCATCCTGTTCTCCATGATGCTGATGACGGGAATGCCCCAGTTAACAAGCAAAGAAGATATCGAATATATTCGGGACGCCCTAACAGTGGGGAAGAATGAGGAGGAAGCTAAGAAGTATTTCCTTGATCAGATTGAAGTTTGCAGGGACAAAGGATGGACGGTGCAGTTTAACTGGTTCCTGCACCTTGTTCTGGGCATCAAACAAGGAGAGAAACATTCAGCCTAATTCTCCGGGGCTAGAATGCAAAACCCGTTCGTGTCCTAAAGCTTTAAGTCAGCATGTCCGTCATCGAACTCGGATCTGAAATGTAACAGGACATCATGAAGGCTGGCACCTGAGAAAGACAGCCCTGTTCCTGGCTGAACTCTTCACAGGAAGAAAACGTTGGCATGTCAGATTGTTTCAGTCACGTTCGGTTTTAGGCTTATGCGCAGGTTTCTTTTTTCCTCATTCGCCTCGGTGATGTTGGAGAACGTTCTTAGTTTAAACACATTACTTCCTCATTGTGCCTGCTGATTTGACTACCTTATTATTGAGTGCTTCTTGAGAGTAATTGGTGACATCTCTTTTCATGTGGGTTTACTCTCAATTTTGGTTATTCTTGTGTTCCTCACGCCCTTGAGAGAAAAAGATGTCATCACCATAACCTTTCTGTCATTGCCCAAAGGACACTCCCAAACATCCCCTTCCATGTCTGGAGAGGTTAGCGATTTGCTAAACGCAAAAGGAAGGAGACTTAGCCTTTCCATTGTCTTTTGTAACCAGGGTCTTTTACAGTATACAACTGAGGCGCACAAACACACCGGAAAACCCGGACCTTTGTGTCCTGACCCTTCCCTGCTGGTCTGGCTGCAGGGTTACAAAGAGGAGTAGCAGAGATGAGACCGTTCGTCTCAACTCTGCCCAAGAGTACATTGTCAAGTACAGTTACCCCAGCCTTCGCTACTGTGGAAACAGGAGGAAACTAAAGGGACTTTTTTGTTTGTTTTTTGGGTTTTTTTTTTACATTTTTATCTTCCTCCCTGCCTCCCCCCTTCTTCCTTAATGGCTAACCCTCCCACAACTTTTTATCCAAGTTGTGAAATCCTCAAGAACACATTGACCCTAGAATTCAAACAGCAGTTGAAAAACAATTTCTCCTCTAGGGTTACTGGAATTTTAGGTACTTATTTGTAAAAATGTTTGGTGGAGTTTTTTTTTTTTTTTAAGTGTATTATTAAAGAGGACATTCTAGGAAATATGGATTCGTTTCCAAATGCCTTAATTTTAAATTTTAGCCTAAGCAGTTTTTTCTTTCTTTTTCAATGGAAGAAGGTCTTTGAGATCTAAATAGTACTTCAAGTTAGGAAGAACACTACGTGCCCTGGCCATCTCTCAGTTTTAAAGGACTTTGAAACTCTGACATATTCTTCAGATTTCCTAGAAATTGAAATGTCTTCTTCAAAAACTATTTTCATCTCCTAAATATTCTGCTATTTATTGGAAGCATTGTTTAACCGTAGAGAAAGATTGTTACATTATTTATAAAGTATTTTAAAATTACGTATAGTTACTACTTTACCTAGAAATAACTCTGTTAACAGTGTCTACGTTTAAACATAATCAGATATAAATAGATATTTAATTTAAAATTTTTCTAAATAGATACCTGTTTAATTTCGGTGTAGCCCAAACCCTTCATTTTGTATATGCAAAAACCCTTTGATGGTATAGGTAACACTGCTTCCTTGCCCGCTGAGCCTTTCCCCTGGCTCATAAGGGGTCTAGAAAGAACTCTTCCTTGACAACTTGTCCTTTTAAAATCACACTCTGTCCCCCTGTAGAGAGGACCATGCCCTGTATTGAAATGTTTAATCCTCTGTCCTAATGGAAGGTAGATATTTTATGGCATTTTTACAACAACTATTCCCCACCATTCTTTTGAAGAAGAATAGGAAGAATGATGCTTTTTAATTCAGAAGAGGATGTATTCACTATTCTTATAAAGAGCAGCAGAGCGTGGCCTTGCACAGATTTGAATTGCTGAAATCATCTTTGATAGAAGAATTACAGAGCAATGTATTTATATTTAGCTTATTGGCACATGGGCATACCTATTTTCTCTTCAAACAAACAGGTTCTTAGGCTGGTACACATCACATTGTGCTTCATTCCCCCATATTTCACTGAAGGTAGAACATTAACTCTTCAGATTTGCCTACAAAAATCACCTTTGTGTGTTTCCTTCCTTTATTTCTCCCAGGGTATCACGTGACCCACAACTTTTAGATCTTTGAAAACGTTCTAGAACCAGGGTCATCTCACCCTGGGAGGAGATTTCGGGGAACTATCCACAACTCAGTCTTCACTGTCAGATGAAAACAGAGATTACAAGTCAGATGATTCAGGTCAAAGCAGATTTTGTGTGTGTCCAGTACCAGCTACATAATTTGCAGAGTCCAATGCAAAATGGAAACGTGGGGGCCTGCCATTCAAAAATTAAGAAACTCAAGATGGCAACAGCAGAGCATGAAACCAAGCACAGGACTCCACAGGTCACAAACCCATGAAGCTGGAACTGAATGTATCTGAATAATGGCTTCGGTGCTCAATTTTACATTTGGACTATGCATGAGTTCAGATAAAGCACCCAGATCAAAATGTTATTTCTGTTCTAATTAAAATACCTCATCTCTGTGGCTGTACATTAGGACTTAAAACACTGGCCCATTGTTTTTGGACTGGAACCATGGCCGCTCAAAGTAGAGCAAAGCACGTGTTCGAGGCCTAGCCTCAAATGACTGTTTTTGACTAGCTTTGGTGAAAGTGTGAGGGAGTGGAGACATTATAGATAAAATATAGAAATCCCTAGAAAAAACGTTTAACTTTTAAGAAAGTAACTTAAGTATATATTTTATAGGAGATGAATTTTTTTTTTTAAGGAAAGATTAGATATAGGAATTCTGCAGGATAACTTGGAGGCTGCGAGTCCTCTGTAAATGGAAATTATTTTTGGAAATGAGCCAAAAAATAATTTAGAAAGTAAGTTTCTGGAGCAAATTCTGGCATTTGGTAAACTAGGCTCTATTTGCCATGGTTATGAAATAAATTGTCAATTGTGTTTTATGATACAAAGAAAAAAATGGAGGGATTTTTAAGTGTTCTGCTGTCTTATTTCTGTTTAACCCAACCTAATAATTCTAGTCAATAAATGTGGTTCTAGTCTGTGTACTTGTCTGCATATTTGCAAAGACTCATTCTTAAGACAGGTGCTAGGCGAACCTAAAGCACACTCCTTGGAAAACATACTCATTCAGTGGCTAAAATTAACAAGTCAGGAAACGACAGATGTTGGCGGGGATGCAGAGAAAGGGGAACCCCCCTTACACTGTTGGTGGGAATGCAAGCTGGTGCAACCACTCTGGAAAACAGTATGGAGGTTCTTCAAAAAGTTAAAAAATAGAGCCATCCTATGACCCAGCAATTGCACTACTAGGTATTTATCCAAAGGATACAAACAGAGTGATTTGAAGGGGCACATGCACCCTAATGTTTATAGCAGCAATGTCCACAATAGCCAAACTGTGAAAAGAGCCAAGATGTCCATCGACAGATGAATGGATAAAGATGTGTACACACACACACACACACACACACACACACACACACACACACACACACACACTGGAATATTATGCAGCCATCAAAAGGAATGAGATCTTGCCATTTGCAACGACGTGGATGGAACTGGAGGGTGTTATGCTGATCAAAATAAGTCAATCAGGGAAAGACATGTATCATATGACCTCACTGATATGAGGAATTCTTAATCTCAGGAAACAAACTGAGGGTTGCTGGAGTGGTGGGGTGGCTGGGTGATAGACATTGGGGAGGTTATGTGCTATGGTGAGAGCTGTGAATTGTGCAAGACTGTTGAATCATAGATCTGTGCCTCTGAAACAAATAATGCAACATATGTTAAGAGAAAAGAAAAAGAAGAAGATAGCAGGAGGGGAAGAATGAAGGGGGGGAAATCGGAGGGGGAGACAAACCATGAGAGACAATGGACTCTGAAAAACAAACTGAGGGTTCTAGAGGGGAGGGGGGTGGGGGGATGGGTTAGTCTGGTGATGGGTATTAAAGAGGGCACATTCTGCGTGGAGCACTGGGTGTTATGCACAAACAATGAATCATGGAACACTACATCAAAAACTAATGATGTAATGTATGGTGATTAACATAATAAAAAAAAGAAACAAAAAAAACATACTCATTCAGAAAGTTGAGACATTCCTTCTTCTGGATAGTCCAGATCTCCCCACTTGTATTTGCATCTTAATTGTTAAATGTAAACTCAAAGAATTGACGTCTTGTGTTCTCCGTACACATCTTTTAAATTTCTGAAAGGACAGAGAATCCCGAAAGTCAAATTCTTTAAGAAACCTATGGAGTTCCCACAACCTGCTAGACTCTGTACCGAGGACCGGGATTAGAATATAGAACAAAACTGACCCAGTCTCAGTCCTTACAGAGTCTATAGCTTGCTGGCAATAGCAGACACTTCATAATGGGTGTCTCTCATGGGTTGAAATGTGTCCCCCAAAAAGATATGAAGTCCTAATCCTGGTATCTGTGAATGCAAATTTTTTTGGAAATAGGTTCTACCGATGTAATAAAGTTAAGATGATGTTATGACGGTGGGCCCTGACCCAATAGGACTGGTATAGTTGAGAGAGAATGTCATAGAGGTAGAGATTATAGTGTCTAACGTCAGGAACACGTGGGGCTACCAGAAGCTGGAAGAGGCAAGGAGGGGAAGAAAGGGCCCTCCCCTAGAAGCTTCTGAGGGAGCATGGCCCTGCCAACATCTTGACTTCAGATTTCTAGCCTCTAGAACTGCGAGAGAATAAACTTCTGTTTGGAGGCATCCAGTTGGTGATATTTTGTTATGACATCCCTAGGAAACTAATAGAGTGTCAACAGTCATTGGTTTTGTGGGGGTTTCTTTTTTTTGGGGGGGACAGAGTTTATGTAAGTAAACCTGTTGGATATTTTCTGCTGTTACCAGAAAGATTTAATTGCATGCAAAATATGTGACAAAGTGCTAGTGTACTTAATATATAAAAAGCTCTAATAATTCAATAAGTAAAAAATAAATACCTTAAGCATTTGACAGTGGACCCAAAATCACTGCTGATTAAACAAATGCAAATTAAGATAACTTAAGTTTCTTTTCACCATCAGATTGGCAAAGATCTGCAAAGCCCAGAGTTGGTGATAATTTGGGAGAAAGAACGCGCTGTCACACTGTTGAAAGCAGAACAAGCTGATAAATTTATGCATGGCATTTTGTCAAATTTTATCAAAATTAAGAAGATATCTATTCTCCAACCCATCAAGTCCACATCCAAGAATTTATCCCGTAGAGATTATTGGACAAGTGTGCAAAGACTTCTAGGCAGAACCAGTTACCAGAGTTCTCTGTAGTGCAACCGCAAATTGGAAACAGCCTAAAAGTCCCTCAACAGGGGATTGGTTAATTAAGTCACATTCATACAATGGACTACAGTGAAGCCCCTGAAAAGACAAGAAAAATGAAAATGTATTGACATCCATGTAGATCTATGACCTACTGAGGAGTGAAAAAAGGTGGTTATAGGCCAGTATTACGGTACAGTCCTAGTCAAGTAAAAATGCAGGTTTGTAGCAACATTAAAAGGCTGGGAGAATATATTCACACCAAACTGTCAATCGTGATTTTTTTTTGACCTCACATTTTTGTTTTTGTTTTTTTTCTCTTGAGCCTTGGGAAATATGACTTTATATTATTTGAGTTTTTTTAAAAAATGGAAAAAATGGTCTTTTAATTTTGAAAAAAACAATGCAATCTGCATGACAATCCTATCCTTTCGCTTATATCAAACCTCACTAAAAGCTCAGAAAATTTTCTCAAAGGGGAAAAAAAAAATCATGTGAAGTCAATAATTATCATGTGACATCCGAGCTGTTGTCAGAACCTTCTGGCATATAAACGACTACATTAAGGTTTCCTGCCTTACCCACCCCACCTGATTGTGATCTTTCGTACACTAAGGCGGGCCTGATCTGTCTCCAAAAATGACAATGGTTTTAGAGAAGGGAGCCCTGGGGGATGCTGTCCGTTTAGTCGGCAAGGGATGCCTTGCCAGGTCCAGCTCTTCTCAGCTCTACAAATCTTCCACAGCCCATGTGCCCACACTGAACTCTCTAGCTCACACGTGACATCCCCCTTGGAGGTGCAAACCGCCTCATTTTCACTTCTCAGGAGTGTCAAGTTTTTTCCTATCCATGTGCTTATTAGTATAAATCAAATCTCCCTGTCTGCTGCTTCAGCAGGACTTTTTCCTTCTGGGAACCAGCCTCTGGGTCTGGGTCCATAATGCACTGGTCACCTGATTGGGAGGCTATAATGAGGACAGGGGCACCGCAAGGAACACAGAGCCAATGAGGGCTCGATCCCAGGACCCTGGGACCACAGCCTCAACACTACTAACTCCTACTTACCTTTCTCCCCCCCAACTTTATGGAAACTTATATAAAATAAAAGTCAGCCATTTAAATGTACATTGTGATGAGTTTAACAAATGTATACACACCCATGTATCTACCACCACAGTCAAGATGCAGTCCAGTCCCATCTCCAGAAAGCTCCCTCAGGCCTCCGTGTAGTAAGTTCCTGCCTTGTCTCTACTGAAATGCTTTGGGTCATTATAGTTTTGGCTTTTCTAGAACTGCATAGAAACGGAACCATGCCATATGTGGTCTTTCATGCCAGGCTACTGTCACATAGCATAATGCTTTGCAGATTCATCTAGGTTGCCTAAATAAAATAATTTAGGAAGGCTCACTTGCTGGACCAATTTGCTCTAGTTAACTCCAGAGCCAAATGCCAACTTTCACGTTTGTCTGCCATCTGTGACAATGCAGGCCAGGGGTTCCTGTTCTACCTAAGATTACGGAGAGAGACCCCTTATTCCTCTTCCCTTGTTGGTTACACAAGACAGTAGGTGACAAGAAGCCTTCATTTCCTCTGGTTTTCCAAATTTGTGCAGTGATACATGGTCATATTCCTCACTACTGCTGAAGGGCAAGCAACGAGCAGTGCCGGCAGAGGAGCGTGGGAACACCTGCAGTCATCAGACAATCTAGAAAAGCGACCTTCTGGAGCAGCATTTCTCTGACTTTAATGTGCACGCAGATCACCAGGCATGCAGATGCTCATTCCATAGGTCTGGGACAAGGCTTGAGGTTCTGCATTTCCAACAAGCTCCCAGGCAAAGCCAATGCTGCTGGTCCCCGAACCACACTTTGCATAGCAATGTTCTAGAAGACACAGGGGCAGATTCTGTGGGTTGGTAGGGAAAGTCAAACCTCTAAGGAGGCTGAAAACATGTACCAACCTACGCTTGAGAAATACGGCTCAGACACATGAATTTTCATCAATACATATACATACATCATCGATCATCTCTGTTTTTCTAGCGGCATCTCAATTTTCTCATCTGTAAAATGGGCATTAAACTATCTCTGTCATAGATAGACCTCCAGCACGGTCCCCAGTGATCTCTGACTTCTGGTGTCACACCCTTGTGTGATTCCCTCCCACTGAGTACGAACTGGGCCTAGCAACTATGGCAAAGATAATGCAACATCCCTTTCAAGATGAGGTTGCAAAAGCCTGTAAGCTTCATCTTACTAGCATTCTCCAGCTCGCTCTTTCCCACCTGTTCAGCTCAATGAAGCCACCTGCCATGTCGTGAAAAGCTCTCTAGAGAGGTCTGTGTGGCAAGGAACCCAGGGAGGCCTCTGGCCCACAGGGAGAGATGAAGTGAATTCTGCCAGCAACCACATAATGAGCTGGGCAAGGGGTCTTTTCAAGTCAAGCCTGTGAGAGACCCAGAGCCAGAGGACCCAGCTAAACTGTGCCTGGATTCCTGATCCACGGACACCATGAGATAATAATGTTATGGTTTTAAGCCACCAAGTTTGAGTCATTTATCATGTGGCAATAGATAACTAACACATTTCAGAATTGTTCCAAAGATTAAAAAACACAAAGGAATTCATGTAAGAGAAAGAACTTAGCACAGTGCCAGGCACAGAGTGTCCCCTTGGCAATATTAGTTGAATCTAAAAATAGCAGAGTCCTAAACATCGCCAGGATCTGTAAACAGCAGTGGCGGCCACTAATCTAAGAATAATCCATGTGTATAAAGTCTGCTACTTTCAGCCTTGTCAGGGAACCTGCAGACCAAAAAGTTGGACGTGTCCCTATAAATACAGAGGCATAACTCATGCCGCGCGTGTTTTACATATTTATGCAGATATCCCACTTCTTAAACGTAAGCTTACTGTTTCATGGATCTTAGGGCCGTGCTCACGGACCCCGGCAGGGAGGAAGAGGAGAGAAGGGGGCACAGGAACATCTGAAGTCATCAGAGGATCTAGAAAGAGACCTTCTAGAGCAGCATTTCGCTCTAGAAGAGGAGGAGGAGAGAAGGGGAGCGCCCACTGAACCATGGTTCGTCAGGTGGCATTCCCACTTCTTCTCATTCTCTCCCTCCTACCTTCTAGTTGATTCAAAGAGGAAAGTTCAGCAGCAATCATCAAGCCAAACGGAAACGCTAAGAACCACGTCCAGGCCCAGAGCCACCACTCCAACAGCCGTCACAGCCCTTCACCCAAAGTGGAAGCCCAAATTTATATTATGAAAATCACAGTGAAAAGTGTGAGAGCATTCCAAAAGGAGACCAAGTCCACCGTTTAACAGACCTTTATTCAGTGTCCACTGTGCGCCGGGCGTTCAGCCCTCCTCGGTGATCCGGGGAAACAAAAATAAGTGAAGCGCCATCTGGCGGAGGGAACCGGCACATTCACACTGGACTGTCCGGGAGACCCCTGGTGGAGCGTCTTCATCTACTGCGCCTGCTCCGTTGCAGGCTTGGGAGTAGGGGCGGGGACGTAAAGCTGACCTCTTAACTAGAGAGCGAAGACAGGTGGGGACATGTTGTAATAGAGGTATAAATAGCGTCAGGAAAATACAAAGAGGCCACAAGTTAGTTCTGACTCAGGGCCCAGGAAAGGCTTCCTCGTGAAGGTAACATGTGAGTGTGGTTTTGAGGGATACGTAGGATCTCGCCATGCGGGTAAAGTATTCCACGTGGGTGAGGGCAGGAGTGGCACAAAGGCAGTGAGCTGTGAAAATGCGAGGTACATCAGGAAATGCCAACGAGAACACCACCACAGGAGTGTCAGCTGTACGGCAAAAGAGTGGGAAGCAAAGGCTAAAATGGGGGAGATCATAAAAAGCCTTGAAACCAAAAAGAGGCTGGATTGATTCCGCATGTAACAAAAAAGCATGAGTACATTTTAAGGACAATAGCGATTTGGCCATGCATTAGCCAGTACGCTTTAGGTTGCTAGTGACTGAAACCCAATTCAAACTGGCTTAAGCAAAAAAGAATGTATTGGTGCACTCGACTGGAAAGTAAAGAGGTGCATCTGGCTTCGGGCTCAGCTGGTGCCAAAGAATAAATGATACCATCTCAGTACTACCTTCCCCTTCTTGACTTCTTTCTCGCGGGGATTCTCTCCACACTGTAGCAAAGATGGCCATCAACAGCTTAAGCTTTACATCCCAGGGGCTTAGGCTTCCCTGTGCAAAGAGAATGCTTCTTCCCCAATAGTTCCATCAAAGGTCTGGTAGCTGCAGCTTTCTCCAAAATCAACATCACCCATTACCAATGTAAATGCTATGACCAGGGGAATACAGTGTCAATCTTGGGGGGGGGGGGGTTGGCCCTACCCAGACTCCACTCACTGAACGGGGCTGGGTCCTCAAAGGAACATCCAAGGGCTGTTTTCAAAAGAAAGAGAAATGGGTGCAAAGCTGACCAAAAAAAAAAAAAAAAAAAAACCCAAAACCAATACCCTGTCCATTGCAAACTAAAAGAGGAATTCTAGAGACCATCTTTTGGAGCAAATGCAATACAGGGGTCCCCCCCCAGAGGCCAGGAAGCCTCTGCAGCAGACCAGGCAAGACAATGTTGTGAATGAGGACACACCACACGGGCATAGCGGGCACAAAACGGTGGCTCATAACCTCACACAGTACTGAAGGGTCGAGACACACATTCAAGAAGTAAATATGGAAATCGTGTGCATAATCAATGTGATTTAAAGGGTCCTGTGGTACAGACAAAACTTAGATTTTTATCATGTTTCTACCCGTGTGAAATAAGGTCCAGTTATCATGGCTTATTTGCTGTCAGAACAAACACAGGCTAAGATAACTTAGGTTGAAGTTAGACAAACACCATGCATAGAAGTCTACTGGAAAAACAGATTACTCATTCACTTTACCTGTGGACTCATATTTTTCTTCAATTTGCTTTAAAAATTAAAATAAATATCTAATTTCATTACAAGCACCATAAAAATCCCTAGCCATATACGTGGTATCAGTACGTTATTAGATATATTCCAAAAAACAGTGCAGAAGGCAAGATCTCAGGCGAAGGAGTTCAGAACGTGCCACCTCAAAATATGCCGCTTTGGCATATTGACTATTTTTAACTGAAAGCGCTTAAGAAACAGCAGATGCAAGAATGGTCCGGGCTCCCCTTTTCTATAAAAGCTTCCATGAGAGAGGTGCCCGCCCTCCCTGTTTCAGGAAGAAAAGCACATCCTTATCACCAGAGACTTGGAATCACCACCGAAATGTATCTGTACAAATACACTAAAATAACTCTCCTCTTCCACTAACTTCCCTTACCAATACATATCTTAGTAACCTCCCCACAACTTACTGCCCCTAACCCAAACCCCTTTGCCTTGCCATTTCTCCCCAGATGTACCATTTCCTTATCTAAAAGATCCAAAGCTTTCTGTTCTGATCACTTCTTTGGGACCTCATTCTTTTGTGAAGCCCTCCGCGTACACGTAAAAATTTAATAAAACTTGGATTCTTTTCGCCTGTTAATCTGTCTTATGCCATTGTAATTCCTAGGCCCAGCTGGAGACACTCAGAGGGCAGAGGATTTTTTTTTTCCTTCCCTACACAGGAATCTAAATATTCTTTTCATGAAAAAAGTGCTAGAGGCAGAAATGGGGTTGGGGAAAGAACATGCTGCTGCAGGTGGGAAGTCCTGGTTCCACCCCACGGCAAACCAATCAGCCCCTCTGGGGTTCAGGATTCCCATCTGGAGAAGGAAGAGGTAGAGCTGGACTCTGCCTAAGGTTCCTTCTCCATCTACTATTCTATGTTTTTATGAACCAAAAAGTCCCCCTAAACCCAGAAGTCTCCCTCCCAGGGACAATTCTGAATCTCCTCAATTCTAGCCCTTTTCTGGTCAGCCTGCTGGGTGTCAGTTCTATTAAAAGCCTCATTGACTTCCACCAGAACCCATCACATGAATGTGAAGCAACATTTCTGTGCAGGATCACCCAGCCACACCCCGTGTGAAGAGCGTGACTAAAGCCACACACCCACCTCTCAAATGGCCAGTGAGGCCAGTGTCCTTGCAATACCATGAAAAGTACAACTACCAGAGCACCCAGGCAGTCAGAAATGACAAAACCCAAAACCCGCAAACCCGGACCAGGGAAAGACATGTGGTAAAAGCTGATTCTAGCAAAGCTGGGTGTTTTACGAGAGGCCTTTTAATTGCAAGTAACAGAAAACCACTCTAACTTAAGAACAAAGTGGGATTTATTTTAAGGATCTAAATCTGTCTCATAAAACCTTAGATCAAGAAGTACATCCAAGCTTCCCAAAGAAATGGGAACTAAAAAGCATCAAAAAGTCTTTCCAATCTCTCTCCCTACCCACCTCGGCCTTACCTTTCTCCTCTGTGTGCTTGTATCTCTGTGTGCGGACCCCCTCTCCTCTCCTTGGTTGAGCAGGTCGCTAAGCATGACCACGTCTCAGCCGTCCTCTGGTTGGAACACCTAATTTAAACCTCCAGCATCTTCATGTTCCAATTAAACCACACTGAAGGTTGTGATTGGCTCAGCTTGTCCACCTCTAGGCCAATCAGTTACGATCAGGGAGGCGGGGCCACGTGCTGGAAACCTGGCTAGCAGGACCTATCCCCAACTACCCTGGAAACCTGGGCAGGGTAGTACACCAAGTTCCTGAAGGTCTTCGGCCATGAAAGGGGTTATGTAGGTGTGGAAACACTTCGGCCAAGTTTTCTGTGATTTTTTTCTTGCTTAAATATTTCTTTACATATTAAACAATATGCAGAAAGACATTCTATTGTCTACATAGTCTAATGTACAGAGGATCTAACTGGTAAGACACAGCTGCTCAATCCGAACATGACTATCATTTCTTAGTACCCATCATACTGACAGGGAAGAAAAGCAATTCAAGCAACTGGAGTTAATCTTCCCTATCTTTCACCCCAGAGATAAACCCAGGTCACTTAATTCTCCCCAGCTGAGTATGCAGCTGACATTTTAGTGAAGGAAGCATAAAAATGATTTCTGGCTATGTAGGTGTGTTTCACACAAACACTCTTCTTCAGCAGCTCCTGACTTCAAATGAGAACTCCAAGCCCTAGCAGGCACGTTTAGTGCTTAATACATTTAAGAAAAAAGAATAGAAGTTATATGGTTTCCCTGGAAACCTTTTTCTAAAGAAACTCGCACAAGCACCTTCTCCAGAAGCAGGTGCTGCTGCCTGAGGATTCTTCCCCGCCTGGGGGCCATTCTTTAAAGGGTCAAGGCCAAGGTTCTGCTGGTTGTAGCTCTAGGCGCAATGGTTGAGCTTGTTTTACTTAAGAGTTATTTAGTATCAAGTCTCTCTTTACTACCTGGTTCTAGGAGAAAAATAAGCTCAGGTGGCTTTTGGCATCTTGAAAAGCATTGGCAAGTACTGGCTTATCCACGGGAAGTGGAAGAAGTCCCATAGTGTCTATCAGAGTGGGTGATGGGGATTTCTCAGGGAACAAGAGGCGATAGCTCAGTAATTATGATAAGTGATTTGAATCTGAATTCTCAATGCAGTCATGTTCAGATTAGAATAAAAATGACCTGGGGAAGAGCAGTGAAGATCAGTACCAGGTCCAGGGTCTTTCTCTATAACTGTGGTCTTTTAGAGTTTTGGGGTAAGGTTACCAAAAAAAAACACTATCAGGTTTGTTTGCAGAATTTTCCGGAAATTATTGATACCTTGATTCCCAAAGTGCCATGGGAGCCAGGTTGAGAATGAGTCCTACCTAGGTTAAAGGGATATATTATGAGCCACCAGCTTATATAAGTAATACCCTTCTTCCACTGCACATTTCACAATCCTCCTGTTTCCTCCCCCTCCCATCTCCATAACAACCAGGATTGGTATCAGAAAGAAATCAGCCTGCCTCTTTGACTTTTGTCTCTAATTTAGAGACGCTTAACTTGGGAGGTCTACTTTATTTCTTCCTTGGGAACTCTTCACATTTTAAGGCATCAGTTCAATATCTTGGTTTCAAGATCCTCCCCCATGTCCAACATCAATAGAGGAGATGAAAATCCAGCAAATCACATCGGGAAAGGGGATATCATTCTAAGATACAGAAGAGACTGCATGATTCCTTTTTTTTTTTAAGATTTTATTTATTTATTTGCGAGAGAGAGAGAATGAGAGATAGAGAGCACGAGAGGAAAGAGGGTCAGAGGGAGAAGCAGACTCCCCGCTGAGCAGGAAGCCCGATGCGGGACTCGATCCCAGGACTCCAGGATCATGACCTGAGCCGAAGGCAGTCGCCTAACCAACTGAGCCACCCAGGCGCCCTGCATGATTCCTTTTAGTAGATCAGGACAGGCAGTACAATTATAATATTGAATAGTCTGGTATAGGCAAGAGAAAGAAATGTTAGCCAGAACAGCACTCACTCCAGACTCCTTTACTAAGCAAGGCCTCCAAAACCATGTCCCATTTCCACTTGAAGTCATCCTCAACACTTAAGATCCCATGAGGTCAAGTCTGAAAGTACCCAATGTACTTTTAAGATAATGTCCTTTCTTTTTCAATATGATTATCAAACATTTATATGCCAGATACCATGTGAAATCTTTGGAATTCAGAATTAATAACACACAATTCCTTCAGAGAAAGAGTCATTAAGTCTCCTAACTGTATTTTTTCTGGTTCATGTTTAGGGAAAAATCATGTTCCCTAATTAATCTGGGTAAAATATTAGATAGGAAAAACTTTCTTGAATCAACTGGCTTTCTAAATTTTCTAAAACATAAGAGCTCAAGTTCTTTAAATGTTTATCACAGCAGTTTATCGCCGATGAATGATTCTTATCCTTGCCCCTCTTAAAAGGAAAATGGAGCCAGAAATCCAAATTAACATGGATTTGTATAAACAAGAACTACCATCAGCCCACCTGCAAAGCTCAATAAAGGCTCATCATTCTGTTAGTGACCCTACCCTCTAAATTCAGCCCTCTGTTTCTGCAATTAACATGAAATATGTTGTTGATTGATAACTAAAACTGCACTTCCTTTTCCTCAAATTTCCTGGAACTCTCTTAAAATGTTGTATTTATCTTAGTGAAATATGAAAGGCATATTTTGAATTCTTGTAATATTTTGTCTTCACCAAGCACGTCAATTGACTTGAGAATATTTTGAAGTTACACAAATCTGGATGAATACAGAAACTGCAGAATAGAATGAAAGATTTCAGGACGTCTAACTAGACTAAATAATCAAATGAATAATATTGTGACAACTAGAATTGCTAGAATCTAAATGTACTCCGATTAAAAGAAAATCCTCTTGTGGACTTTCCCCAGACAGCCACAAAATATATCATGGACACTTGCAAATCTAACATCCAAGAGTTCAACTATTGAAGGGCAACTCCAAAAGTCCATGGTATGTACAACTGATCGTTTGGTGTAGGAAGCTGACTTTGAACCCAAGCTTTGAGTCTCATGTGAGGAGTTGAGGCACTTAGCTACTGAGTGAGTCTTTCTGACCCATCTTATTCATATCTCTACAATTCTTCGGGGTGTACATAAAAGCATTCACAAGTGCAATATCAATGCCATTTGTTTATTGCTTTGCATGGTTGGTAGTTATCAATGCTATGCTTTTGTAGTTGGAAAATCCATTTATTCCCTAGTGCACCAAAAATTAGCGTTAGTCATTAGAAATTCTGTAGTGAGCAAATACACGAAAAATCCCTGTTCTCATGGACTTACACTATGTAGCACAGACAGACAGTAAACAAATGAGATAATTACAGATTGTAATAGGTGTGATTAAGGCAATAAACTTGGTGATGTGTTACGAAGTAAATGCAAGAGGACAACCATACACAGATGGGTCAGGAAAGAGCTTCTGAGGAATTGACATCTGAGTCAAAATTAGAAGGAAGAGAATTAGGGTGCCAGTACTTAGTTAATTATTAGCTGTTGCTGGAGAAAATTAAGTACAAATAGAAATAGACAATGCTATTTACCTGTTCCAGGAGATACTTAAGTATCAAAAGCCCTCTATGGGATGGATATGATACATTTAAATGCCTTTGCATTATGCATCTGCTTTTTGATGAGATATTTCAGTCCTCAGGATGAAACAGAACCCCTGCTTGGCTATAATGTGTTATTTCATTAGGATAATTTATTCTAAACCGTATTTCTTGTAGGTGTTTTCTGTTACCAGCATAAGTGTTACCTTAGAGCAAAAGTGAATCAAATGTACAAAATTCAATTGTATTTCTATACCCTTGCAAGGAACAATCTGAAAATGAAATAAAGAAAAAATTTCCATTTATAATAACACATAAAAGAATAAAATACCTAGGAATAGATTTAATAATGAAATGCAAAACTTATACTCTGAAAACTACAAAACGTTGTTGAAAGAAATTAAAGGAGGTGTAAATAAACGGAGACGCATCCATATTTATGGATCAGAAGACGATACTGTTAGGAAGGCAATACTCCCCAAATTGATCACAGAATCAACACAGTCTTCATCAAAATCCCAGCTGGCTTTGTTGTAAAAATTGGCAAGCTGATCCTAATATGGACATGCAAGGAACCCAGAATAAATAAAACAATTTCAAAAAGGAAGAACAAGGTTGGAGGACCCACATTTCCCAATTTCTAACCTGACTACAAATATACAGTAATGAAGACCCTCTGGTACTGGCAGAAGGATAGACATATTGATCTGTGAACTAGAACTGAGAACCCAATCTGAAAATGGACAAAGGATCTGAATAGACGTTTCTCCAAAGAAAATATTAAGTAGTCAATAAGCATACAAAAAGTTGCTCAATATCATTAGCCTAAATCAAACTCACAGTGAAATACCACTTCCTACCCACTAGGATGGCAATAATCGAAAAGAGAATAATGAGGTTGGTGAGGAGGTAGAGAAATTGGAACCCTCACACACGGCTGGTGGGAACGGAAAATGGCACAGTTGCTTTGGAAGACAGTCTGGCGTGTCCTCAAAAGGCTGAACATTGAGTTACCATATGACGCAGCCATTCAACTCTTAGATTAGAGAAATGAAAACCTATATCCACATAAAAACTAGTACAAAATGTTCATAGCAGCGTTATTCATAATAGGCAAAAATTAGAAACAACCCAAGATTCAGCAGTTGAATGTACAATGGAATATTATTCGGCAACAAAAAAGATGAAGTATTAATACATGCTATATTAGGGATGAACATAGCAAACAGTACGCTAAGTTGATGTGAAAGAAGCCAGTCACAAAAGACCACATATTGTATGATTTCAGTTATATTAAATGTTCAGATTTGGCAAATCTATAAAGACAGAGATTAGTGGTTAGCAAGGGTTGGAGGGTGAGACATTTCTTTTTGAGGTGATGAAAATGTACTAAAATTGATGGTGATAATGGTTACACAACTCTGAGAATATACTACAACTGGGACATTTTAAATGGGTGAATTATATCTCAATAAAGCCTTTATATTAAAAAAAAGTAAAGAAAAAAAAGCCAGAGACAATACCAGGAAACATCAATGGTCCAGAAGATCAGAAGAGTCAACAAGAATTATTTATTTATTTATTTATTTATTTATTTATTTATTTATTTAATTTATTTATTTAGAGAGAGGGCATGAGCGGGAGAGGCAGAGACAGAAGGAGAGGGAGAATCTCAAGCAGACTTCCCACACAGCACGGAGCCCATCCCACGACCCTGAGTTCATGACCTGAGCTGAAATCAAGAGTCAGACCCTTAACCAAGTGAGCAACCCAGGTGCCCCAACCAGAATTTCTTAAGTCAACTTATCCTCCTTGCTTTTAGGTACAACCTCTGTGTAATAACACTAGATGAAAATCTGTTGTCTTTAGGCCCTAAAGTAAAGGAGCTTTTATAAAGTAAAACATCTAAATATCTAAAGTAAAGTATCAGGCACTTCAATAAACCATTCCAGTTTTGCCAACGACTCCAGGAATCAACAAACAAGAGTGTTTTCTAAGACCAGCCGCATGTTAGATTTTAGGCTAAGATTAATCTCCCTTGAAGAGAAAAGATTAATATAGTAATTACTGTGTTTCCTATTTTTCTGGGTGTTTCTATTCTAGAAACAAGACCCTGGTATTAATCTATTATGCCTCCGCTCTACTGGTCTCATCTCAGGCTTGATTCCTTACTGCAAAAACTGAATGGAAGTCTCCCATGGTAATTTAGGATAAGAAAGATACTGTACAAATGCATTACTTTCTCCCAGCTTTCATGTCTCCCTGTTCCTATTGCTAAAATGAGGTTATGTGAGTCCATCAATTTCATGGGCTACTGTGTGATAACTGAGCTTATGTACAAAAGGAAAAGTATGACCCAATAACAATAGCATCGTTTTAGGGCGCCTGGGTGGCTCAGTTGGTTGAGCGGCTGCCTTCGGCTCAGGTCATGATCCTGGAGTCCCGGGATCGAGTCCCGCATCGGGCTTCCTGCTCAGCGGGGAGTCTGCTTCTCCCTCTGACCCTCTTCCCTCTCGTACTCTCTCTCTCTCATTCTCTCTCTCAAATAAATAAATAAAATCTTAAAAAAAAAAAAACAATAGCATCGTTTTAAAAACTGGTAAGATATTGGTTACTATGTTACAGTTTTCCTAAACCAAAAGGTCGTTTTAAAAAATGGTAAGATATTGGTTACTATTTTACAGTTTTCCCAAAACCAAAGGGTCCTTTCTTCTTTTCCCAAGCTTGCTTTTAAGGGCCTTAACTTAAGGTTCTTACCTTCTCTTTGCATGATGCCTTAAGTACGTTAGTATCAGCAGTTTTTAAATATACCACAACCTTATGAAAATCTGAAACCAGCGGCTGGAGAGAGTGCGGGAAAGAGCTACAAAGACAAACACGAAGAGCTCTCCAAGAAGACAAAGAGCAGGAAGTGAAGGGCGGAGGTAAAAAATAAGGAGGCTTTTAATTTGGCGTTCTGCCAGTTTTTCTCTCTTCTACCCAACATATTTAGACAGTAGCCTGCCCTCAGGTTATACTCTCTATAGATATCTCCAAAGCTGCCCTAGAGAGTTCTGGCTGAGCTATCCTTCATCTCTAAAGTTCAATAATGGAATAATTTTATATTATTTTAATATGTATTATCTTAACGCAATAAGAGCTTGTCACACTGAAAGAACCTTTTGCCCCAATTATGTTGTGTTTACTATGTGCTTCTTTCAGAGTCCTCTGCTGATAGCATCCTAATTTTTCCAAGAGGGGAAATTTTTGTCTTTAAATGACGGTCCATTTCAGTACAGTGATTACTAAATACTATCTGAAGCAACGTGGGGGCTCAGAATATAACTTAGACACAACTCTCAAGATCTTAGAGTCTAATGAGTTGAAAAAGGGCACAAATAACTCGGATACAAAGCAGAGCAGGACAAGTGTCATCCATCAGCATTGGTATTTAGATGGTGGTTTCCCAAAGCTTTCCTCCTGTGTTTATTTCCAAGAGCTCCTAAGAATTTGAATAAAATGCAAATAATAAACAATCATTTAAATACAAGGTCTTCTGTTCACGTTTATGTATCATTTTCCTCCAGTTTGATTTCCTGGTAAAAACAACACTCAAGTCTTCCAATGCTCTAGCATTTAGATCTCTCCTCAGTGGGAGATTGCATCCTAGAAAAGAAAGGACAATGATAAGGCTGAAAAGCAGAGGAAGCTTTCAAAAGTAAGCTGGAGAGACTCTGATGGAAAACTACTTAATTCTTTATGATCTTAAAAGATCCAGGTGTTTTTAGATTCCCTCAACAGTTGAATGTTCCTGCAGACAGCTCTCACAAAAACACAAGTAATACTAACACCTTAAAATTCACAAGTGTTATGCATAAATATTTGAGACATTCACAGACAAATGCAAAACTCCCAACTCCCTTTCTACACCACAGAACTAATGGAGTGTTCTCTTAAAACAATGAGGTTTCTCCCTGGCAGAGTTACAGAAAAACATCTCCTTTTAGGAGATGGGTAATTGGGGGATGGGAGAAAAGATGGTTCTACAAACTCTTCATCCTCTGGGTGTGAATGCTACCTATTTGCAGCGTACATCCTATCCATTATATTTTCTCACCTTCCTCTAATGCGTCAACTACTTAACCCTAGTAGCATACCCACTATGAAACCTGAAAGTTTAGTCTTTGATAGGCCAACCAGATAAAGCTTGCTGGTAAGCCAAGCAAATCTAGTGAACCTGTTAAATATTTTTTAGTTGCACTGGTTGGCAAAAATCCCTGAACCCATATGAATTCACCTGTGTCTCTTATGGCAGGTTGATTCTACCCCCAAGAAGTTTTATTGACATTTGTTTGCTCCTACCCAGAACCCCAAAGTGGACATGGGTTTCTTGTGCAGGAGCAAACATCAGAGGAAACCGAGAAAGCACGCACACAGGTATCATTGGGAGGATGTACCAAATGTATCGGCCGTGGTGCCTGTCCCACCACCAACCAGCCTAGGGGACTCTCTGCTTTGTTCTAACGGACTGTGACCTCACGGGACGATAGCTGAATATGAGCCAATCCATAGCTTGGTTAGTGACCTATGATGAGTCCTGGTATAGAAAGTTGATGAGTCTTCCTCTTGAAAATGTAAACTAAGAAATATTGAGAAGATAAGGGAGTAAGCACCTCACTCTCTCAGTTTCTCGTGTCCGTAACGGGAATGGTAATAAAAGCATTTACAACATAGCGGAATTTAATCAGTAATATTGAAGCACTTAGAACAGGATCTGACATAATAATAAACATGCCATAAAGCATCATCACCATCATCATCATCATCATCATTTTGAGTAGTTGTGTTCTATTCAAAAACCTTCCATGAGAATGCACATGTAATAATATATGTGTAATAAGCTAAAAAATGAAAGTAATGAGGGATGACTAGCTTTACCAGATATGAAAATAAAAAATAAAGCCACTTTAAAATGATAAGGGAGTCATGCAGAAAGAAGCAGATAGAAATTCTTCCTGAGATTGACCCAAATACATACGGGAATTTAGTATATGATAAAGGTGGCATTTCAAATTAGTGAAGAAAATATATGTTATTAAATTATTACTAAGGATTTCTGGCACAGGAAGGCAGCTACTTGGAAAAATAAAATCCCTAACTCACCTCTTATCTCAAAATAAATTCAAGGTAGGTCAAAGATTTAAAACTTAAAAATGAAAGAAACAGTAGAAAAATATGTGTGAGTGTTTTTTATAATATTAGGGGATTTTTACTAGGATAAAAAAAGATTCTGAAGGCATTAAAAATTGCTAACTGTAATTAAAAGCAAATGTTTAGGGGGAAAGTTGAAAGCAGATGTTGGGGGGGTGCAAAATCATGAAGCCAAAAGACAAATAGCAGATAGAAATACCTACAAAACAAGTGGAAGTGTAAGGACTAATTTCCATAAAAGACAAAGAGCTCTTAAAAATCAGAAAAGAGCTAAATTTTCAAAAGAAAAATAAACATTTTATTAATCAGACAAATGATTAATAAATATTGGAAAAATATTCAATTTCTTTATAATTAAATAAATGTACCTTTTTTTTCTTTTTTAAAGATTTTATTTATTCATTTGAGACACAGAGATACAGAGAGAGAGAGAGAGCATGCACAGGCGGAGAGGCAGAGGGAGAGGGAGAAGCAGGCTCCCCACTGAGCCAGGAGCCCGATGTGGGGCTCGATCCCAGGACCCTGGGATCATGACCTGAGCCGAAGGCAGACGCCTAACCATCTGAGCCACCCAGGTGCCCCTAAATGTACCTTTTAAACAACAATTAAATATCAATTTACAACCATCAGATTAGCTACTTCATTTATAACAATCGGTGTTGTTGAGGATGTGGGAGAAACAATTTGATTTACTGCTAGTGGGAGCATAGATTGGCGCAGTGGTTTTAAAGGCAACTGATAATATATTTTCAATTAAAAATGTACATTCCTTTTTAACTCAACAATTCTATTTCTAGATACTTGGCCAGAAATGCAAGAGTATGTATAAAGATGTTATTGCAATATTGTTCATAACAACAAAATACTAGAAACAAACTAAATGCCATTTAGTTAAATAAATCCTATACACTAGAATACAGTCATTAATAAAACCAAGGGTAAATGTGTATATTGCATGTAATGTCATGGAAAATGTTCAAGATGTATCTTTAGTGGAAAAAAGAAAATGAGAGAAAAGAATGTTTAATCTGAATCCATTTAGTGTTTTAATATCAATATAAATAATATGCTCCATTTATGTATTCATATGTACATAAATACATATATATTAAAATATATGGGGCATACTGTGCATATATAAATAATAGATTGGTTTTGTTATGCACATATCTGTAAGTAGTAGTGTGCACGTATCCCTAAAATCTTTGTCTGCACATATGAGGTACCCACTGAAAAAAAAAGTTTAAAGATTGTTGCTGAATGAGCCACGGATAAACTCTGCTTCACTGTTTCGATCACGGTCTTCTGGGTTGTCCACTAATTACCGGCGCCAAGCCAGAAAACAGAAAATTCCCTGGTAGCGATACTAGGAGGCTTCTACTTCTCACAGTTGTATTCATACTGGAGAGTTTCCCTCCCACTACTCTCTTTGCACAAATGAGACCCTAGTCATCAAATGCCACTGCTTAGGAGTCTAAGGACTCCTAAGAACCCTTAGGAAGGGTTCTATGCTATGGCCGGGATGGTTCTATCAACCAGTGGCTGAATATATAAAAATAACAGGCAAATACTCTGAAGAGTCGGAGAAGATGCTCCTGTGCCAAGACCCTCTTTCACACGATCTGATTATTGAAAATGATTTCAAATTAATGTCATTAATTTCAAAATAATGAGGCTCTTAACTGTATTTGGGCGACAGGCAAATTGCTACTACAATTCAACTCTCCCAATTCTTTCAGGGAGCTAACGATTTAGCTTCTGTCGTTCCTCATCCTTTTTGGCTAAGATGGAATGTAAAGAAGTAGCTTCTGAGTCCTTACATTCTATTATCAGGTTTTCCAAGAAATGAGAAAAACACTGAATTTTTTGAAGCTTAGGCCCATATTCTGAATCTGTTTTTCATTCCCACTTAACTTGCCTTGTTAAAAAAAAATTAGAAGTTAAGATTTTGACATTGACTAATTCCAACAATTACCAGTATGATCTTCTCCAGAGCTAAAACACCATCCTTCTTCCCCATGTTACATGGGCCGTTTGACAATATTTTTGAACATTCAATGCTTAATAAATCTTTAATGAAGTACTGCTGTTTACCAGTCATTTTGTCTCTATGAAGAAAACTGACACACAGTGACATTTTCCTGATTTGTTAAATCATTTTTCTAAATCCTTTTCTGGGTAATTAGAAGAATTGCTGGTAAGTTCCCAAGTCCTTTGTTTTATTTTTTAACGAGTTCACCTTTGCATTCAGATGCCTTATAATACCTTCTTTCTCCTCCGTTTAGTAATAGATGGCTCCACATTCTTGGTCCAGTTCAATGACACTGCTTTTTAAAGGCAGTGCAAGCCAAAGTTGCGTGTCCTGCCCCAACGCACAGGTGCATTTGCAGAAACCAACCCCCAGGGGTCAGAATTCACAAACTAGAAGTGGCCTAGGGCTTAGTTATTAGCTCAAGAACCCTCAGCTCTGTTCCTCCGGAGAGTAAACTCTTACCTGTTGTGAGAGAAGTGGGGTTTTCCCAGAGGATTTTTTACTTCTCTTCACCTGGTGACATAGCAGTAGGTCCAGATGACAAAGAAAGAACACATGTCAAAACCATTGCGGGTAGGCTAATGAATCTTTTGTATATTGCACAAAAATGTTCCTGACTTGACAATTTGGTAACCATTTTAGTCTTTGCTAATCCTTTAGCAACGAAGAACATTCTTTGCTGATGTGCCAACTTGGACCAAATAGACCCTATGTTCACACTGACAGAATTCTTACTCCTTGTTATGAGACCACTAAATGTATCTTCTTAGAAAAAAAAAACATGTTTTAATACATTTTTTAAAATTATAATTGAGGGGCACCTGAGTGGCTCAGCCAATTAAGCCTCCGACTCTTGGTTTCGGCTCAGGTCATGATCTCAGGGTCATGAGATGGAGCCCCATGTCAGGCTCTGTGCTCAGCACGGAGTCTGCTTGAGATTCTCTCTCCCTCTGCCCCTTTCCCCCCCTGCCTTCACTTTCTTTCTCTAAAATAAAATATATAAATAAAATCTTTAAAATAAATAAAATAAAATTATAACTGATAAAAACTTCAGAAAACCATCCTCACAGAAGTACATTTGTAAAAAAAAAAAAAAAAAAGAAGTACATTTGTATGTGACGTCAGTCACAGAGGGTGGCAAATGCAAACAGTTGAGAAGTGCTTAATGTTTAAAATATTCGTGGTATCAAAATTTCCGATTAACACTACCTCTTCGTGGGTATTCCTGTTAGAGAGAGAGTTGCTTCTTTAGCTTAGAGTGGGAAATGACTCCTTTGGGAGGAAACACAAGTCCCAGGGTTTCCCGAATCCCAGGTGACTTTGGCCCACGGAAGGCCAAAGAGTGGGGGAAGCCGTCGTGGGGGTGGGGGTGGGGGGGTGGTGATGACTGGGCCTAAGGCACCAACCTCTCTGGACATCATCAACATGGCAGACCCCTCCGATCATCTAGCCCCTTTCTGTTCCGCTCCTCACATCCAATTTCCCTCCATTCTCCTCCTTCTTAGCACTTACTGCTAACCAGAACAAAACCACACCTTCATTATTCTGAACCTACTCAAAGAGGTTCCCTGCCTTCTGTATTGTCTACTTTCCTTGCACAGGGGGAAACTCTGCTCTCCCAGAGACGACCACTTTTATGAACTCAGCTGGAACAGAAGCTGCTCTGTATTTTCAAACTCTGCCTCTGTGCAGAATTCTCCCTCTTGCACTTCCGGGTCATTTACACTTCCCTCAGCCCCTGTCATCCTCCCCTCCGACCTCATCCCACGCTCGCCTCCAACTCAGGCACTTGTGGCACGGCTCCCTGCCAGAGGACTTCCATCTCCCTGCAGAAGGCCATCCATAAACCACCTCAGCCTCATAGTACCTTGACCTTTCAAGACCACACCTGAAGTTTAATTGCTCCCTAGAATTGCTCCATCTCTGAAATCTTAGACTCAAATACCCACCCCCTGACTGCATGCTCTTCTTCCAGATCACCACAGTAAAGCCGACACTCAACCAGACCGGGACCTCTGGTTCCGAATCCCACCCACTCTCTCCGTCCTCTCAAACCCCTTTTGTTTTCCCTTCACTCTTTTCTGCCCCCCCCCCCCCCCGGATTCCAGGCTCAATCCCTTCACTCTCTCACCCCTTGACCTACTTCTACTATCTCTAACTCCTCACCTGTGCCGGGTACTTACCTCCCCCCAGCTCTTCTTTCTTCGATTTTCAGGTTACCTACTCTTCCTGAGTGACTTCATCTACTCCCACAGTCTTTGTTTTTTTTAAATATATTGTCAGACATTGACATTTTTTTTTAAGTTTTATTTATTCATGAGAGTCAGAGAGAGAGAGGGGGGGGGCAGAGGCAGAGGGAGAAGCAGGCTCCCCGCCTAGCAGGGAGTCCAATGCGGGACTCGATCCCAGGACCCTGGGATCATGACCTGAGCCGAAGGCAGACGCTTAACCATCTGAGCCACCCAGGCGCCCTACTCCCACAGTTTTAAATGCTACTTAACAAGCTGATGCTTCCCAAATATCTCTTTCCAGCCAGATACTTTTCCTAAATTCAGGGGGAGGCACATACCTGAAGGTCTACGGAATATTTCCATTAGCATTTGCAAACTCACTTTGTAAAAGCTGAGCTAATCATCCCTCCCCCACAGTTGGGGTGGAAAAACTGATCCTATCTCAGTGAATGGTACATGGTGTACCTAGTCTCTCAAATCTAAAATTCAAGTCATTCTGGACTTCTCTCTCTTCCTTAGCCTCATGTGTTCTTTCAATCACAAATCAATGACTTATTCCCAAGTGTCTGGGGAATCCACCTATTCCGTATCCTATGAACCCTATTCATTTCCTACTTGAATTTGGCATCAGGACTCTTTTTTTTTTTTAAAGATTTTATTTATTTATTTGAGAGAGAGAGAGAGAGCATGAGAGGGGGGAGGGTCAGAGGGAGGAGCAGACTCCCCGCCGAGCAGGGAGCCTGATGTGGGACTCGATCCCGGGACTCCAGGATCATGACCTGAGCCGAAGGCAGTCGCTTAACCAACTGAGCCACCCAGGCGCCCTGGCATCAGGATTCTTTAGTTGCAAGCAACGGAACCTAGCTCTGGCTGATTTGTTATGAGGGATGTATATATAGCAGAAAGATACTGGGTAGCTTCCCAAAATGGAAGGAAGACCGACTAACTAGAACTTTGGAAGGATAGGAACCAATGGCTTACAGAGGTAGGAAACCTCGTAAAGTGTGCCATTAGCTGATGCAGCTCCAATCATCTTGTGTCTCCCTGTGCCTCCTGACTAACCACCCTATCGTAACCCCTCCCACACCACCCTGACACACTGCAGTCAGTAAACTTTCTTTCTAAAACAGAAAGCGGATCAAGTCCCTCATTCTTAAAATCTTTCACTGGCTAATCCGAGCTTTCAGAATAAAATCCCTTAATCCTTAGCATTCATGAATTGGCTTCTCTTGGCCCCATTCCTGACCATTCCTCTCCCCTCCTTCCCCCTCACACCCGATTCCTGGGTCCTACTCCCTGCAAGTACCAAACTCGCTCACATTCTGGTGCCCACTACAGTAACGATGATCCTGGCAGAAATAGAACTCACCTGGGATGGTTCAAAAGAAGAGTCTCGAATGAAAGAACCATTTTCAGAGGTATAGGAAGGGTTACTACATGAATTGAGAAAGGAAGATAGAACGCCTATAGACTAGCCATGGTGGGAAGCCATTACCAAACTGGGGCTGAAAAGACAAGGGGAGAAAACAGAGGTATCAGAGCCCAGGGAGAGCTGAAGCCCAGGGGAGAGGATCCAACCCTTTGGAAGTGTAGTTGTTGGAAGATGCAGCTACTACCATGGGGTTAGAATGACTGCCTATGTCCCCAAGTGATCCTCTGCTACTCTGTATAATGCTTATCACAGAGGTTTTCACACACCAGTGTAGTGGCTCGTTTACCTGTGTGGCTTCTACATTTTCAGAGGACAAAGACTCTCCTTGCCTCAGCATGCCCCAAACATCCACAGCCCAGTATCCAACACACAGACAGTGCTCCACAAATGTTTGCTGAATTAATGAACAAATTAATTGATCCAACTAGTTTCACATTTTTCCTTTTTTTTTCTTTTGGAAAAGATTTTATCTATTTATTTGAGAGAGAGAGAGAAAGTGACCGAGTGAGCGAGAGAACACAAGCAGGGGGAGGGGTAGAGGGAGAGGGAGAAAAAGACTCCCCCGATCCCAGCAGGAGCCGGATGCGGGGCTGGATCTGGGGACTCCAGGATCATGACATGAGCCGAAGGCAGATGCTTAACCAACTGAGCCACCCAGGCGCCCCAGTTTCACATTTGTCAAAGTGGAATCTGAAATCAGCGGATTTATAGGCAAGAGAAGGAAAGTGAGAATTGCAGGCAGAATTTGGGGAGATGTTCCTTGAGAAAAGAAAAGTACCACTCTGTTAGGCTCCTTCTGTCTCCAGGATTAGGTCTCCCAAAAAGTGTATTGTGTTATTAGATTAACATATTATTACTTGCTGAGTCTGACTTTCAATGGAAACAATGAGCAAGAACCCTACATTCACACAGTGCAGAAGGAGAGGGATGGCCTCTGTCTTCTCTGATTCGAGAAATGAAGGGTCCATGGGTATCAATGAGATTCACAAAAATAGAACAATCGGAGCCCAGAGAAGAGGGATTAAGTTTAACCGAGAGTGAAGGGACCTGTCTTGTTCCATATAGCTGGTGCATGGAAGTGACAGTGAGGTGTCCCATAAGAAACGGAAATAAAGGGGGGGGCGGAGCAAGATGGCGGAGGAGTAGGAGACCTGGATTTCGTCTGGTTTCAGGAATTCAGCTGAATAGGGATCAAACCATTCTCAACACCTAGGAACTCAACAGGAGACCGAAGAAGAGAGTAGCAACAACTCTCTGAACAGAGAAGCGACCACTTACTGGAAGGTAAGATGTGCGGAGAAGTGAATCCGAGGCGATATTCAGGAGGATAGACGGCGGGGGAGGGGCCTCCGTCGGCCGCTTCTGGCAAGTGATAGAGCCGCGGAGCACAAAATCGGACCTTTTAGAAGTCGGCTCCGCCGAGGGACGTCACTCTAGTGGCTAAGCGGGGGTGGAACCCTCGCGGGACAGTGTGGTCTCAGGACCCTCGGGGTCACAGAAAGACTAGGGGTGCCTGAGTGCGGCAGAGCTCCCAGGGATCGGAGCGGGGAAGCCGGCTGCAGAGATGGAGCCGAGGCGCGGGCTCTCAGCTCGGGGTGGCCATAAACTGTGATCCGCGGCCCAGTTGGGCCACTGCTCCTCCAGCAGGGACCCAACAAGCGGCAGATCCGGGGAGACTCCCCTTCCTCCCCAGGGAGGACCAGCGCGGGAGCGCACCGCAGGGATCTGCTGGGTTTGGAGACTCCACACGGGGTCGGGTGCCACAGATACAAACGCTCGGTCACAGGCCGGGTGAGCATGGAGTGCGGCTGGAGACTGGGGAGACGGGAGTGACTGGCTGCTTTTCTCTGGGGGCGCACTGAGGAGCGGGGCCCCGAGTTCTCAGCTCCTCCGGGCAGAGATTGGGAGGCCACCATTTTCACCCTGGTCCTCCAAAGCTGTACCGAGGGCTTGCAGGGAAAAAAAGCTCCCGAGAGCAAACCCGAGCAGATTGCTTAGCCCGGACCAACAAGGGTGGGGCAATTCCGCCTCCGGCAAGGACATTTGGGAACCACGGCAACAGGCCCCTCCCCCAGAAGATCAGCAGGAACAAGCCAGCAAGCCAAGACCAAGTTTACCGATCAAGGACAACAGGAGAACTCCAGCGCTAGGGGAATACTGCACATAGAATTCATGGCTTTTTTACCATGATTCATTAGTTTTTCAAAGTTAATTTTTTTAACTTTTTTTTTTAATTTTTTTTTCCCTTTTTCAACCAACATCTTATCAATCCCTTTTTTAAAAAATTTTTTTTATTTTTCTTTTTTAGAGTCATATTTTATCCCTTCATAGTAGTTACCCTTATTTTTGGCATATATATATGAGTTGTTCTCTCTTTAAAATTTTGAGATACAGTTTCTTCTAACAAATCAAAATATACCCTAAATCACTAGTGTATGGCTTTGTTCTAGTCTCCTGCCTGATCACATTCTCTCCCTTTTTTTTTTAAATCTTCTTTCTTTTTTCAAACAACTTCTTATCTTATCAATTCCTTTTATAAAATCTTTTATAATTTTCATCTTTACAGTCATCTTCCATCCCTTCATTGTATCAACCCTTATTTTGTACATATATAAGTCTTTCTTCCTTTAAAATTTTAGCAGGCACATTCTTCTAAGAGACCAAAATACACCCAAAATCCAGTGTGTGGCACTGATCTATGCAATAGCCTGATCATATTTGATCATATTCTGGTTTTTTGTTTTGTTTTGTTCTGTTTTTGTTTGTTTTTATCTTTTTCTTTTTTTTTTCCTCTTTCTTTTTTCTTTCTTTCCCTTTCTTTTCCCCTGGTTCCAGGTCTTTTCTGATTTCTATAGAGTATATTTGTTTGGGACGTTGTTAACCTATTAGCATTTTGTTCTCTCATTCATCTATTCTCCTCTGGACAAAATGACAAGACGAAAGAAATCACCTCAGGAAAAAGAACAAGAGGTAGTACTGTCAGCCAGGGGCCTACTCAATACGGACATTAGTATGATGTCAGACCTAGAGTTCAGAATAATGACTTTAAAGATACTAGCTGGGCTTGAAAAAAGCGTGGAAGTTATTAGAGAAACCCTTTCTAGAGAAATAAAAGAACTAAAATCTAACCAAGTCAAAATCAAAAAGGCTATTAATGAGGTGCAAATGGGGGCACTAACTGCTAGGATAAATGAGACAGAAGAGAGAATCAGTGATATAGAAGACCAAATGATGGAAAATAATGAGGCTGAGAAAAAGAGAGAGAAACAACTACTGGATCACGAGGGCAGAATTCAAGAGATAAGTGATACGATAATATGAAACAACATTAGAATAATTGGGATCCCAGAAGAAGAAGAAAGAGAGAGAGGGGCAGAAGGTATATTGGAGCAAATTATAGCAAAGAACTTCTCTAATGTGGGGAAGGAAACAGGCATCAAAATCCAGGAGGCACAGAGAACCCCTCTCAAAATCAATAAAAATAGGTCAACACCCTGACATCTAATAGTAAAACTTATGAGTCTCAGAGACAAAGAGAAAATCCTGAAAGCAGCTCGGAAGAAGAGATATGTAACCTACAGTGGTAGAAACATTAGATTGGCAACAGACCTATCCACAGAGACCTGGCAGGCCAGAAAGGACTGGCATGATATCTTCAGAGCACTAAACGAGAAAAATATGCAGCCAAGAATACTATATCCAGCTAGGCTATCATTGAAAATAGAAGGAGAGATATCTAAAAATCTTCCAGGACAAACAAAAACTAAAGGAATTTGCAAACACGAAACCAGCCCTCCAAGAAATATTGAAAGGGGTCCTCTAAGCAAAGAGAGAGCCTAAAAGCATGGATCAGAAAGGAACACAGACAATATACAAATAAGTAACAATCACCTTACAGGCAATACAATGGCACTAAATTCATATCTTTCAATAGTTACTCTGAATGTAAATGGGCTAAATGCCCCAATCAAAAGACACAGGCTATCAGATTGGATTAAAAAACAAGACCCATCAATATGCTGTCTGCAAGAGATTCCTTTTAGACCCAAAGACACCCCCAGATTGAAAGTGAGGGGGTGGAAAACCATTTACCATGCTAATGGACACCAAAAGAAAGCTGGGGTGGCAATCCTTATATCAGACAAATTAGATTTTAAAACAAAAACTGTAATAAGAGATAAAGAAGGACACTATATCCTACTTAAAGGGTCTATCCAACAAGAAGATCTAACAATTGTAAATATCTATGCCCCTAACATGGGAGCAGCCAATTTTATAAGGAAATTAATAACAAAAGCAAAGAAACACATTGACAACAATACAATAGTGGGGGACTTTAACACCCCCCTGACTGAAATGGACAGATCATCAAAGCAAAAGATCCAACAAGGAAATAAAAACTTTAAGTGACACACTGGACCAAATGGACTTCACAGACATATTCAGAACATTCCATCCCAAAGCAACGGAATACACATTCTTCTCTAGTGCCCATGGAACATTCTCCAGAATTGATCACATCCTAGGTCACAAATCAGGTCTCAACCATTACCAAAAGATTGGGATTATTCCCTGCATATTTTCAGACCACAATGCTTTGAAACTAGAACTCAATCACACGAGGAAAGTCGGAAAGAACTCAAATACATGGAGGCTAAAGAGCATCCTACTAAAGAATGAATGGGTGAACCAGGAAATTAAAGAAGAATTTAAAAAATTCATGGAAACCAATAAAAATGAAAACACAACTGTTCAAAATCTTTGGGATACAGCAAAGGCAGTCCTAAGAGGAAAGTATATAGCAATACAAGCCTTTCTCAAGAAACAAGAAAGGTCTCAAATACACAGCCTAACCCTACACTTAAAGGGGCTAGAGAAAAAACAGCAAATAAAGCCTACACCCAGCAGGAGAAGAGAAATAATAAAGATCAGAGCAGAAATCAATGAAATAGAAACCAAAAGAACAGTAGAAGAGATCAACGAAACTAGGAGCTGGTTCTTTCAAAGAATTAACAAGATTGATAAACCCCTGGCCAGACTTATCAAAAAGAAAAGAGAAATGACCCAAATCAACAAAATTATGAATGAAAGAGGAGAGATCACAACCAACACCAAAGAAATACAAACAATTATAAGAACATATTATGAGCAACTCTATGCCAGCAAATTACATAACCTGGAAGAAATGGATACATTCCTAGAAATGTATCAACTATCAAAATTGAACCAGGAAGAAATAGAAAACCTGAACAGACCTATAACCACTAAGGAAATTGAAGCAGTCATCAAAAATCTCCCAAGAAACAAAAGCCTGGGGCCAGATGGCTTCCCAGGGAAATTCTACCAAACATTTAAAGAAGAATCTGTTCCAAAAAATAGAAATGGAAGGAAAACTTCCAAACTCATTTTATGAGGCCACCATTACCTTGATCCCAAAACCAAACAAAGACCCCATCAAAAAGGAGAATTACAGACCAATATCCTTGATGAACATGGATGCAAAAATTCTCACCAAAATACTAGCCAATAGGATCCAACAGTACATTAAAAGGATTATTCACCACGACCAAGTGGGATTTATCCCTGGGCTGCAAGGTTGGTTCAACAGCCGCAAATCAATCAACGTGATACAATAAACTAACAAAAGAAAGAACAAGAATCATATGATCCTCTCAATAGATGCAGAAAAAGCATTTGACAAAGTACAGCATCCTTTCTTGATCAAAACTCTTCAGAGTATAGGGATAGAAGGTACATACCTCAATATCATAAAAGCCATCTATGAAAAACCTACAGTGAATATCATTCTCAATGGGGAAAAGCTGAGAGCTTTTCCCCTAAGGTCAGGAACGTGGCAGGGATGTCCACTATCACCACTGCTATTCAACATAGTATTAGAAGTCCTAGCCACAGCAATCAGACAACAAAAAGAAATCAAAGGCATCCAAATCGGCAAAGAGGAAGTCAAACTCTCACTCTTTGCAGATGATATGATACTGTATGTGGAAAACCCAAAAGACTCCACCCCACCCCAAAACTGCTAGAACTCATACGGGAATTCAGTAAAGTAGCAGGATATAAAATCAATGCACAGAAATCAGTGGCATTCCTATACACCAACAACAAGACAAAAGAGAGACAAATCAAGGAGTCGATCCCATTTACAATTGCACCCAAAACCATAAGATACCTAAGAATAAATTTAACCAAAGAGGCAAAGGATCTGTACTCAGAAAACTATAAAATACTCATGAAAGAAATTGAAGAAAACACAAAGAAATGGAAAAACGTTCCATGCTCATGGATTGGAAGAACAAATATTGTGAAGATGTCAATACTACCTAGAGCAATCTACACATTCAATGCAATCCCCATCAAAATGCCATCCACTTTTTTCAAAGAAATGGAACAAATAATCCTAAAATTTGTATGGAACCAGAAACGACCCCAAATAGCCAGAGGAATATTGAAAAAGAAAAGCAAAGCTGGTGGCATCACAATTCCGGACTTCCAGCTCTATGACAAAGCTGTCATCATCAAGACAGTATGGTACTGGCACAAAAACAGACACATCGATCAATGGAACATAATAGAGAGCCCAGAAATGAACCCTCAACTCTATGGTCAACTCATCTCTGACAAAGCAGGAAAGAATGTCCAATGGCAAAAAGACAGTCTCTTCAACAAATGGTGTTGGGAAAATTGGACAGCCACATGCAGAAGAATGAAACTGGACCATTTCCTTACACCACACACAAAAATAGACTCCAAATGGTTGAAAGACCTAAACGTGAGACAGGAGTCCATCAACATCCTAAAGGAGAACACAGGCAGCAACCTCTTCGACCTCAGATGCAGCAACTTCTTCCTAGAAACATCGCCAAAGGCAAGGGAAGCAAGGGCAAAAATGAACTCTTGGGATTTCATCAAGATAAAAAGCTTTTGCACAGCAAAAGAAACAGTCCACAAAACCAAAAGACAACCGACAGAATGGGAGAAAATATTTGCAAATGACATATCAGAAAAAGGGCTAGTATCCAAAATCTATAAAGAACTTATCAAACTCAACACCCAAAGAACAAATAATCCAATCAAGAAATGGGCAGAAGACATGAACAGACATTTTTCCAAAGACTTCCAAATGGCCAACAGACACATGAAAAAGTGCTCAACATCGCTCGGCATCAGGGAAATCCAAATCAAAACCTCAATGAGATACCACCTCACACCAGTCAGAATGGCTAGAATTAACAAGTCAGGAAAGGACAGATGTTGGCGGGGATGTGGAGAAAGGGGAACCCTCCTACACTGTTGGTGGGAATGCAAGCTGGTGCAACCACTCTGGAAAACAGTATGGAGGTTCCTCAAACAGTTGAAAATAGAGCCACCATACGACCCAGCAATTGCACTACTGGGTATTTACCCCAAAGAGACAAATGTAGGGATCCGAAGGGGTACGTGCACCCCAATGTTTATAGCAGCCATGTCCACAATAGCCAAACTGTGGAAAGAGTCAAGATGTCCACCGACAGATGAATGGATAAAGAAGGTGGTATATATATACAATGGAATATTATGCAGCCATCAAAAGGAATGAGATCTTGCCATTTGCAACGACATGGATGGAACTGGAGGGTGTTATGCTGAGTGAAATAAGTCAATCAGAGAAAGACATGTATCATATGACCTCACTGATATGAGGAATTCTTAATCTCAGGAAACAAACTGAGTGTTGCTGGAGTGGTGGGGGGTGGGAGGGAGGGGGTGGCTGGGTGATAGACATTGGGGAGGGTATGTGCTATGGTGAGCGCTGTGAATTGTGCAGGACTGTTGAATCACAGATCTGTACTTCTGAAACAAATAATGCAACATATGTTAAGAAAAAAAAAGAAGAAGATAGCAGGAGGGGAAGAATGAAGGGGAGTAAGTTGGAGGGGGAGACGAACCATGAGAGACGATAGACTTTGAAAAACAAACTGAGGGTTCTAGAGGGGAGGGGGGTGGGGAGATGGGTTAGCCTGGTGATGGGTATTAAAGAGGGCACATTCTGCATGGAGCACTGGGTGTTTTGAGCAAACAGTGAATCATGGAACCCTACATCAAAAGCTAATGATGTAATGTATGGTGATTAACATAATAATAAAAAAATTTAAAAAAAAGAAACGGAAATAAGGTGGCTCTCTGAGAGTCAATATAAACCAACACTTAATGGAAGAGATTGGTGATAAAGTTGCTACCTCTTAGGGCTGCAATTAGTTTACCTTAAGAAATGTGTAACTTTGGAGCTAGGGTCGGGTATGTCAGCAGCCAATGTCTGAGCACAGGCAGGGCCGAGCTTCGCGAGCCCACAGTTCTGAGAACCTGAGAACCCGAGAACCCGAGGTCCTTGGACTAAAGTGAATTCACTAATTTGTAACGGATGGTAGAAGCCAGGCTGATCTCTCCTAGACACGTCTGCTATGGGCTGAATTGTGAGCCCCCAAAATTCGTATGTTGAATTTCTAAACCCAGCATATATTTCTGACTATATCTGGAAATAGAGCCTTTTTTTTTTATTTTTTTAATATTTTATTTATTTATTTATTTGACAGAGAGAGAGAACAAGCAGGGGGAGGAGCAGAAGGAGAGGGAGTAGCAGACTCTCCACTGAGCTGGGAACCTGAGGTGGGGCTCAATCCCAGGACCCTGGGATCATGACCTGAGCCAAAGGAAGACACTTAACCTACTGAGCCACCCAGGCGCCCCTGGAAATAGAATCTTTAGGAGCTAAGTAAGGTTAAATGAGGTCATGGAGGGCCCTAATCCGATAGAACTGTGGCCTTATAAGAAGAGGAAAAGGGAGAGAGATCGCTCATGTGAGACACAGGGAGAGGCCACAGGGAGAAGGCAGCTGTCTGCAAGACAGGAAGAGAGCTTCTGCCAGGAAGCAGATCAGCTGGCAAACCTTGAACTTGGACTTCCCAGCCTCCAGAACTGTGAGAAATAGATTTCTCTTATTTAAAGCACCCAATCTGTGGTATTTTCTTATGGTAGCCCAAGCCGACTGAGACAGCACCGGATATCAACTTGGGCTCTATATTTGAACTTTTCTATACTCTGAAACACAGGGTTTTCTTATGCAAAATTGGTCGCTTAAGGCCAAAACTTGAAGTCCGGTGACCCTCGATGAACCACCTTCTGTGATCCTCTGTTTTTGCCTCTGTAAAATTGGCATGACCATCCCTGCTCTGCCAGCCTCACATCATTGCTGTGATAACCAAATACACGAGAACACTCTAGAAACCCCGACGTGCCAGGATGCGCAGGGATCCCAGGATCTGCCCCGCCCACCTCCCTGCCCAGAAGGGAGCCGCACAGTAGGAATATTGGCTCCTAGATTTCCTTCTTAAGCAGAACAAAAGGTTATTATAATTCCCACTTGGAATAACTAAACGGGGAAGCCTTCAGAAGCAGCAAGAAAATGTCAGGCAGCGAATGCAGGGCAAGTCTCAAGTCCGTGCAGGAGCGAAACTTGGAACAACTGAGACAGGGGAAGGAAGAGTAAAACAAATGTGCAGCTTAAAGAAGAAAAAAAGAGCCAAAAAGCTAAGAGAACTCTGGCTTCTCTTCCCCAGGCAACAGTCTGTTCCAAGGGGAAGAGAGGTTTTTCGGAGGCTGCGATAGTCTGCGGCTGGCGGGGGGGCGGGGGGGCGGGGGGGGGCCGAGGGGAGGGAAACTGGGCTATGGTTTGCTTGCAACGAGCATGAGTAAAAGTGGAAGCAACAATGAAAGGAAGAAGGCTAAAGACCTGAATTTGCGCTAAAGTAAATCCTGTCAAACACGATTAAAGGCACACTACGCATAGAGCAAAGTTCGCGCACAGCAGCCAAAACTCCTGTCTCTCACCGGAGGAGCCAAGACCCCACAGCGCTCCCGTCCTGCACCTGCCCAGGGGGACGGAGGGCCTGGCGACAAGGTCGACTGGCTGCTGGCGGAGGTGACGCCAGGAGGGACACAGGTCAGGGCGCCGGGGCCCGCCGGAGGCCAGGGAGTGGGCAAATAGGAAAGTGAAAGTCGGCGCACACTAGCTCCTCCCCCAGGCCCACCGCCCACAAGTCTGACTCTCCAATACTTCACCTCTGGGGACCCCGGTCTCCTCCTCGGGTGGATAAAACTGGCTCAGCTTGCCCTCCGGGGTTGTCGGGAGAATCAAAAGAGTTCTAAGAGAAAATATTTCCTAAACGGAAAGGAATCATAACACCTCAACGGTATTCAGTACAGGTATTTCTACGGAGCCCACCTCCCCCGCCCCCCCCCCCCGACGCCCGACGGAAGCACACTGGAGCTTGGGTCAGAGCTCCTCCCGCTGGGGCCTCAGCCCTGCCCCTCTCAGGAGCTCGCCTCCTTCCTGGCGAGCTTGGGCCCAGGCTCCGCGGTGGCCGTGGTGGTGGCACGAACGCCACCCCGGGTGCCCTTTTCTCTCCTTCCTCTCTTGTCTCAGAGCCCTGCTCTCCCCACTTACTTCCTCCTGCTCAAATCCCTCATCTCCCTGCTTCCCCATAAAGGGCCGGCTGCAGGGGAAGCGCTCCACCGCCCCCACCTTTGAGTGTGACAGAACGATGCCCCTGTCTCCTGCCAGTTGGGGGGGTGGGGATGTGCTTGCCTACGGCCGGACTGGGCAGGGAGAGCACTGGGGGTCGTCCTGTGACGCTCTAGAGAAGCGCCTCAGGCCCATAGGGAGCTTTCAGGGGCCCTCTCGGAGCTCCCTGAGGGGCACAGAGGCAGCTGGGGTGTTCTGTAGGGTCGCAGAGGAGGCTGCAGCTGGCTGGCATTTCCTCCCCACCCCCTCTACTTGCAGCTCCCCCTGCCACCACATGGCCGCCTGGCCCTACCCTGGGAAGGTTCTCCCCAGTCCCTAGCCTCCCGTGGGCCCCGGTGGTCTTGAGCCCTGCCGATTGCTGGGGGGATGCATGCCCAGCTTGCTCCAGGAGTGGCTACCCGCCGGGGACCGCAAAGCCAAGTGGGCAGTAGGAAGGACACTCAGAGTGAGAATGAAGCTCAGGGTGAACGCCTGTGGGGGCAGGGATCTCTCTACTCCTAGAGTTGGCTGGCCCCCAAATGTGCCAAAGACTGTGTCTTGCCTCTGGGAAGTTTCCCCCTGGGTGAGTGAGAGGTGACTACAGCTAAGCACTCAACTTTGTGCACATTGGAGCTGCCTGGAGACCTTATTAGAAATTGCCCGATGCCCCTACAGCAATTAAATCAGATGTGGCTGAGGGGCCTCAGCATCTGTGGCTTTTTACCTTTCCCCACATCTTCTGCTGCTCGGGATGACTTAGAACTGCAGTTCAAGATTCTCAAATGAGGGAGACACAGACCTGGGATGAGAAGAAGGGGGCATCACAGAATGGGGGTACCCCAAATTCGAGCCAGCATCCCATCACTCCTCTTCTTCACCCTCCTCAAACCATCCATTCCCCTGTTCTTGGAATTTCTGGGTCCTGCTGGGGTGTCTCTAAATATAATAAGAGAGGAGTGCTGTGTTGGTCAAGACTCTTAACGTTATACAAACCCGCTGCCCTGCCTGGAGTCTCAGTGCCCAAGAAGAGCACACCCTCCCCACCCCCACTGTGTCTTCAGCTCAGATTTGAACCGCAGAGTGGCAGCTTGCCCAAGGCTACTCTAAAGACACTCCTATACTAAAGGGTCCCTCGCTGATGGAGAGGAGTGGCAAGAAGTGGTGGCTAGCCAGGCCAGGGAACCGAGGCCGTGAAATGAGGAACTGACTGTACCAGGACACCGGCTACAACTCAGCGCTTTTAGCTGGAGACTGAGGCACTCAGGGTCCGTTATAGCCATTAGCTTTCCTTTCAGGCATTTATTTATCTAACAAATTCTCGGAGCCAAGCTTCTCTCAGACCCCCTCACTGCTTCCTGCCTTCCTGAGGTTAAGGCGAGTAGTCCCCTTATCCAGCACCATAGTCAGAAGCACCCCCAGAACCTAGGATGCAGCTTAATTGGAACTCTTACCACCCCAGACAGCCCCAAGCCCAGACCACACAGCAGGAGCAAGGACTAGCAAAGGTCTTCCTGCGTGGAGGGGGGCAAGGTACTTAATGCAGGAATATGCAGAGTTCTATTGCAGCATAAATGACACAAAGGGAGAGGGTAGATGCTTTTATAGCTGTTTCAGTAGTCTTCACAACAACCTGTGAGATGATGATTCTTACCTGCTTTACCTCTCAGTAGAAGCCCAAGGAGGACCCATACTCAGGACGTAGGAGGCAGTAAATGCAAAAGCATTTGTATGCAGGCCTCAAGCTTGGGGGCTGGGGGATGTTGACTGCTCATCAGGGCAAATGTGTGCAGAGAAGTAGGTGCTACGGAAATCCCCTGATGCCTGGTGCTCATCACATGCAAGGGCGGGCGGGAAGTCCTGATCCGTGCAAAAACATGGATGGCCCTTGAAAACATTAGATTAAGCGAAGACCACACAGTGTATGATTCCATTTATACAAAGGGTCTGGGACAAGCAAATCCATAGAGACAGAATGTAGATTTCTGGTTGCTAGGGCTGAGGCCAAGGGTGAATGCTGAGTAAGTGTGAACAGGTAAGGGTCTCTTTCTGGGTGAGAAAAATGTTCCGGAACTAGATAGTAGTTATGGTTATACTAAAAACTACTGAATTGTATACTTTCTATGGTATGTCAAAAAGAAAGAAAAAAAAAAATCCAAGCGTGAAGGTCTTCAAAATCTGGAAACTTCCCAGGATTCCCTGAAGTTCCTAGAATAACTTTTGCAAGGTCGTCCAACAAGTGAGGGGCAAAAGCAAAATATAAGTCAAAACCTGTCTGGCTCTAAGTCAGAATGGCTAAAATTAACAAGTCAGGGAACGACAGATGTTGGCGGGGATGTGGAGAAAGGGGAACCTTCCTACACTGTTGGTGGGAATGCAAGCTGGTACAGCCACTCTGGAAAACTGTATGGAGGTTCCTCAAACAGTTGAAAATAGAGCTACCATACGATCCAGCAATTGCACTACTGGGTATTTACCCCAAAGATACAAATGTAGGGATCCGAAGGGGTACGTGCACCCCAATGTTTATAGCAGCCATGTCCACAATAGCCAAACTGTGGAAAGAGCCAAGCTGTCCATCGACAGATGAATGGATAAAGAAGATGTGGTATATATACACAATGGAATATTATGCAGCCATCAAAAGGAATGAGATCTGGCCATTTGCAACGACATGGATGGAACTGGAGGGTGTTATGCTGAGTGAAATAAGTCAATCAGAGAAAGACATGTATCACATGACCTCACTGATATGAGGAATTCTTAATCTCAGGAACAAACTGAGGGTTGCTGGAGTGGTGGGGGGTGGGAGGGATGGGGTGGCTGGGTGGTAGACACTGGGGAGGGCATGTGCTATGGTGAGCGCTGTGAATTGTGTAAGACTGTTGAATCACAGATCTGTACTTCCGAAACAAATAATGCAACATATGTTAAGAAAAAAGAAAAAGAAGAAGATAGCAGGAGGGGAAGAATGAAGGGGAGTAAGTCGGAGGGGGAGACGAACCATGAGAGACGATGGACTCTGAAAAACAAACTGAGGGTTCTAGAGGGGAGGAGGGTAGGGGGATGGGTTAGCCTGGTGATGGGTATTAAAGAGGGCACATTCTGCATGGAGCACTGAGTGTTATGCACAAACAATGAATCATGGAACACTACATCAAAAACTAATGATGTAATATATGGTGATTAACATAACAATAAAAAATTAAAAAAAAAAAACCCTGTCTGGCTCTGAAGAGCCTGGGAGTTCTCTTCCATCCAATGTCAGGTTCAGCCAGTCCCTTAACTCACCAGCAATGCCTGTTAGTGCAGGCCCCCAGGTCCTGCCCTCCTGACATCTCACGTGGGTCCCTCCGCACTCAGGAGTCGGAGCTGGGCTTAGCACGCAATCAGACTGGAAGAGTATATCGGCAATGTGGATTCAAGACACCCCGTGGGTGGTTGGGGGATCCAGGCTGCGGTGGGGGTTGGGGTGCTGCCCAGGAGGGCTTAGGGAAACTTAGAGGCCTGGGGAGAGAGTCAGGACAGGGCCTTTGCGTAATCCCGGTACCTGGGACAATGTGCCACCCACGCCCCCCCGGGCCCCAGATCAGGCCTCTGTGAATGGCAGCTACCAGCGAACACCAGAACAATGTGCCTTGGGAACCGGAGCCCCACCCTCCCCTCAGACACCATCCGGCCTCACGTGCCTATGAAGCTCAGTGCCCTCCACAGGTCCAGCTGCCCAGCCCCTCATTACCCAGAAGCCATGCTCCCACTTCTGGGCCTTCATACTGGCTGTTCAGGCTGTCCAGGCCCCTCTTCCCCAGTACAGCTAGACCCCTCACCTCCTTGAATGTTACCTCTTACCTCTGAATGAAGCCTATTCTGACCACTCTGTTTCAAATCACGTGCACACACACATGCACATACACACACACGCATGGGCACGCTTGCCTCTGTCTTCATACTCCTCACTCCCAGCTCATTCCTTCACTGGACATCATTTACTGGGGTATGACTTTCGTCATTTATTTTCCATTTCTCCCACCTAGAACATAAACTCCACCAAGTAGATATGTTTGTTTAGTTTGCTAATGTAGCCCAACAGCCCAGATCAGGGCCTGATGTGTTGTAATGCTCCATAACACATGCGGACGGACAGAAGAATTAATAGATTTGCCTTTGGTTCTGTAGGTCCCTGATCCACCAGACACCCAGGGACCCACCACATACACATACTTCCCTGAGTGCCCTGGGACACCCGCTCTGAGCTCAGCATCAGGACCATAATGTCAGAGTTTTTCAAAGTCTTTTTTTACCTCTTCATCTCAACCCACGCCTGGCTCTTTGCTGAGAACATCACCTGAGAATATGACCTCCCCTGCTGTCCCCTTACCAAGAGGTCGACTTTTCTCAGCTTAAATGCACCACCCTAGTAGCTCCTTGTAAAGGAGCACCCTGACTCTGTTCCACTGTTTTCCTTCAGCCCCTTCTTTTTTCTTCGAAGCACCTGTTATAACATGAAATTATTGTTTTGTCCTTTACCTGGTTGTGGACTTTCTCCCTCTAGGATATAAGCTCCACCAGGACAGGAACCAGGTCTGTCTCCTTCATTACCACATCACTAGCACTTAGCACACATGACAGGCACGCAGTCGATGTCTGAGGAAGGGAGAACGAGATGAAGAAGTGAGGGGACGGGAGGCATCAAGGAGTTCTCGATATTAAGAGGGCCAGGTACAAGATCTGCTGAAGAGGTTCTGATAATGGAACCTTGGTGTGGACGAAAGGGGGCGTCTTGGTCCGCAGGAAACAGGAATGGCTAGAGCAAAATCCAAGCATGGCGTCTCTCACTTGCTTGATGAAGGGATTCATGGTGGCTAACCAGCATCCACCCTGTGGACACAAGATGGCAGCCAGAGAGCAACTCTTCCAGTCCAAAGGGTGATCCCATGGTTTCCCTGATCTTCCAAATAAATCCAAGCTAGTCCATGGAGTGATATCAAAGGCAGCATTTTCTCCATGTTTAGCATTGCGAACTTGTACTGAGCGCCAGCCCTCCACTAAAGGCTCACCGTGCACTCCCAGTCTCCGTTTCACCGTAACCATGTGACCTAGCGCTCACTGTTCCCATTTCACAGATGAGGAGCCTGTGGAGTACTTGGGGAGGGTGGATCAGCACTCAGATGGCCTGGTTCCGAAGCCTACAGGCTTAACCACTGCATTTTCCGGATTCCTTCCCCTGTCACTTTCTTCGTAAAAGAACTCCCTGTAGTTCAGCTGACAAGGATAATATTCCAGCATTTCTGTGCTCAGACCCGTTTATAAAGCCAGCCCTGAGGTCCGTGCGACGGAGCTTCTAGCTTGCAACAGTGAGCAGAGATTCTTAAAAAAGAAAAAAGCTATGGTCAATTGCCTATACGTTACTTTATTTCTAATTTTCCTCCCGTTGTTAACATGTCCTTTTCTTCCCATTCTGTGAAAATGGGAAAAGCCACAGAGTGTCAGCTCTGGTCACCAGCTCCTCTGTGTGGTTGGGGCCCCTCCTGAGCCACCTGCTGTAAGGAAAGTGAAGTCGACGAGGATGAGGCCTTAGGAAAGGGTTTTCACATTGCGAACATCTCCCGGTACATCACTTACTTCTCCTTTCCAAAAATAGGACTTTTATTCAGATCTACTTTGCTCTCCCTCAAAGAGAAACTGCATTTGAATAAAAGCGTAAGCACCACCTGTGGCGCTTTGGCGCATGCGCACTGGAGTTATTTCTGCACCAGAGGACGGTGGGGCTGGGGCAGGAGGAGCAGCCTCCTGCAAAGTTTTACTTAGGTTGTTCTGAATTTCAACTTGAGCCACTGTGTGTGACTCCCGTCCACCCTAAGTGCTGGCTCTGCGGGAAGCTTTCTAGGATGTGCCAAATTCTTTTCCAAGGCCATTGGAGGCAGGTGCTTGTGGGGATTCTGTATCTATTTAACAAACAGAATATGGTTAAAAGAAGCATCTAGAGCAACCCAGAAATGGAAGAAAAAAGGGGGCAGGGAGAGACGAACTTAGCACATCTAAAACCTAGAGGCTGGAAAAACTGGTTGATGGAAAAGGGTGCGACAAGACGTCTCCAAGGTGTGGGGGCCTCGCGTTGGCAAGAACAGGAAATCAAAGGGACACCTACTTCCTCTCTGAAGCTGAAGCCCACACTGACCCTTATGAGAAAGGCAGAAAGTGATTCCAACCTCATCTCTTTGCCTTGAACTTGGAAGTAACCGCTCCCCCGGCTTGTTCTCGGAAACTGCCCCCCCCCCACCCGGTGCTCCAGGAGGCTTGTTCTCGGAAACTGCCCCCCCCCCCCCACCCGGTGCTCCAGGAGAGCAGTTCCTGGTCTTCTCCCTAGATGACAAAGCAGGTAGTAGCTGGATGCCACTCTCAGGGAGCCCTGCAACGGAATTATAATGAACCAAGCTCCCAAAGCAAGCCATCTAAAGCCCAGGCCTATTCTAAAACCACTCTGCCACCTGACCAAAATCCACATGGCCTGAATAGATCCAAAGTAGATTCCTCCTGGAGGAAATCCTCTGAGAGTCAACACTTCTCTTTAAAATCTTGATCTTCCATGAAGGGGAGAGTGTCCTCGAATATCCAAAACAGGACTTCTCAGTGTGGTCTCGGGACCATCTGTATCTGAATCAGCTAGGGTACCTATTAAAAATCCCGAGTCCTGGGCCCACTCTGAGACCTACTAAACCAGATTCCCCAAGGGCTGGACCTGGGATTTGCATTTTGCAGATTTTCGGGAGTCCAAGGCATACTAGGGTTTGGGACTCACTAGATTTGAGAATTCAACACTCAGACTCTTTCTCCGAAAAATCTGGCCCAGGTGAGAGCCAAGCATTTTTGGACCAGTATTTTTTTCCAAGCTCCCTCCTTGTTATGCTAACAACCAGGCACCTGGGAAGTGGCAGATTCATTACGGAACAAAAGATCTGTACCCTGAGCCCAGACTGATGGCATCCAGTTCACCAAAACACCTCTGCCTTGCTCACAGTGCCCTTGGCCGCGTGATGGTAGCTTGCTCTGAACAAAAGGAGCAGAAAGACAGGGTGTGCAGGTGAATCTGAGTTGTGCTTGCGATTGCCATGGAAACTGCAGCCTTCGTCACTAGACAGGATCCCCACCGGTCCATTTTAAAAGCCCCTGCCTCTGCTTGCTTCATACTGGAAATCCTGCCTTCCTGGGACATGGCTCTGAGGGTTTATAAGTGTGTATCCACAACAGAAGCAAATAGGCAATTGTGCTTTCTCTACTGCTCTGTTTTCTCGGTAAGAATCCTCCAAAAGCATCTCTGCGTAATCCAAACAGGATGGAAATTCTTCTCATCTCTTGGCGCCCATCTCATCTTGCCTCTTGCTTGGAAGGGAATAGGAGGGGCTGAATGTGGGGCTGCCATCATTCATTTGCCTTCCTCCCTGCCCCTCTTCGTTAGCGGGCCTAATAAACGCATCCACACTGGGATTTTAATTAGGTTGAAATTTTTAGGCATTGTTTATTTTGTAGTGAGTGGAGAACTTATAAAAGGATGCATATGAGGGAAAAAATGCCACATTTTTGTTCGAGGAGCCTAAATGTTAGTGTTGACTGGGCCCTGCACAGTAAGCACCGTATCTTACATTATGAATCAAGCGTTCTATCTTTGTCTAAAAATGGTAAAATCACAGTAGCTAGAAGTATATGTGCTTATCACATAAGAAACAAGGCTCAGTGGTTGTGTCCTTTACCAAGGGGAACTCGCCACATTCCAGAGTCAGGAGGGCCTTCCCCCTTCCAGGCTCAGAAACCTGAGTGCTCCCTGAGTGTGTTAACCTCCGCAGGGACAGACTCACATCCACTAAGCCCCCAAAACTGAAGGCCAGCTTGTTCATTGGCAATGAGAAATACCTCACAGGAACAGGAATGCGCATATTACATAACCAGTCTTTTCTCCCCCAGTTGCCAACCAACAGGGGAAGCCAAGGAACAGTGGTCAGAATGCCATTTTGTTCGTTTATAATCAGAAAAAAAAAATTTTTTTTAACCACTATATGGAATGGAATACTAGAAGCCCTGGTAGTACATCCATTTCCGTAGGCAGCACTATAGAGGAAGTCAGATAATAATCAGAAATTGCCTGAAGAGCAAGAAGTCAGAACAAGGAGAGTTGTTCAGATAAATCCAGTGCTTAATGACATCAGGCTAGGAGAGCCTGATGCTTCCACCTACATGATAGGACCGGCCCAGCCAATAGAAGGGGCTAGTCTCTTTCCCCTGGGCAATGCTTGGAAGAACCCTGCCAAATGGCCCTGGTGACTCAATTTTCTACACTTCAAGCTCCTGATATTCACATTATTTCTTCAGCTCTGATTAATGTCCATCGGGTTACTGTCTTGCAGGTTGGGCGGCAATCGTCTTTCAAATGGCTTTGAAATGTATACACAGTGTTCTGTATTCTGTACCCTATTGTGTTGATGTCACAGTTGAACTCTGTGCCAACTACTGTAGTTCAATTTCTTAAGGGCAACCTCTCTGGAGCTCCAGATGGGTGGGCAACATTTCTGAGTACAACATTATATTTCTTCTGAGTTGCAAGTGGCTCCAGCTGCATTTGAAAAGATGGTAATAAAGTCATGATCCATCTCTTCCTTAGCATGGATTTGGTTCAGACAGTGAGCAGGGCTGAGCCACCTCTGAATGCCAATGTAGAGACATTGATGGTTGCTTTAGAGATGCTCCCTTCCTTATTGCACTGGTTTGCCTTCTCCCCCAGTCACTGTTTGTCCAACACAATTACCCATTTGGCAAATGCTTGTGTCTTTTTTGTTTTTTTAAGAAGGCACACAAGTGGGGGGAGGGGCAAGGGAGAAGAGGGAGAGAGGGAGAATCTCAAGCAGGCTCCATGCCCACTGTGGAGCCCAACTGGGGGCTCAGTCTTACGACCCTGAGATCATGACCTGAGCCGAAATCAAGAGTCAGATGCTTAACTGACTGAGCCACCCAGGCGCCCTGGTGAATGCTTGTGTCTTAAAATGAAAGGGCTGGGGTCAGATGGGGTCATTCTGGCTGGGTAGGATAAAGCAGAGGGAGTGTAGATGGGGACATAGGTTCCCTGGGGCCCCTCTGGGGAGGCTCAGTAAAGAATTTTTTAAATTCAATTTGTGCTATTAATTTTTGTTTTAGTTTGTTGGACTGAACATCTATTGCATGAATGTAAGTGATTTTGCACATAATTTATTCACGTTCAGGTAAATTCTAGTAAGCAAAAAGAAAGGGGGAAAACACTTTATATAACCGCTAGGGGCCATTTGCTCTTTTTAGCTTACTGGGGGAATGAAGCTAGGGACTCAAGTTCTTCTGAAAGCATCAGCCTGGAATGAAGCTACTACTCAAAAATGAAGGATTAGGTCAGGGCAACAAATGGAATGTAAAAGATAGACAAATGGGGTTGTTCAATCCTTAGATTTCAGAGACAGGTGGGGTGGAGACAGTAAGGGATGGGAACCATCTGAGGGGTCCAGGCTCTACCTCCCCCTGGCTTTTGATCCTTTACTTAAGCATGTGGGTCTCACATTGTGGAGCAGAGCCCACTAGCCTTGGCTGCAAGGGCACCATTAGGGTTTCTGTATGGAAAGTGTGAACACAGTGTTCAGGATTCACCTTAGAGACAGCAGACCCTGGAGTGGCCCTTGCTTCTTCTGGAGGGTATTGGCGGGGCGCTGAGGCAATCTAAAGGCATGAGGAATTCCAGCCTAGGCTGGTGTCAACTCCAGAAAATTGGGGATCCAACCTGAATGAGAACAAAGGAGGCTTAAGATTCTACTGAAAAGGTTTGGGGTTGGTGAACCTGATCCATTCTCTGTATTGAGAGCTGTGCTGGGGTGATGAATGAGGACATGACCCCAGGGACCTCTACAGAGCTGGTGGGACCTCTCCTCCAGCTCCGGGGTGAGCCAGAGAAAAAGAAGATTTGATATGCCGCAGAATCTACCAAAGTTAAAGCCTAGGAATTAAGGAGAGGCATCCCAGATAAGCAAAAGGATAATTTACCAACTGTAGGCCACAAAACGTAAAGATCCCAGAATCTCAAACTTTGCCATCTAGAAACACAATGATGCTGCATTGGCTTCAGGATTCCTATAATGGATGTTAAAAAGAACTGAATTAATAAGTATGTTCTGAACCATTACTAAACTTCTATGTGGGGGTGAAGGAGAAAGTAAGGTAAAATGCAGAGACTGGGAAATTTTTATCATGTGGATGTACCAGCGTTTTATTTCTTTTTTAAGCAGAACCATTGGAACTACCCAAGTTATATATATATAAACACAGCAGAAGAAAGCTACACTAGCTACTCAGTCTTTCCCTCTTACATATGAAAAGACAATTTAGGATTGCCAAGCGTAGGAAGAAAACCAGCAATAAGAAAGAGAGACCAAGATAAATAATTGGAAAAACAGAAATAATTCAGGAAACAAAGCAATGAAAATCCTCAGAGCGATTAGCTATTCATAAGGCAAGGGTAAGGTACTATAAATAAGGAGAAAACGGAGAACAGAAAGAACCATTAGAAATTATCGGTTGCTGATATAAAAAAAATGCAATAGAAGAATGGAAAAGTTAAGAAAATCTCTCAGACCTTAGAACAAAAAGACAGAGATACAGAAAAACTGAAATTCAAGAGACAATTTTATGTTTCATGTATTTTACCACAACTAAAAAAAAAAAAAAAAAAAGATGAGACAAGACGAATTCAGCAAGCCCAGCATGCCACAAATCAAATTTCAAGAGAAAACAGAGATCATGCAGAAGAGAAAACTTAGCAAAGAAATAATGAAAATCTTTTAAAGCCAAGAGGTCACAAATCCACAAGTTGAAAGGAGCTATTAAAGCCTCAGTTCAAGAATTTAAAAATATCTGTTCCTAAACACATTACTATGAACTTTACACCAAACATAAAGCAAACATCTTCAATCTTCCAGAAAGTAAAACCAAGTCAGCCACAAAAGAACAAGCCAGACTAGCATCTGATTTCTCATTAGTAACAGTGGCTGCTGGAAAACAATGGCCTTATGCTTCCAAATGTCGAAGGGAAAAGACTTTTTGACCTATTGTGGTAAGATGATACCTTGAACTATTCATCTGTATGTTTCCTGTGTGTTTCTTTCCCCTTTACTTATTTGAATCCCTAGGGCCTGTTTTTCTACCACTCAGTCCCACTCAGAGAGTTATGAGTCACCCACTTTGGAAGCAGCAACAAAGAGTATAAAATTAAAAGGAAAAAGCCTTTAGACAAAGGATGGGACAGAAAGATCACCATGCTTGCAGAGCTAGCTTTTCCACTCCGAAGACTAGGCAAAATATTAACTGGAGAAGTCTTCCCTCTCTCAGGCAGAGGGACCACCTCACAAAGGAATGAAGAAAACTCCAAATTTAAGAGGGGAATTGGTAGGATGGGGAAAGCCTCTCATCACAGGTATCAATCAGTTGCCTGGAAACTGATTTGGTGCTGAGCTGTCCACACCAGTTGCAGTCTCTGGTGAAGAGCTCTACCGCCCTTCTCGTCTAATGGCTGGTCATCACCCACTGAGTGTCCAGTTGGGGATGGGACACTCATTAGCACAAGGGGACTATCCACTGTCTAATGGGGTACACCTGAGACATTTTGTGGGGTTTTGGTAAAGCGAATAGAAAGCATTTTCCTCTGATCAAGACAAGGCTGTGCAAAACCAGTTGAAAATTGCCCTATTCCAGTTACACTTGAATACTATACCCAACCAAACTATCAAATGCACTGACAAAACTGAGATATTTTGAGACACTTCATATCTCACTTTAACACCATTGTTAGGAAATTACTCGATCTCTTTTAGCAAAATTGGGAGGGAATTGAGAAAGAGGAAGATATGGTGTTCAGGAAGTAGTAGATGCCACAGAAAGTAACAGTGAATGTAAGTTCCAGTATTCCAGAGTCATAGCTGCCATTCAGGCCTAGAAAATAAGCCATTTTTTTTTTACTTTTTTTTTTAAGATTTATTTATTTATTATTGGAGAGAGACAGAGTGAGCATCGGGGGTGGAGGGGCAGAGGGAGAGAGAGAATCTTAAGCAGACTCCATACTGAGCGCAGAGCCCAACGCAGGGCTCAACCTCACAACCCTGAGATCATAACCTGAGTTGAAACCGAGAGTCAATGCTTAACTGACTGAACCACCCAGGCACCCCAAAAATAACCCATTCTTAAAGGAGCAGAAGGATGGAGCCCTCTGGAACAGAGGGAGGTCTTTGGGAGCGTGGTCTCTGTCAAAAAGGTGATCTTGATGAAAAAGGTGGTAGATGGACTGAATGTTTGTGTCCCCTGAAAATCCATGTGTTGAAACCCCATTCCCCAATGTGATGGTATTAGGAGTTGGAGCCTTTGGGAGGTAATTAAGATTAGATAAGGTTGTGAGGGTGAAGCCCTCATCAATAGGGTTGGTGCCCTTATGAGAGTCACGAGAGCTTGCTTCCTTCTCTCTGCTCTCCACCATGTGAGGACACAACAAGAAGGTACAGTCTGCAATCCGGGAGAGGGTCCTCACCAGAACCCAACCATACTGGCACCCTGATGTTGGACTTCCAGCCTCCAGCACTGTGGGAAATACGTTTCTGTTGTTTAAGCTGCCCCGCCTATGGTGTACTGTTACAGCAGCGTGGACTGACAAGACAGATGGTATGATGGGATAGATGGTATGATGGAAAGGATCAGCCAAAGTGAGTGCTTTAAGGGGGCCGGGGGGAGGGCATTTAGAAACTTAAAAATAAAACTCCACAAGAAAAAGATATCTAAATATACAGCAAATTCAAATGCATAATGGTTTTAAGAAATTTTTAAATTGTAAGAAAAGAAAATCCATTTGACTTTGAGGAAAAGAAATCCTCCTGCTGATCCTGAGTTTATGTCATTTGGCCCAGTACAGAACTGAAAATATTTCAGGCACATAAGTTGGGCCAGCATTTGCACGGGCCGACTCACACAAAAACTGCTTTTCTGGCTTGCAAAGAAGACTTGACTGTGGTAGCAGAACAGAATGCAAATTGGTAATCGTGATAATGTAAAAGGATAGTTGACAGAAGGAGGGCCATGGCAGGAGAGGGGAGAGCCAGAGGAAAGAACGGGGCACCGATATATTTTACTAAGCTGGGAAGAATTGAAAAATGCTAATAGTTGGTGACATAAGAAACAGAGGTACAGGTAAATTGCCTTTAGTTACAAAGGAAACCAATGGAAAAAGAATACAAGCTAGACATCCAAACGTTGACTGTCTTAGTCAGTTTGAGCCACTATAACAGACTCTCTTGTACATTGGGGAGCTCAAACAACAGAAATTTATTTCTCACAGTTCTGGAGGCTGAGAGATGCAAGATCAAGGCACTGGGAGGTCCAATATTTAGAGAGTGTATTCTTCCTGGTTTATAGAGGGCAATGTTCTTGCTGTATCCTCATGGTGGGGGGGGGGCGGGAAGAGCAAGGGAGGAAGGGATGGAAGGAGGCGAGAAGAGAGAGAAAGAGAGAGAGAGTTCTTTTGTGTCTCTTCATCTTATAAGGGCACTAATCCCATCACGAGAGCCCACCCTTATGAACTCATTACCTCCCCAAAGGCCCCACCTCCTGACACCACCACATTGGAGATTAGGATTTCAACATATGGATTTGGGGGGGGGGACGTAAATATTCATTCCATAGCACTTGGACCCCTGAGGCTGGAGAGAGGTGGAGAGACTACTGTTTTTACTATAAACTACTCTATGCTCTTTGATTTGTTATTTCAAGCACATACTCTTTTGATTAAATATTTTGGATGCATTGGCAATCACCTCCTCCATGAAGCCTTCTCTGACTTCTCCCCACCAGTAGAGTCAGACACTTCCATTTATGCCCTAGTTGTACTTATACCAGGTGTTATGGCCTGGATTGTGTCCCCCAGACGCACATGGGTGGCCCTAACCATCCATGTGACTGTATTTGGAGATAGGACCTTTAGGGAGGTAATTAAGATTAAATGAAGTCCTAACAGTAGAGTGCTGATCGAACAGAACTAGCTAGTGTCCTTATAAGAAGAGGAAGCCAGACCAGAGCTCTCTCTACCATGTGTGGACACAACTAAAAGGCGGCTGTCTGAAAGTCAGGAAGACAGCTCTCACCAGAACCTGGCCATATCGGTACACTGACCTCAACTTACAGAACTCTCTGGAACTGTGAGAAAACAAATTTGTGTTGTTTAAGCCACCCAGTCAGTGGTATTTTGTCATGGCAGCCCAAGGTGACTGGTACACCAGGTTCTACTGCAGTGATTCGATACATGTCTATCTCCCCTTTTAGAATCTAGACTTCTTGAAAGCAAAGACCCATATTCACATAACTGCCATATATTGAGGGCTTACTAAGTGCCAATCAAGGTAAGAGACACAACATGATCTCATTTAATCCTTATAATTTCTCAAGGTCAGAACTATTATCCTCATTTTATAGGTAAAGAAACTAAGGTTTGGAGAAATTATAGGGTTTGTCTAAATTCATTAGAACTCATTCCCATCTGGCTCCACATCACCATAATACTGCCTTCCTCATCATCTGTGTTTCTTTGCCTCCTCACTGTTTCCCACCCACAGCTGGCTTTGAGAGGGTGTTAGTTTCCTGAATAAATGCATTCTAATCTCATTAAAGGAAAAGGACACTGTTTCTCTTTACAATAATGAAATTCCTAAGCTCGATGTTCTTGAACATTCCCACCTCCCACGATAATCAAATAAAATAACATAAAAAAAACAAACTTAAAAGCTCCTCCAGACAGTTTTATCTACATAATTTGTGGAGCTTAGTGCAAAATGAAATTGCAGGGCCTCTTGGTCAAAAGTTATTAAGAATTTCAAGAGCTTCCAGGTTGGTGAACACATGGAGGTTCAGGGAGAGTGGCGAACTCAGAGAGCATGGCAGTTCTAAACTCTGCTCCTTCCCACATACCTTGCCCTGTGCATCTCTTATAATAAAGAGTTAACTCTTATAAATAAGAGTTAAACTCTTATAATAAACTGGTAAACATTTACCCATTTTAGACACCCACCTTGCATTATTCACAGAACAACCCACACTGGTGATCTCGCCCCAGTAATATGTTGAGATATTCTTTTTCCTTTTGCAGCCTCAGTATCATCCATTGTGTGGCTTATTCAACCAGTTCCTGCTGATGTTTCCAGTCTTTTATTACTACCGTAGAGTTACAATGAATTAAAAAAAAAAAAAAAGAGGAGGAAGAAGAATTTCAAGATGGCAACAGTAGAAGGGCAGGGCCCTTCTACACACAGGACCTTGGGTGACTGTACAGTCATATGCTCATGAATCCAGCCCCACCCCATGGCATCTTCCTCTACCTTTCTTCTGAGATCAGTCATAGGCCCAGTTTCTAGTCACCCCATATGAAACTGTTATTCCCATAAGGATATAGGTTCAGATGGGGTGAGGGTAATTTGGATAGGAGTTCATTGCACACTCATTTCTCTTTTGTTTTTCTGTTTCTTGGAAATGTTTCATTTGCCCAACAAGAACCAGCACTTGAGAAACAGAGAATTCTTAACAGACAATGCAGAGCTGCATTGGTCAACAACAACAAATATTTGTGGAATGTGATAACCTGGTGAAGGGTCTGAGTGCTTAGGATCCACATTGTAGAAATTTTCTCCTTTAGAAAGGGCAAATACCTAAAGCTCCACATAAATATATTACAAAGTGAGAAGACATATTAATCACAGGAGATTAAAACATTTGGTCCATTGCCTTACAATCTCCTTAATCTTTGAATATATTTAAGAGTTGGCATCAAAGTTGCCAACACTAGCAGAATTATTTCATATGGAATACACCACTTTCATCTAGCGGTTGTGGAGCATTAAACCAAGAATTGCAAATCCAGTGCCTCTAGGAGCCAGATAAGGACTGTGGATAAGTGAGATCTGCCAGCTGTGGCCTCGAGCAGCTGGGGAGCACATCCAGATCTCTGCTGCAGCTGGTCCCCTAATCTAGCTGGTTCTTACCTCACAGGAATATGGGTTAATGGGGTCAAATCTTCTGAATTGTCAAGCACAGTCAGAAATGAGTATATCCCAAATTGCATGTGTAAGCAACTAATTTTAATAATTTAAAAAAATCTTTTCTGGTCAAATGAAAATTGCCTAAATGGTCATGGGCCCTTAGTTTGAGTCCTACATGACAAAAGACTTCTTTTATCATAGAGTCCTAAGAAAACTAGAGTACCACAAATAAATCCATCATTCACAAGAATGAGTGGCTAAGATGTCTGAATTGGGAAGAACGAAATTTCTAAGGTAGTGGCTCACAAATTCACCACTCCGGGGGACACTTGGCAATGTCCGGAGACATTTTTGGTTGTCATAACCCAGAGAAGAGTGGGAATGTTACTGTCATCTCATGGGAAGAGGCCAGAGATACTGCTAAACATCCTACAATACAGAGAATAGCCCCACAGCAAATACTCATCCAGCCAAAATAGCAAAAAGGCTGAGGCTGAGAAACCTGTTCTAAGGCAATGAGTTACCCTCAGAATGTGGTTCTCAGTCCACAGCTTAAAATGCAGATCCTTGAGGGGAAAGACCTATGTTCTGAAAACTATAAAACACTGATGAAAGAAATTGAAGATGATACAAACAAATGCAAAGATATTCCATGCTCATGGATTGGAAGTACAAATATTGTTAAAATGCCCATACTACCCAAAGGAATCTATAGATTCAATGTAATCCTTACCAAAATACCAATAGCATTTTTTAACAGAACCAGAATAAACAACCCTAAAAATTGTATGAAACCAAAAAAGACCCCAAACAGCCAAAATAGTCTTGAAAAAGAACTATGCTGGAGGTATCACAATCCCAGATTTCAAGCTATACTGCAAAGCTATGGTAATCAAAACAGTATGGTACTGGCACAAAAACAGATACATAGATCAAGAGAATGGAATAGAGATCCCAGAAATTAACCCACAATTATTTGGTTAATTAATCTTTGACAAAGGAGGCAAAAATACACAATGGGAAAATGACAGTCTCTTCAACAAATGGTGTTGGGAAAACTGGACAGGAATATGCAAAAGAATGAAACTGGACCGCTTTCTTACACCATACACAAAAATAAACTCAAAATGGATTAAGAACCTAAATATGAGACCTGAAACCATAAAAATCCTACAAGAGAGATCACAGGCAGTAATTTCTCTGACATTGGCTGTAACAACATCTCTCTAGATATGTTCCCTGAGGCAAGGGAAACAAAAGCAAAAATAAACTATTGGGACTACATCAGAATAAAAAGCTTCTGCACAGCAAAAGAAACAATCAACAAAACTAAAAGATGACCTACTGAACGGGAGGAGATATTTGCAAATGACATATCCAATAAAGGGTTAGTATCCAACATATATAAAGATCTTATACAACTCAACACCAAAAACCAAATAATCCAATTTTAAAAATGCGCAGAAGACACAAACAGACATCTCTCTAAAGAAAATGTCCAGATGGCCAACGGACACATGAAAAGATGTTCATCATCACTCATCATCAGGAAAATGCAAATCCAAACCACAATGAGATATCACCTCATACCTGTCAGATTGGCTAAAATCAAAAACACAAGAAACAACAAGTATTGGTGAGGATGTGGAGAAAAAGGAACCCTCGTGCACTCGTGGTGGGAATGTAAACTGTTGCAGCCACTGTGGAAAACAGTATTGAGGGTCCTCAAAAAGTTAAAAACAGAATTAACATATGATTCGGTAATTCCACTGCTGGGAATATGAGAAGAATATTGAAAACACTAATTCAAAGGGATATATGCATCCCTATGTTTATAGCAGCATTATTTACAATAGCCAAGATATGGAAGCAGCCCAAGTGTCCATCGATAGATGAATGGGTAAAGAAGAGGTATATATATACAATGGGATATTACTCGGCCATGAGAATGAGTAAAATCTTGCCATTTGCAACAACATGGATGGATCTAGAGGGTATTATGCTAAGTGAAATAAGTCAGTCAGAGAAAGACAAATACCATATGATTTCACTCATATGTGGAATTTAAGAAACAAAACAAAAGAACAAAGAAAAAAGAGACAAACTGAAAGACAGACTCTTAAATATAGAGAACAAACGGGTGGGGATGGGTGAAATACTTGATGGGATTAAAGAGTATATTTATGGTGAGCACTGAGTAATGTAGAGAATTTTTAAATCACTCTATTGTGCACCTGAAACCAATATAACACTGTCTGTTAATTATGCTGGAATTAAAAATTTTTAAAAACAGATGTGAACCAATAGAAAGAAAAAGAAAATGCAGAACCCTGGACCCTAACCCAGACAATTCAATTATAAGCTCTGTGGGTAACACCTAAATATGTGTATTTTAGAAATCTTCCCAGGTGATGTTAATACATGCTAAAATTTGAGAGCCACTGAACTGAAATAACAGATTTTAAAGAACTCATTTAAATCTACAGAACTACAATTGTATGCTTAGCAAGGACACATGTTCAATAATAACAGAGAAAACTTTTGCTTTTAAGTTGCAAAATACTGCATGCAACCAAAGCAATAGTATCAGAATAATCCACCCACAATCACAACCTGTTCCAAAAAGATAGGAGGAGTTATAAAGAAGACAAACTATTATCACATCCTTACCCTCCAAGCACAGAAGGTAATTTCTTAGATTGCTAAAAGTTTTTTTAAGGTTTATCAACAAGGAAAACAAAACAGCTGCAAAAACCACAATTTTAAAAGCAGTCTATATTCCTTAAGCATTGCAAATTCAAGCATTTGAAATCAGGATACAATGAAATTAAAGAGACTACAGACATCCTTACTACCACTTTCAGTACGCATCATAACAACTAGGAAAAGAGTTTAAGCTTCATAAAGCAATCTATGTCATAAATTTGTTTGTCATTTCCCATGAACACTGCAATTGTATATTTTAAAGGAAACACTGCCTGGAGCCCTCTCTCGTGGGAGAAAAGCCAATAGCTACTCTTCTCTTCTCTGGCCAGCCAAGTTCCCACTGGTCACAGAAGTGTGTCCCAGCCCTGAAAGATCAAGCACGCGTGGTCACCATCATCCCTAGTGGACATAAATGGAAAACTCAGCCCAGAATAATAAGCACAGATAAGGGGAGATTTGTCCCAGGGCTGATGCAACAAGACTTTCAAGGCTGTGAACTCAGACAGGAGGTCTGAGAGATGGAGCTTCCTGTGCAGTAAATCATTGCCTCCTGTGCGAGTGTAAATCTTTTCTGATTTGGAGCATAAAAAGCATCTTTGCAGGCCGGCCAGATCACCAAACTCTAGAAAGTTCTCTAGAAGACCAAGGGAGACAAAAGGGAGCTGTTCGGTGCTCCCCCAAACTTAACCTTGTTTATAGACCTTCTGGTGCTCTTTTTCATTGCTTTTGAAGCAAACCAAAGGAAAATCAGTCATGCCTACACTAAATTGTCATTATTGCCTATCTACAAACCCAGATGAGCTTCTGTGGTCTGACCCAACCCAGGGTGGGGGGAAAGGCTGAGAGCCACGGCTTACCCTGGGCAGTAGGTCCACGGGGGCTCACTTCCAGAAGCAGCACTATTACCAGAAGTCCACAGAGGAAGTACAGTCATCAGAGTCTTTAGGACAGAAAAGAACCCTCAGGGGCCTCTCCCTCTCTCCCAGCCTCACCCTTAATGACATCCTGGTAATCACATGGGGCCACCCAGCCCTTTATCGGTTTTGGGGACTCTCATATCCCCTTGCAATGTCTATCCTGCATATCTCTCAAGGCTCTCTGCCTCCCTCTCCAAAAGATAAATATTCAGAGCTCATTCTGCCCAGTTCTTTCAAGTAGAGGAGATTGACGCGATAAACTCCCTACTGTGTAAAAAAAGTAATGTGTTACCTCTGTAAGGGTTCAGAATATGTTCCCCCAAAATATGCCACTCTGGCCTATTGATCATTTTGACTTAAAGGACTCGAGAAACAGCTGGTACAATGACACTCTGACCCTCTCTGTGCCCCTGAAAGCAGGAAACAAGTCTCCCACATGAAAATACCCTCCCTATACCAGGGGGGGTAAAAGTTAACCTTATCGCCAGAGATAGGGAATTTAGGGCCAAGAATACTGTATAAACAAACCTTGTTACTTCTTCGCGATTTTACCAGCCCTAGTCCAAACCTCTTTATCAATTCTTCACAAATTTATTGTTTGTCTAAAAGGCATACAAGCTTCCTGCTTTGGTTACTTCCTTGAGTCTCATATCTGTGTGGCTCCCATCACATACATACATAATTAAATTTGTTTTTCACCCAAAAACCTAGAAAGGTGGAGGAAAATTATTTTTCTTCCCCTATGCCTCTTTCCAGAAATTATTTACATTGTAGATGTTAAAAAAAAGGTAACACTCCAAAATAATTGATCCCTAAAAGTAAATTTTCAAGGAATAAATCTCCCAAATGGAGGTGATCTTATACCCCTCTAATCATCGTGGGTAGTCAGAAATGTGAGCCATGGAGAGAGGGAAGGAGAAACTCGTAGGGAGATCTTGTGAAGACAGGTCAGCTGGTGAGTAAACAGTTCTCCATCAAGAAATGAAGATGCCTGGTGGCTCAGTCGGTTAAGTGTCTGGCTGTACCTCGGGTCCTGATCTCAGGGTCTTGGAATGGAACCCCACGTCTGGTTCATAGCTCAGCAGGGAGTTTGCTTGTCTTTCTCCCTCTGCCCCTCCCCTGCTCATTCTCTCTCTCTCTCTCTCAAATAAATAAATAAAATCTTAAGGAAAAAAAATGGAGATGCCTTTTCCCAAACTTATACTTGAAACAAAAAAGTTGGATAGCTTTTTACCTGGAGCTTATGGTTGTAGAGAGCAAGCTGGATCACTCATGTCAACAGAGACTCATGTCAAGCAGTGACATAAACAGCCAGGGACATCGCAGCTAAGACCAGATATTGCCCAAACTAGTACAGGCTGATGATACCCAGAACTGATTCCCAGCAGAACCATATGAGGTCTGCAAAGAACCGAGAGTGATTAAACTTCTTTAAAAAGGGAGGTTTTTGCAGCAAACTGTCAGACTCTCAGGAGGCTGACCCTTTCATGTCTCACCACATCGAAAAGGCAACTACCACCAAAGGCTCTGCCAGATAGATCTCTGAACACAACAGACAGTCCCCATAACAAGCAGCACATGCTGAGAGCTGACCCAGACCGGACTGTGGCCTCATCTCAACCGTGCCCTCACGGACTGACCTCATGTTTGGTCCCTTAACTTCTTACTCTTTATTGTATCTTGTTTGTGTTGTGACTTTGTATTGTGCTTTGCTTTGTGTGACGTGTATGGGGCCAAGTTAAATGCTTAGTGAAATGTCATTGAGTTTGGAATCCCGACACTGCTTTATAATTATGTTAATCTTGCTTTAGGATTGAACGAAACCAACATTATGGAAACACACAACTCAGGTGCGTACCTTCATAGTGTATTCGCAACAACAGTGAAAATCTGTACATCTCTTGACCTCTCTATGAATCCACTTGCTCATCTATAAAAGCTGAACGCTCCTGCGCACACACCACAGAGATCAGTGGCCTTGTTCACTAATTGTACCTCAACTAACAATCATGGGCTAGGGGGCCTGGGGGGTTCAGTCATTAAGCGCCTGCCTTCGGCTCAGGTCATGACCCCAGGGTCCTAGGATCAAGCCCCGCATCATGCTCCCTGCTCCGCGGGAAGCCTGCCTCTCCCTCTCCCACTCCCCTGCTTGTGTTCCCTCTCTTGCTGTCTCTCTCTGTCAAATAAATAAATAAAATCTTAAAAAAAAAACCCAATCATGGGCTGTTACACAAGGAAGAGTTGTTGTTGCTGTTGTTGTTGTTGTAATAAATATTAAGTTACAGATTTAAGAATGTGGCAGTGTTTGCAAAAGCATGAAGAGAATGATCAATGGACAAGAGCTGTAGCTCAGAGTGAAAATCCAGTGGAGAACCTGCTTTGAGTGCCATTTCCTGATCTCCAGGTGGTGTGATCCCAGCTAAGACAGGGGAAGCTAGATCCAACGTCCCAGAGTGGTTTACAACTGACAACCACTCAGGTGGCCAAGCATTTCCTCAACAGAGAAGGAGAGGAACCCCAGCCAGTTGGGGAGAGTCACGGGTCAAAGATCAACTTTAATCTGAAGCCAGAGACTCATAAGAAAGTTGAGCCTTGAAATGTGTAAGAATGAGTGATATACCCGCCATTCAGGAAACAGGTAGAGGGAAAAGAAGAATACAGTGACAAAAGAACTACTTCAGAAGACGAGAGGGATGTAGTAGTTATGTCACAGTTCTAGCGCTAATTTGCCATTCACTGGAAGCTAAACTGTATGTAGGCAAGTCTTACTCACGGCCATCTATACCCAACACCTAGAACGACGTGGAGCACATAGTAGGCACTCCATAAATATCTACCAAACGAATAAATAAATGATTATAGTCTTGAAGAAGTCAAACAATCCTTAGGGACTACTTCTTCATTGATTCTTTCCCTATTTGCCTCACTGCATTGCTGCCCAAGTAATGATTCCTGAGCAGCCGTTGTGAAAGGTGCTGATGACTTCATCAGTGATGATGCGCGTGAGAAAAGGCATGCGGTGCGGCCGTGTGGATGGGGCGCTCACGTGGCAGGTGGACTGGCCAGAAGGTGAGGCAGAGCCTGGGCTAACTGTGAAGGAGGAAAGGAGAGTTGGTTGCAAGGGCAACAGCGGTAGCAGCCTGACAAGCGGCGAATTTGTTTAAGCGGAGCAGGAAAATGCTATAAGCAGCCCAGTTTCCCCTGGCGTCAGCCTAGGGGCTTGTGAGGGTGAGCTATGAGCCTCAAGTGGAAACATGAGGACAGAGGTAGCAGAAGAAAGTTGCAGAGCTAGGAAAGATGGGTCAAAAAAGAAAGCAAGCTGGTGTGGAACTAGCTATTTTGCCTTCCATAAAAAAGAAGAGGAGGAGAGGGTCAGAGAGCAAAAAGAACAGAAGAGAATCTCATCCCCAGATCAGACATCCTGGATTTTCCATGACATTCTCAATTTTGAGTCATTTTATTGTTTTCATCGAGATTATCTTAGCCTCGGTTCTCTGCAAAATAGACCTTTTGGAATTTGTAAGTCGTTTATTTTTTAATGTGATTCCTGGAACAATAGGGCAAGACAGGTAAAGGGAACAGGGAAGGCGGGAAAAACAACATACATGAAACTGAGCCAGTCATTGCTAAGGGCAGCGGGTGCTTCATCCTGCCAGGACCTCCCGAAGAGCTAATGAAAGGCACCTCCAAACTGTCTACTGAGGGGATAACGTGGGGAACTGTTATTAACTTACCTACTCTTCTGGGCTGTGCATGAATAAGCCCAGGGTGGCTGCCTACAGGTAGGTGTGCCTTACCTCAGCATCAGCAAAACCCCAGGCCAAAAGTGAGAGGTTCACTGCCCAGGCTCAAGTGCATCTGCACAAGGCCCATCAAAGCCCACAGGAAACTGGTCAATGCAGCAATGGCTGGAGTAGGAGGTGGGGCCAGGAGATGGGGATGTGGGCCACAGCCCACACCTGGATCCTCTCTGATCTGCAGGTGTCCCACTTGTCGGAAGTCCAATCCTTCACAGAATCCAGTCAAGGTCATAGCTGGCTGCAATCTTTGCAAAGGCTTAATACACAAGGGCTAGTGGGATAAGCTGCCGCTGGTCCCCAATCCACTACTAATATTTAAGACTTCCCTTCTTATGATATAGTTAGATCAGTGGTTCTCAAATTTTACACATTAGAAACATTCGAGCAACTTTTGATTTTTTTTTTAAGATTTTTGTTTATTTGAGAGAGAGGGAACAAGAGAGAGAAAGCACAATTCAGGCGGGGAGAGTAGAGGGAGAGGGAGAAGCAAACTCCCTACAGAGCAGGAAGCCCAACTTGGGGCTCGATCCCAGGACCCTGAGATCATGACCTGAGCCAAGAGTGGCAGATGCTTAACCGACTGAGCCACCCAGGCGCCCCTTGAGCAACTCTTTAAAACCCTGATCCTGGGGCGCCTGGGTGGCTCAGTCAGTTAAGCATCTGCCTTTGGCTCAGTCGTGATCTCAGGGTCCTGGGATCAAGTCCTGCGTCGGGCTCCCTGCTCGGTGGGGAGTTGGCTTCTCCCTCTCCCTCTGCCTGTCTCTCTAGACTGTGCTCTCTCTCTCCCTCTCTCTGAAATAAATAAATGAAAATCTTTAAAAAACAAAAAATACAATAAATAAAATAAAACCCTGATGCCTAGGCTACAATCCAGATGGTAAATCAGTAATTATCTAAATTAGAAAATTAACATAGTGACTATACTTAACAATACTGTATTGCATATTTGAAAGTTGCTGAGAGAGATCTTAAAAGTTCTCATCACAAGGAAAAAAATTTGTAAGTATGTGCAGTGATGGATGTTAACTAGATTTATTGTGGTGATCATTTTGTGACATATACAGTTATCAAATCATTATGTTATATACCTGAAACTAATATAATGTTATATGTCAATTATATCTCAATTTTTTTAAAAAACCACAGTTAGGAAAAAGAAAACTAACATCAACAATAACATTATTTAATCTGCAGATATTACTCAAATTTCACCAGTTGCCCTCTACTGTCCTTTTCTTGTCCAGGATGCAAGTCAGGGTCAAGTGCAGTCAGTTGTCCACTGTCCTTAGTCTCCTCTAATCTGTAACATTTCCTCAGTCTTTCCTTATCATGACCTTGACACTTGGAACTTGTAAGGAAATCATTTATTTGGGAATGTGATTCTGGAAATATTAATTAGCTATTCTATGGAATGTTTCTCGATTTGGGTTTTTCTGAGATCTCATGATTACACTGAGATTATACATTTTTGCCAAGAATGTCTTAGAAAGAATATTGTAAGAATCTCATGCATCACACCATGGTTATATGATGTTGCTGTGTCTTATTGGTGGTGATGCTAACCTTGATCACTTGGTGAAGGCCATGTCTTCTAGTTTTCTCTAGTGTAAATTTATAATTTTTCCCCTTGTAATCAATATATTTCTTGCGGGGAGATTCTTTGAAACTATGCAAATATCCTGTTCTCCTTATATTTTGCCCACAATTTTCAGCATCCATCAATGGTTCTTTTTTTTTTAAGATTTTATTTATTTATTTGAGAGAGAGAGAGAGAACACGAGTGGGGGGAGGAGCAGAGGGAGAGGAAGAAATAGAGGGAGAGGGAAAGCAGACTTTCCACTGAGCAGCGAGCCCAATGTGGGGCTTGATCCTGGCACTCTGGGATCATGACCTGAGCTGAAGGCAGACGTTTAACCAACTGAGCCACCCAGGCGCCCCTCCATCAATGGTTCTTACCTGCCACACTTATTACTGTGGTGTTTGTCACGTTCTTCATTCCTTCCACATTTATCAGCTGGACTGGTAATCTAAGCAAGCACTGTATGACTTGCCTTTAAATAACTATAAAGTTTTAACAGCCCTGAAGAAAGGGGCTGGTCTCAGGCTTGAATTAAAGGAATAAGTGAGAGGGGCACCTGGGTGCCACAGTTAGTTAAGCATCTGGCTCTTGATTCAGGCTCGGGTCATGATCTCAAGGTCATGAGATCAAGTCTCCTGTCTGGCTCCACACTCAGTGTGGAGTCTGCTTGTCTCCCTCTCTCTCTCTCTTTCTCTCTCTCCCCCCCAAATAAATAAGTAAACAAAATCTAAAAAAAATAATAATAATAAAGTGAGAAACAGAACTGCTGGCCCGCTGGTATGAGAAGAATGAAATATTTGCCAGTGGTTTTCATTTAGGACTAATACTTTTGCTTGATATGGGGGGCAGCCAGAGATGAGGCATCAATCAACCATCAGAGTGAAATGCGTAGTCTGGAAGTGTTTGGGGTATGAAACATAACAGAGGAGTGTCTAATATGGTAACAAAACATAAACAGGCTGGCAGGGTGTGGGATGGTCAGTATGTGATCTCTGTGTCAAAAAGGAACACATGTATACAAATGTCCCAAGATTAAGACCAGAAAGAGAAGGAAGACATAAGGTACCAGCTTCAAAGTCACAGAACAAAAGCAAAAGAGAAAAAACTGAGCTTGTTACATCTGCTCAAAAGAAAACAGAGAAGTCACCTGAGGTGACTGAAAAAAAAAAAAAAGTGGGGGAATAGCCGTGAGGAGAGACTCAGGAAGAAATGAAGAAATAAGAATTTTAGGTCACAGTTGGTGAACCTGGGAAAGGAAACTAGGAAAATTAGCCAGAGGTGGAAAACTCCTAAACCAGGAAGAGAGAGGTAGGTCCCACAGCTTAGGAGTCTGGCTGTGCGGATTCACTCAGGGGTCTAGAAAGAAAGGGGTCAAAGGCAGGGAAGGAATGGAAGGACAAATGCACTATAAAGGGCATCTTAGCCATGGGTCTTTTAGCAACAAGGATAACTCAGTTCAAACCACCCTAAGCAAACACAGAGGGTCTTTTGGCTTCCGTAACTGGGAAGCTCAGGGCTTACCAGCCCTCAAGGTTCCCTGTTCCCAGGCCTTTGTCTCTGTTTCTCCTCCCCAGCTCTGTATCTGTCGCTTCTTCTTTCTCTGTGGGTTGGCCACATCGCCTCCCAGCTCAGGTGGGCCTCCTCTGTGTGGACAGGAAAGATGGCTGCCTGCATCTCAAAGCTTTCATTGAGCTTTTCAAAGCTTTTCAAAGAGAATGCCTATAAAAAGCTTTTGAGGCATTTACAGTAGTGGAGACGGGCCAAGCGTTCCTGCTCTCCTAGAAAAGCAGTTGCTTGCAGACTGTTGCAGAAAATGTGCTTCAGAACAGTCAGTGGGAGCCCGCCAGCTGGGCAGCAGGGGCCCCGGGGTGTTGGGAGCCAGCTGTCATTCTCAGGACGCTGGCCTCCGCCCTTGCCACCAGTGGCTTAGAGCCCCGTTACTCTTTGCCCCGAGTAGTGTGTTGCAAGATAACTCAGACGTACAAGTGCCCTCTGTCTCCCCACAATATTTCGACAGCTTTGAACTTGCACCCAATTTGCCCTTCTATTTGTCATCTGTAAATTTCCCTTGGTATTTTTTGGGTCTCCTCTAGGCCCAAGGTCTCTCTGACCTCCTTAGGGGCCATTGCATTTTCTACAATGACCCAGAGGAGCGTTTGGACAGCACGGTGCAAGCATACAACTCTAGCTGTAGCAATCTGCCCTGAGAAAGACCTTTAAACTTTCATTCAGTGCTGTTTTGTACCCTTTGTCATTTCTGAATATAGACATTGGACTGGGGCTGAGCATGAGCTGTCCCTTTTCTCAACCTATTTCATTACAAATGACAACTGTCCCATTTTAAGATATCTGGAGGCATTTCTCGCATTCGAAAGTAACTGTGTTCAGCGACCCTTGAAAATTCTACGGTGATTCTTATCCGATCCCATATGCTGAAGTTTTAACCTGCTATTTGTTGAAGCAGAGATTGCTTCAATATTGGTTTTTCTCCAATATCTTTTCTCCTCTTCCTCTATAATGACAGAACCCTTGACTGGCAGACATTCACATGGACTTTGAATAGAAAGCCTGCATTGTTCAGTATGGCCGTGTTACTAAGAGGTAACCAACTGCATACGATGGGAAAGCCCTGGGATGGTCAGCGCTGGGAAGCGTCTTAATGGAAGGTGCATGTCCATCATTCCTCCTCCTGCTGCCTGCACTGGGGATGTCATGTGATGGTGCACCATAGTCACCATGTGGGCAAGGGCAATATCCTAAGTATCACAGAACAATAAGATGGAAGAAACTTGGATCCCTGAATGACTTCATGGAGCAAAACCTCCATACCATTCCTGGGACCATCTACTTCTTTTTTTTTTTTTAAGATTTTATTTATTTATACAGTAGGAGCAGGAGGGGCAGAGGGAGAGGGAGAGAGAGAATCTCAAGCAGACTCCATGCTGAGTGTGGAGCCCAAGGTGGGGTTCAATCCCAGGAACCTCAGATCATGACGGGAGCTGAAGGCAGATGCCTAACCGATGGAGCCACCCAGATGCCCCAGGACCATCTACTTCCTGACTGTAACATGAGACAGAAACACACTTCTACCTTAAGTCACAGTTAGTTTGAGTCTCTGATAAATGCAGCAGAACCTATATAACAATAAATATACTTGTTCTCGGTCCCTGAATCTTTTCTTAAGGCCAAATCATCACACTCATTCTTTTGACCCTCTTGAAATAAATCTCTATTTTCCCCTGTCCTTGTGACCTTCCTGTAAACTTTCTCCAGATACCCTCTATTCTTCATTTTGGGTGACCCCCAGACCTCTGAAAGTTCCAAATTACGAAAAAAGGATTAGCTTCCAAATTACATACTCTGTTCCTTTTCCCCTCCCTCCTTCCTTTCTCTTCCCTTCCTTTCCTTTCCTCCCTCCTTCCATCCTCTCCTCTCTCCCTCCTTTCCTCCTTCTTGCCAACCTGTAACAAATACTTACAGTGCTTCCACTGTATACCAGGCACTGGGCTGGACACTGGGAGAGGATACTAAGGTCCAATATGTGTCAGAGTCCTTAGTTGTCAGCAAAAGAATCCTACACTAGTTCATTTCAGTGGAAAAGACTAACAAAGAAAACTGAGGATCACAAAGTTACCAAGATGACTGGACAACCAGGATCGTGGTTATGCAGCCAGGACAACCATCCTGAATCACACTGCAGAACGGGTCTGAAGAGGTTGCCTCCTGACCAACGCCAAACACTGGACACCTGTAGGGCTAACACCACTGGCTCAGCACCTACAGTGTTGCCAGTGTCACTGCCTCTACTGCTCCCCCTCCCCCTGCCAGAGAGACATCCTCACCATCCCCTCCTCTGTGTCACCCATTCCCAGTTCAAGGTCTGGGGCAGGCACATCTGCTGGTGCTGCCCTGCACCACATGCCCAAGACTTGGCCACCAGGGAAAGTGAAATGGGAAGCATCTCGAATTTTCAACTTGTCAGGTGCTAACAGTCTGTCCATGACTGTAAAGCACAAAATGAAGAATTCCCCAACCATAGGAAGGAGGTTCAGAAGCTAGGCTGCCAAAACTAATGGAAACATGCATGATACCGTTCATGGAGGAACTTAATCTAGCCTCCCTGTTGGACTGTTAATTTTGAATGCATTAAGAAGCTTGTGTTTTTCAGTTCTGTACTTTTTAGGAGGCAAAACTCTAAAGAGAGGGATCTACCTCCTCACTTGTAGAAGAACACAAGTCCTAGAAAAAAGGACTTTTCTCTTCCTGCCTCTGGACTGATAGAGATGATCCTCAGTATGCTAGATGAAGTGAAAATTTGTACGGAATTTGAAGGAGACTTGGCCTATGTTTGGGGGAATTTCCCCATTACATAGGTCTGAGTGGACCATTCTGATTTTCGATTTCACCATCACTGGAAGTTTGGGCTCAGATATGTAAATGAATCATGGCCAGTCAGGTGCTCCTGCCTGAGACTTTAAATCTGGAATGAGTGGAGCAAAGAAGCTGGAATGATCGAGAATTCATCTGTGCCCTAGGGGGCCCACGGTACCTTCAGCATTTAGTTCGAACAGCAGACATGTCCCAATCATGTGTTTCTGGCATGATTTGGGCTCCGATTCTCACCTGGGTTTTGAGCTTGGCCTTCCTGGAGATTCTGTGACTTACCCCAAGACCCTTTCAATAAATTGCCTTTTTGCTTAAATCAGTCAGAATTTCTCTTGCTTGCAACTAAGAATGCTAACCTACATACCCGCTACATTTTTTTAAAGATTTTTTTATTTATGATGGAGGGGAGAGAGAGAGAGAGAGAGCGAGCACAAGCAGGGAGAGGGGCAGAGGGACAAGCAGGCTCCCCAGTGAGCAGGGAGCCTGATGCCTGGCTCCATCCCAGGACCCCAGATCATGACCTGAGCCAAAGGCAGATGCTCAACCACCTGAGCCACCCAGGCGCCCATACATTTTTATTAGTACATTTTTTTCTTTCACAACTGCTTCACTTTAATAACATATTCACATATAAACCACTAAAAACTACTAGATATTTTCAGCTTTGACTATCATATTCATAAAGTTTTTCTCCATCTTCCTACGACCTAAACACTAAGACTAGAAGGAACCCTGGGGACTGTCTAGTCCACTTCCTTCACTAAGGGAAACTGAGACTCCAAGAGGTTCTTTCTCATTTCATGGATGGGTCTCATTTCTATGAACAGTCTCTAGTAATTTCTCCAACTAAATCAAAACCATTCCAAATTAAAGGCCTATCTCTTCTCATGCTGAAAATTTATTTTAGAAATATAACGAGCTACTTCTCTATTACACAAACCACCAAAGGAAATAAGAGGCCTGGGCTCAGAACCAAACCTAAGGAAACATCACCAGTTTTGTTTGCTATTCAGCCCAGGTTTGGCACCTGTTTATCAATTTACTTAGTCAAAACCACATTTTCTGAATTCATTAATGAGCATGTTGATGGGAAGGACAGAATCAAAAGACTTAAGGAGGCAGCTGGTAGGGGAGAAGGAGGTAGATCACACTTCCTTAACAAGCTAGTGCTAAAAATGTAAAATAGATCTTCCGAACCAACGTTAAGAATCCCTGTTGGGGAATGGCAGCACCACCACATCAAAGGAACCTGGGTTCCTGAGTAGCTGCATGAAGCATGTCCCCTCCCTCCCCACCCCCACAGAGTTAGCACGGGCTGTGATAGGAGCCTAAAATGAACTTTTATTGTGTTAAGTCACTGAGATTTTGGAGCTACATTATTTAGCCTGCTCTTCTTAGTATAGTGCCTAATTATAGAAGAAAACATTTATACCCATCAAAGAAAGACTAACAGAGGGACGGACTTTGACAAGGACAGAAAAGTTTGGCCAGGCTAATATAAAAAGTTAAGAGTGCCTTGGGAGATTGTAACCTATTTCCCGGGTGACCCCAACCTGGCACCTTGCAGCTCTGGAGTCCCACCTTGCCCAGACTCCTGATATAGATTCTTGGGTTCTAGATCTCTTCCTTGAGGCCCACACTCTACCTCCTGTAAGGCTTCTTCCAGGTTCTCTAAGGGCTGGCTATTGCTCAGCCTTGACTCCCTGCTGCTTTCGAGTACTGTCCTCGCCTCTCCTTGGCTCAGGTTTGTCTCCTTGGTTTCACCCCATGCCTCATTTTTGGCCGTGGCCTTCGGGCTCCTGGCCTGTCTCCCACCCAGCACCCAGAGTACTCCCTGCCCACCCTCGCCCAATGCTAAAGTTAACCCAGTCACCCTTGGTTCAGTCACCTTCTGAGGGTTAGTCCAACACAATGTAATAATTTTTCCTTTCCCATAATTTCTGAGAGGATTAAGTTAGAACATCCATATTTATGCTCTTAGCTATTTATGTTATCTAAATTACATGAAAGAAGAAAAAAACCTTTACCTTGAACACCTATGTGTCAACCAATGTGTTAAACATTGGTGTGTTTCATTTAATCATTGCTAAAATACCCCTTTGAGGGATGTATTATAGCTGCACATTTCCAGAGGGGGTATAAAATGAAGCTCTATAAAATTAGGGTATTGCCAAAGGTCACACAGCTAGCAAGAAGTGGGGCTAGGAGTCTGAATTAGGTTTAGTCCCAAAGTCCATTCACTCCCTTTCCACTCCACAATGTTGACTGTGACTACATTCTGGGCTACAATGATTCAAACAGGCCTATAGAGTTCAAGGTGAGCCTGGGGAAACAGAAAGTACCAATGTACAGGGGCGCCTGGGTGTCTCAGTCGTTAAGCATCTGCCTTCGGCTCAGGTCTTGATCCCAGAGTCCTGGGGTGGAGCCCTGCATTGGGCTCCCTGCTCTGCTTGTGTTCCCTCTCTCACTGTGTCTCTCTCTGTCAAATAAATAAATAAAATCTTAAAAAAAAAAAAAAAAGAAAAGAAAGTACCAATGTACAGGGTATCTCCTGGCCATCAGAATAATTCATATTTCTCTTAGCAACGTGAATAATAAAACAGACAAGTGCCCATCATTTGCCAGTGACATTAAGGTGATTAGTTGAGCAAAAATCAAATAATCAAGGTGGGGCGCCTGGGTGGCTCAGTCAATTAAGCAGCTGACTCTTGATTTCAGCTCAGGTCATGATCTCAGAGTCCTGAGATCGAGCCCCACATTGGGCTCCAAGCTGGGTGTGGAGTCTGCTTAACATTCTCTCTCTCCCTCTCCTTCTGCCCCTCCTCACTGTGCACTGCGTGCACACTCTCTCTAAAAAAAATTTAAAATTTAAAAAAATCATGATAAAATTTAATAAGGATAAAACTTCAAAAGGTAAAGTACAAATGCACCCTTCAGAGGGGTCAATTTTGCATAAGCTTACTTAAAAAGTATTCTCAGGCTCATAGTGACCCAGCAGAACAACCCTACTGTTACAATTTGATGTTTATGATTGTGTTGAATATTGTATTGTTATTTTTTTTAAGATTTTATTTATTTAGCTGACAGAGAGAGAGAGCAAGCACAAGCAGGGGGAGCAGGAGACAGAGAAGCAGACTCCTGCTGAGCAGGGAGCCCGATGTGGGGCTCGATCCCGGGACCCTGGGATCATGACCTGAACCGAAGGCCGACGCTTAACCAACTGAGCCACTCAAGTGCCCCATTGTATTGTTATTTTTTAAAGCACACCTCCAGGAGTTATTACCAAAAGCATGGCATGCAGAAACCGTGATGTAACCATGGTGTTTAACCTTGGTCAGGACTTCATTGGACTATGCGGCCATTTTTGGAGCCACTCATTGAGAGTGATATGTGAAGATCTTGAATATGTCTCAGGGCAAAGCAAGAAAAAGTATTAGCTTGGGGTAAAGAGCCTTATTAAAAAAGCCCAGGGGGACCAGATTTATCAAGTAGCAGAAGAGATCTGTGATTAGGATGAAAAAAATCAGGAATTTCGGTCACTGTAGTAGTATTTTTCAAAGTGTGAACCACAGCCATATGCATTAGCATCAAATAAAATGCAAGTAAGAAATAAAGATCTTGGGAAAATCCCAAACCTACTAAGCCAAATTTGTTGGGGGAGGGGGGAGCCCCCCCACCCCCGCCAAGATTTAGGCACACTGAAGTTGACAATCTTTGTGCCAGTGATTCTCAGCCTTAGCTGCAGATTGGGATCACCTGGAAACCCACCCCAGAGATTCTGATTAATTGGTCTGGGATGACCCTAGGGCATCAGACATTTAACAGCTTTGGCAGGTGATTTTAAAGGCCTGCCAAAGTTGAGAACCTCTGCTCTGTGCTAAGCTAGAAGGTATGAATGCCAGCAAGCAACTGTTCAACTTCAACTAAATAGCTGAGAAATGGGCTTATTAAGTTTGTGGAACAGGAGGAGGAGCAAGATGGTGGAGGAGTAGGAGACCGAAATTTCATCTGGTCCCAGGAATTCAGCTAGATAGGGATCAAACCACTCTGAACACCTATGAACTCAACAGGAGATCGAAGAAAAGAGCAGCAACTGTCTGAACAGACAAGCGGCCACTTTCTGAAAGGTAGGACGTGCGGAGAAGTGAATCCAAGGCAATATTCGGGAGGATAGACGGTGGGGGAGGGGGTCTCCGTTGGCCGCTTCTGGCAAGTGATAGAGCCGCGGAGCACAGAATCGGAACTTTTAGAAGTCGACTCTGCTGAGGGACGTCACTCCAGTGGCTAAGCTGGGGGTGGAAACCTCGCTGGGACAGTGTGGTCTCAGGACCCTCGGGGTCACAGAAAGACCGGGGGTGCCTGAGTGCGGCAGAGCTCCCAGGTATTGGAGCAGGGAATCCTGCTGCAGAGACAGAGCCGAGGAGCGGTTTCTCAGCTTGGGGTTGCCATAAACCATGATCCGCGGCACAGTCGAGTCACTGCTCCTCCAGCAGGGACCCAACAAGCAGCAGATCCGGTGAGACACCCCTTCCTCCCCCGGGAGGAGCAGCGCGGGAGCGCACTGCAGGGATCTGCTGGGTTTGGAGACTCCACACGGGATCGGGTGCCAGAGATAGCAACGCTGGGTCACAGGCCTGGTGAGCACGGAGTGCGGCCGGAGACCGGGGAGATGGGAGTGATTGACTGCTTCTCTCTGGGGGCGCACTGAGGAGCGGGGCCCCGAGCTCTTGGCTCCTCCGGGGCGGAGATTGGGAGGCCACCATTTTCATACTCATCCTGCAAAGCAATACCGAAAGCTTGCAGGGAACAAAAGCTCCCAAGAGCAAACCCGAGCAGATTACTTAGTCTGGGGGCGCCTGGGTGGCTCAGTCATTAAACGTCTACCTTCAGCTCAGGTCATGATCCCAGAGTCCTGGGATTGAGCCCTGCATGGGGCTCCCCACTCTACAGGAAGCCTGCTTCTCCTTCTCCCACTCCCCCTGCTTGTGTTCCCTCTCTTGCTGTGTTTCTCTCTGTCATATAAATAAATAAATAAATCTTTAAAAAAAAAAAAAAAGATTATTTAGCCTGAACTGGCAAGGGCAGGGCAATTCCGCCTCCAGCAAAGACATTTGGAAACCACAGCAACAGGCCCCTCCCCCAGAAGATCAGCAAGAACAGCCAGCCAAGACCAAGTTTACTGATCAATGAGAACGGCAGAACTCTCCATCACTAGGGGAATACAGCACATAGAATTCATGGCTTTTTCCCCCCCTGATTCTTTAGTCTTTCAAAGTTAATTTTTAAAATTTTCTTTATTTTTTTCTTTTTCTATTTTTAGTTGAATTTTTCTTTTTCCCTTTCTCAACGAATATCTTATCAGTCCCTTTTTTAAAAATCCTTTTTTTCATTTTTAGAGTCATATTCTATCCCTTCATAGGAGATAACCTTATTTTTGGTATATATATAAGTTGTTCTCTCTTTAAAATTTTGGGATACAGTTTCTTCTAACAGACCAAAATATACCCTAAATCTCTAGTGTATGGCTTTGTTCTAGTCTCCTGCCTGATCACATTCTCTCCCTTTTTTTTTTAAATTTCTCTTTTTCTTTTTTCAACCAACTTCTTATCTTAGCAATTCCTTTTGTAAAATCTTTTCTAATTTTCATCTTTACAGTCATATTCCATCCTGTCATCGTAATTACCCTTATTTTTATACATATATAAGCTTTTCTTTCTTTAAAATTTTGGGAGGCAGTTTCTTCTAACAGACCAAAATACGCCCAAAACCTAGTGTGTGGCACTGATCTATTCACCAGCCTGATCATATTTGATCATATTCTTCTTCTTTTTTTTTTAATCTTTTTCTTTTTTTTTCCTCTTTTTTCTTTCTTTCCCTTTCTTTTCCCCCGATTTCAGGGCTCTTCTGGTTTGTTTATTGTATATTTTTCTGGGGTCATTGTTACCCTGTTAGCATTTTGTTCTCTCATTCATCTATTCTCCTCTGGACAAAATGAGAAGACAGAAAAAATCACCTCAAAAAAAAGAAGAAGAGGCAGTACCGACTGCAAAGGTCCTAATAAATACAGACATTAGTAAGATGTTGGAATTAGAGTTCAGAATTATGATTATAAAGATACTAGCTGGGCTTGAAAAAAGCATGGAAGATATTAGAGAAGCCCTTTCTGGAGAATTAAAAGAACTAAAATCTAACCAAGTCGAAATCAAAAAGGCTATTTATGAGGTACAATCAAAAACAGAGGCTCTAACTGCTAGGATAAATGAGGCAGAAGAGAGAATTAGTGATATAGAAGACCAAACGATAGAAAATAAAGCTGAGAAAAAAGGAGATAAACAACTACTGGATCACGAGGGAAGAATTTGAGAGATAAGTGATACCATAAGACAAAACAATATTAGAATAATTGGGATCCCAGAAGATGAAGAAAGAGAGAGAGGGGCAGAAGGTATATTGGGGCAAATTATAGCAGAGAATTTCCCCAATTTGGGGAAGGAACCAGGCATCAAAATCCAGGAGGCACAGAGAACCCCCCTCAAAATCAATAAAAATAGGTCAACACCCTGACATCTAATAGTAAAACTTAAGAGTCTCAGAGACAAAGAGAAAATCCTGAAAGCAGCTCAGGACAAGAAGTCTGTAACCTACAATGGTAGAAACATTAGATTGGCAACAGACCTATTCACAGAGACCTGGCAGGCCAGAAAGGACTGGCATGATATATTCAGAGCACTAAATGAGAAAAATATGCAGCCAAGAATACTATATCCAGCTAGGCTGTCATTGAAAATAAAAGGAGAGATAAAAAGCTTCCAGGACAAACAAAAACTAAAGGAATTTGCAAACATGAAACCAGCCCTACAAGAAATATTGAAAGCGGTCCTCTAAGCAAAGAGAGACCCTAAAAGTAACATAGACCAGAAAGGAAGACAGACAATATACAGTAACAGTTACCTTACAGGCAATACAATGGCACTAAATTCATATCTTTCAATAGTTACCCTGAATGTAAATGGGCTAAATGCCCCAAACAAAAGACACAGGCTATCAGATTGGATAAAAAAACAAGACCCATCGATATGCTGTCTGCAAGAGACTCATTTTAGATCCAAAGACACCTCCAGATTGAAAGTGAGGGGGTGGAAAACCATTTACCATGCTAACGGACACCAAAAGAAAGCTGGGGTGGCAATCCTTATATCAGACAAATTAGATTTTAAACCAAAGACTATAATAAGAAAGGAGGAAGGACACTATATCCTACTTAAAGGGTCTATCCAACAAGAAGATCTAACAATTGTAAATATCTATGCCCCTAACATAGGAGCAGCCAATTATATAAGCCAATTAATAGCAAAAGCAAAGAAACACATCAACAACAATACAATAATAGTGGGGGACTTTAACAAACCCCTCACTCAAATGGACAGATCATCTAAGCAAAAGATCAACAAGGATATAAAGACTTTAAATGACACAGTGGACCAAATGGACTTCACAGATATATTCAGAACATTCCATCCCAAAGCAACAGAATACACATTCTTCTCTAGTGCCCATGGAACATTCTCGAGAATAGATCACATCCTCGGTCACAAATCAGGTCTCAACTGGTACCAAAAGATTGGGATCATTCCCTGCATATTTTCAGACCACAATGCTTTGAAACTAGAACTCAATCACAAGAGGAAAGTCAGAAAGAACTCAAACACATGGAGGCTAAAGAGCATCCTACTAAAGAATGAATGGGTCAACCAGGAAATTAAGGAAGAATTTAAAAAATTCATGGGAACAAATGAAAATGAAAACAGAACTGTTCAAAATCTTTGGGATGCAGCAAAGGCAGTCCTAAAAGGAAAGTATATAGCAATACAAGCCTTTCTCAAGAAACAAGAAAGGTATCAAATATACAACCTAACCCTACACCTAAAGGAGCTGGAGAAAGAACAGCAAATAGGGCGCCTGGGTAGCTCAGTTGGTTAAGCGACTGCCTTCGGCTCAGGTCATGATCCTATAGTCCTGGGATCGAGTCCCACATCGGGCTCCCTGCTCAGCAGGGAGTCTGCTTCTCCCTCTGACTCTCCTCCCTCTCATGCTCTCTGTCTGTCATTCTCTCTCTCTCAAATAAATAAATAAAACCTTTAAAAAAATTTAAGAAAGAACAGCAAATAAAGCCTAAACCCAGCAGGAGAAGAGAAATAATAAAGATCAGAGCAGAAATCAATGAAATAGAAACCAAAAAAACAGTAGAACAGATCAACGAACCTAGGAGCTGGTTCTTTGAAAGAATTAACAAGATTGATAAACCCCTGGCCAGACTTATCAAAAAGAAAAAGAAAGGACCCAAATAAATAAAATCAGGAATGAAAGAGGAGAGATCACAACCAACACCAAAAAAATACAAACAATTATAAGAACATATTATGAGCAACTCTATGCCAGCAAATTAGATAATCTGGAAGAAATGGATGCATTCCTAGAGATGTATAAACTACCAAAACTGAACCAAGAAGAAATAGAAAACATGAACAGACCTATAACCACTAAGGAAATTGAAGCAGTCATCAAAAATCTCCCAACAAACAAGAGCCCAGGGCCAGATGGCTTCCCAGGGGAATTCTACCAAACATTTAAAGAATTAATACCTATTCTTCTGAAACTGTTCCAAAAAATAGAAATGGAAGGAAAACTTCCAAACTCATTTTATGAGGCCACCATTACCTTGATCCCCAAACCAGACAAAGACGCCAGCAAAAAGGAGAATTACAGACCAATATCCCTGATGAACATGGATGCAAAAATTCTCACCAACATACTAGCCAATAGGATCCAACAGTACATTAAAAAGATTATTCACCATGACCAAGTGGGATTTATTCCTGGGCTGCAAGTTTGGTTCAACATCTGCAAATCAATCAACATGATACAATACATTAACAAAAGAAAGAACAAGAACCATATGATCCTCTCAATAGATGCAGAAAAAGCATTTGACAAAGTACAGCATCCTTTCTTGATCAAAACTCTTCAGAGTACAGGGATAGAGGGTACATACCTCAATATCATAAAAGCCATCTATGAAAAACCCACAGCAAATATCATTCTCAATGGGGAAAAACTGAAAGCTTTCCCCCTAAGGTCAGGAATGCGGCAGGGATGTCCACTATCACCACTGCTATTCAGTACTAGAAGTCCTAGTCACAGCAATCAGACAACAAAATGAAATCAAAGGCATCCAAATTGGCAAAGAAGAAGTCAAGCTCTCACTCTTTGCAGATGATAGGATACTTTATGTGGAAAACCGAAAAGACTCCACCCCAAAACTGCTAGAACTCATAGAGGAATTTGGTAAGTGGCAGGATATAAAATCAATGCACAGAAGCCAGTGGCATTCCTATACACCAACAACAAGACAGAAGAAAGAGAAATTAAGACATTGATCCCATTTACAATTGCACCCAAAACCATAAGATACCTAGGAATAAATCTAACCAAAGAGGCAAAGAATCTGTACTCAGAAAACTATAAAATACCCATGAAAGAAATTGAGAAAGACACAAAGAAATGGAAAATTGTTCCATGCTCATGGATTGGAAGAACAAATATTGTGAAGATGTCAATACTACCTAGAGCAATCTACACATTCAATGCAATCCCTATCAAAATGCCATCCACTTTTTTCAAAGAAATGGAACAAATAATCCTAAAATTTGTATGGAACCAGAAAAGACCCTGAATAGCCAGAGGAATGTTGTAAAAGAAAAGCAAAGCTGGCGGCATCACAATTCTGGACTTCCAGCTCTATTACAAAGCTGTCATCATCAAGACAGGATGGTACTGGCACAAAAACAGACACATAGATCAATGGAACAGAATAGAGAGCCCAGAAATGAACCCTCAACTCTATGGTCAACTCATCTTTGACAAAGCAGGAAAGAACGTCCAATGGCAAAAAGACAGTCTCTTCAACAAATGGTGTTGGGAAAATTGGACAGCCACATGCAGAAGAATGAAACTGGACCATTTCCTTAACCACACACAAAAATAGACTCCAAATGGTTGAAAGACCTAAACGTGAGACAGGAGTCCATCAACATCCTAAAGGAGAACATAGGCAGCAACCTCTTCCACCTCAGATGCAGCAACTTCTTCCTAGAAACATCGCCAAAGGCAAGGGAAGCAAGGGCAAAAATGAACTATTGGGACTTCATCAAGATAAAAAGCTTTTGCACAGCAAAAGAAACAGTCCACAAAACCAAAAGACAACCGACAGAATGGGAGAAGATATTTGCAAATGTCATATCAGATAAAGGGCTAGTATCCAAAATCTATAAAGAACTTATCAAACTCAACATCGAAAGAACAAATGATCCAATCAAGAAATGGGCAGAAGACATGAACAGACATTTTTCCAAAGAAGACATCCAAATGGCCAACAGACACATGAAAAAGTGCTCAACATCGCTCAGCATCAGGGAAATCCAAATCAAAACCTCAATGAGATACCACCTCACACCAGTCAGAATGGCTAAAAGTAACAAGTCAGGAAACGACAGATGTTGGCGGGGATGTGGAGAAAGGGGAACCCTCCTACACTGTTGGTGGGAATGCAAGCTGGTGCAGCCACTCTGGAAAACAGTATGGAGGATCCTCAAAAAGTTTAAAATAGAGCCACCATACGATCCAGCAATTGCACTACTGGGTGTTTACCCCAAAGATACAAATGTAGGGATCCGAAGGGGTATGTGCACCCGATGTTTATAGCTGCGATGTGCACAATAGCCAAACTATGGAAAGACCTAAGATGTCCATCAACAGATGAATGGATAAAGAAGATGTGGTGTATATATACAATGGAATGTTATACATCCATCAAAAGGAATGAAAGCTTGCCATTTCCAGTGAGATGGATGGAACTGGAGGGTATTATGCTGAGCGAAATAAGTCAATCAGGGAAAGACATGTATCATATGATCTCACTGATATGAGGAATTCTTAATATCAGGAAACAAACTGAGTGTTGCTGGGGAGATGGGGGGTGGGAGGGAGGGGGTGGCTGGGTGATAGACATTGGGGAGGGTATGTGCTATGGTGAGCGCTGTGAATTGTGTAGGACTGTTGAATCACAGACCTGTGCCTCTGAAACAAATAATACATTATATGTTTAAAAATAGGAGAAGATAGTAGGAATGGGAAAAATGGAGGGGGGGAATCAGAGGGGGAGATGAGGCATGAGAGACTATGGACTCTGAGAAACAAACTGAGGGTTCTAGAGGGGAGGGAGGTGGGGGGATGGGTTAGCCTGGTGATGTGTATTAAAGAGGGCACGTATTGAATGGAGCACTGGGTGTTATACGCAAACAATGAATCATGGAACAGTATATCAAAAACTAATGATGTAATGTATGGTGTTTAACACAACATAATAAAAATTTTAAATATAATCTTAAAAAAACAAATCTCTATCCATTTGAAAGGCAAAACAAAATATAAAGTTTTATTTCATGCTTTAGATATTTGAGCTAATAATTACTTTCATGACTAGTTTAAGTCATATAGTCTTCCATGGTTTATGTGTCTACAAAAAACCAAGCCACAAGCAAATCAACCAAACAAACAAACTTGCTTTCTTTTTTTTTTTTACCGCAGCGCTTTTCCTCACACAATAACGCGTTGCTGGGGCCTAATGTTCTCACATGACAGTAGAAAACCACAATTTGTTGTCATCTCTTGAAGAATTGAGAATTGTGTGCAAAAACTTTACATAAATTAAAAGGATGAATAAATTTACAGTTGTAAATGCAAACTGTTTTCCAACTCAAGGCAATTAGCAGCTCAGGGTGTTCTGCAGGAAAACATGAGGTAAGAAAGCAAAGTGGGTCCTAAGGCTCTGACCTTCCCAACCCTGTTACCCTGTTAGACCTGCAAGACAGAAAAGACAACTGGTTCAGGACTCTTGCCAGCCTCTAGAGAAATCCTGGAATAGGCAGCTCTTACACATTAATACCCTGCACAAATCAAGAACCTCATGGTCTTGCAGATTCTCCAATCAATGGATTTCTCTTCTAGAAACATGTTCTCAACCTCAGCCACGAAGTGACCACCCCCCGCCCACCACCACCGAGGTGCTAAGGGTTTAAATCAAAGATATGTATACAAGGTCAAGATCAGCAACAAGTTCTACAATCCAGTGCTGATATCTGATAGAAGCTTCAAGGACAAATTTCTTTTCAAAGACTTATTCCAGTTTCACGAGGCTAGCATGAGGCATATACATTTACCAGAGCAAATTTATACTCGGGAATTCACTCATACAGCAAATGCTACACATCTGCTCGCAGTCCATGTAGAAGCATTTGCCGTGGACAATGGAGGGGCCTGACTCATCACACTCCTGCTTGCTGATCCACATGTGCTGGAAGGTGGACAGCGAGGCTGGGATGGAGCCCCCGATCCACACCAACTGCTTGCGTTCAGGAGGAGCGATGATCTTGATCATCATCGTGCTGGGTGCCAGAGCTGTGATCTCCTGCATCCTGTCGCTGATGCCTTACGTGGTGGTCCCCCCAGACAGCACCGTGTGAGCATAGAGGTCCTTCCGGATGTCGACATCACAATTCATGATGGAATTGAAGGTGGTCTCACGGATGCAACAGAGCTCCATACCCAGGAAGGAAGGCTGGAAGAGCACCTCCGGGCAGCGGAACCGCCCCTTGCGCAGCTCGTAACTCTTCTCCAGGAACGAGGAGGACGTGGCCGTGGCGATCTCCTGCTCGAAGTCCAGGGTGACCGAGCAGAGCTTTCCCTTGATGTCACGCACGATTTCCCGCTCGGCAGTGGCAGGGAAGCTGTAGCCACGTTTTGTGAGGATCTCCATGAGTTAGTCCATCAGGTCCCAGCCAGCCAGGTCCAGATGCAGGATGGCGTGGTGGCAGGGCGTACCACTCGTAGATGGGCACAGCGTGGGTGACCCCATCCCCAGAGTCCATGACAATAGCAGTGGTGCGGCCAGGGCATACAGGGACAGCACAGCCTGGATGGCCACATACATGCCTGGGGTGTTGAAGGTCTCGAACATGATCTGAGTCATCTTCTCACGGTTGGCCTTGGGGTTTGGGGGCCTCGGTCAGCAGCACGGGGTGCTCGTTGGGGGCCACGTGCAGCACACTGTAGAAGGTGTGGTGCCAGATCTTCTCCATGTGGTCCCAGTTGGTGACAAAGGCGTGCTCGAAGGGCTACTTGAGGGTCAGGATGCCCCGCTTGCTCTGGGCCTTGTTGCCCACATAGGAGTCCTTCTGGCCCATACCCACCATCACGCCCTGGTGTCGGGGTCGCCTGACGATGGACGGGAGGTCATCATCCCCAGGTAAGCCCGCCTTGCACATGCAGGAGCCATGGTCGATGACGAGCGCGGTGATCTCCTCTTCCATTGCGGTGGATGGAGGTGGATGCAGAGGACGCGCGGCGGTGGAACGCTGAGCGCTCGCCGGCTGCCGCCAGTGAGACCGCACTATTCTCTTTTTTGACAAGAGAATAAATGACATTTACTAAAAATCCCCTCAGTTTTCTCCTTGGTGCTCTGAAAGCAGTCTTTGTAGAAGCTTTGTAGTTTTGTTATTTCTTTAAGCCTTCGTGCAGGATGCATCATTTCCTATAGATTTTACTTAGACACTTTTGCTCAAAGACTGTGTTACTGCATTGAATAGAATATAACATCTACAGATCCCTCAGGTCTAAGGCACTTGAAGTTCCTGTGTTGTAATAAGATTGCCTTTTTTGCTTCTTGTAGTCTTGGGAGTTAAGCTTTATTACAAGTGAAAATATTCTGCTATTCTCAGGTCAAAGAGATATAGTCTTAATATCCATACTCTGAAATTTAGTGCCCTAGAAAAAAACTGTCTTCCCACTTCTGAAAACAAGCTCAAGATTTCCATAGATATCATGCACTGAAAGTTAGGTAAGAAAATCGAAAATTGTTTCTTTTTTTCTGTTGTGAAAAGACATACAATATTGATTTTCTGGTTATTAGAGTTAATATAATGTTTATCTCTGTGCATGAATAAACACATTGAGCAGTTACACAAATCAATGCTGTAAGTCAACAAATAAGGCACACTGTTGTAAAATCAATTCTTAATGACTTTTTTAAAAAGAAGATGTTTTCATTTAAAATGGATTACTTTGAAAGACAATAAACAAAACCCAAACTCACTTGTAGTTACCAGAATATTAGAATTACAAAAAACAGTCCAGGCTGCATTATACAATTTTTAATGGCATTCCTGACTGAACTTACCCCTACTATGTCCCAGCATAAAAATGCAGAATGTACTTATTTAGAATTGAGTAGTACTCATTGGAAAATAAATTTCTGGCAAAAGCACAAACTATGTGTGGTTCCCATAGAATTAAACAAAAATAGATCTTGTTCAAAATAACAATAAGAATCCCATGGGACTGACTAATAAAAGATGGCTGGCACAATTTGAATTCCATTGCAAGGGCTACAGAGAACTTTAAAAATTGGTAACACAGTGGAATCATTTATCATTCTTTATAACTATGGCTGCCATCTTGGAACACTCCTGGGGACCATGCCTTCAATAAGAGCTCAGGCTACTGACACACTGGGAAAAACAGAGGCTGCATCTTCTGTATTTGGGGTTTCAACAGACTTACATTGGACTATCCAGGCACCACAGATGTAGGCATCATGCTGATCGCAGCAGAATCATACCTTAGATACAACTTCTTGTTTAATTTGTGCTAAAGTTTCTAAAATGTCATTCCACAGATCAGTTGCTTTTCTTGTTATCAGATTCTAAAATAATATAATCAGAATATACTGTTCTTTAAGGTTTTTCAGATAAGGATGAAAATTATCAGGACACCCGGGTAGCTGAGTGGTTAAGCGTCTGCCTTCAGCTCAAGTCATGGTCTCAGGGTCCTGGGATTGAGCCCCGCGTTAGCCTCTCTGCTCAGTGGGGAGTCTGCCTCTCCTCCCTCTGCCCCTCCTCCTTCTCGTGCTCTCTCTCTCAAATAAATAAAATCTTTTTTTAAAAAAGCATGAAAATTATCATGTCACGTACCATAAGATTGCATTCATATGTGGAATTTAAGAAACAAAACAAAGAAAAAAAGAGACAAACCAAAAAACAGACTTTTATTTTTTTTAAGATTTTTTATTTATTTATTTGGCAGAGAGAGAAAGAGAGCACAAGCAGGGGGAGTGGCAGGCAGAGGGAGAAGCAGGTTCCCTGCTGAGCAGAGAGCCCGACGTGGGGCTCGATCCCAGGACCCCAGCATATTACCTGAGCTGAAAGCAGACGCTTAACTGATTGAGCCACCCAGGGGCCCCCAAAACACAGACTTTTAAATTAGAGAACAAACTGGTGGTTACCGGGGAGGTGGTTGGGAGGATATTGGAATAGGTGAAGGAGATTGAGTCCATTTATCATGATGATGAGCACTGAGTAATGTATAGACTGTTGAATCACTATATTGTATACCTGAAACTAACATAACACTGTACATTAATTATAGTGGAGTTCAGGGCGCCTGGGTGGCTCAGTTGGTTAAGCGACTGCCTTCAGCTCAGGTCATGATCCTGGAGTCCCGGGATCGAGTCCCAGCATGGGCTCGCTGCTCAGCGGGGAGTCTGCTTCTCCCTCTGACCCTCTTCCCTCTCGTGCTCTCTATCTCTCATTCTCTCTCTCTCAAATAAATAAATAAAAATCTTTAAAAAAATAAAAAAATAAAAAAATAATTATAGTGGAGTTTAAAAAAAATAAAATAAATAAAAATAAAAAAACAAAGAAATTATCATATCAGATTTTGTTCACTTTGTATACTATAAATGCAGCATAGTCCCAAACCCCTTCCAGTGTCATGTAATTTTTACTGTATTCAATAAAAGCAATTGACTTTAAAAAGGAAACAGCTAAATGGCTATTTAATTTTTTTTTAAAGTAAACTCTACACCCAACATGGGGCTTGAACTCATGATCCCAAGATTAAGAGTCATATGCTCTACCGACTAAGCCAGCCAGGTGCCTCTGTAATTTTTATGCCTTTGTAAGGATTTTTAAATAATAAACTCAGTAATCAGGAAAGATCCTTCATTTATAATATGTATCTTACAAAATATAGTCATTTAGAATAAAGATTCCTGTGCCTTTTTATTTTTTGGGAAGAGTTTTCTAAGAGATGTTAGAAGGAACAGGTTCCAGTGAGGAAAGCATGAAATGCAAGCCATTTGTGTGTATATAAGTGTTAGTTAGCTGGCTTGCCCTTGCCAATGGCTGGATGGGATTATTCCCCACTCCCGAGTCCTTTCAAAAGAAAAGACAAAAATCCCTGCTGTTTGTTGTTACTAGGTCAGGTGACCAGGTCCACACAAGCCCCACAGACTAGGGAGGAATTCTCTACAGGGACTTCACACCTGCTGGTGGGCAGGGCTCCCATCTTCCCACCTCCATGGTCTTTGAATGGCCATGCAGGTATCACAGAGTCATGGCTGCTATCAGGGAAACTGCCTCTCTAAAAGACTCAAAATTGGGGGCACCTGGGTGGCTCAGTTTGTTAAGCCTCTGCTTCAGCTCAGGTGATGATCCCGGGGTCCTGGAATCGAGCCCTGGGTCAGGCTCCCTGCTCAGCAGGGAGTCTGCTTCTCCGTCTCCCTTTGCTCCTCCCCCTGCTCACGTGTGTTCTCTCTCCCTCTCCTTCTCACTCTTTCTCTCTCTCTCAAATAAATAAATAAAACCTTAAAAAAAAGACTCAAAATTATTTGGACGTCACTGTAATATGTTTGTAGAATGACACTGTTATCAAGGAGCATGGTGGCAGAGCAGAAAGAATATGGATTCTAACCTCAAAATCTTGGTTCTAGCTTTCCAGCCATGTCATCTTGCACACATCATTTTACCTAAACCTCAGTTTCTACTTTTATAAAACAAGGATAATAATTATTTCATAGATTTTTTTTGGAGGGGAGTAAATGTGATATCATTTTTTTAGTGTGTCTTGAATGTAAAAGGCTCTTTAGCAATTATTAGCTATTATTATTGTTCTTGTTGTGACTGTTGGCTGTAATTTCCTTCTTTAATTGGTACACTTAAAATTTATACCTCCTCCTTGCCAATCCAATATTTTTATTTTTAAGTCTCTCACGGTGCCGGAATGTTGGTTAAACAACTGTCTCCCCCACCAGGTTGCAAGGGCCTTGGGGGCAGAGATCTGGTCAACTTCATCTTTGTACCCCTCCCTCTAGTCTCACATTCCCAACCCGAGTTGTTTTCTGAACATGGCTGAATATACCAGAGCCTACTTAATTAAGCCTATTTGAACCTTTTCCATTTGAAATTACTAAAAAATATGCCAGTGTTTCAGAAAGCCTAAATTCACCTCCAGAAATGCTTATGAAATGTATTTCAACACACGCAATCAATGCCAAGACATAATGTCAATGTCGAAGCACATAGCAAGCTCTTACTGCTACTTACAGCTATTCATCAGGAAATAGCTGGGTGCATCCATGCGTCTGTTCTCATTTGAAGCTTCCCCCATGAATTTGTGATGCGCAAGTATCATCAGCCTCATTATGTAGTGAAGAAGGTGAGACAAGTAAGATTAGTAAATGCCTTCATGAAGGTCTGTTATTTAATCATTGGTGACACTGGAGCAGAACTAACATGTCCCATACTTCACCCCCTTTGAAATAGAACATTTATGTCTTGGGATTAAGCACTGTGTACATATGGGGCCTAAGCAGAGAGGTGAATACATAGCTGCTACCATTATTACTATTGTCAATGTAATTTCCTTCCCTGGTTGGAATTTGTTGTTTCCTCCTTTCTGTTCCCAACACTCTTTTGCTATGTCTCTAATGGCATGTGGTAGACCATATTCCGTCAAAAATAATGTGACTTTTAATTTTTCAACCTGAAGTACCCAAAGTGTCCTTTACAGAGTGCGGCTGATATCGTCACAAAGATTAGGGGACCTTGACGGGTAGATTTTTCAGGGAAACAGAGGAAAAGCTGTGCATACTGCTCCATGGTTTGGGTAGGGCTCCCTGTGACATTAATTCACAAGCTTTAACAAGGAGGCAAAGTAAGACAATAAGTCCATGACATACAAGGAGGGAACGTTCCTAATTAAGAGATTTGTGTTTCCTGGATAAAAGGAAGAAGGGCGGTTTCATACCTAATGTTGCTTTGGTATTTCTTACCATAATCGATTGCAACTGTGTAATAAAAATTTCCCCTTGCTTTCTTTATAAAAATTATCCTGAGAAAAGACAGTGACCCTTCTCAGTGCCTGGCTCCTATTTTGGGTATGATATCTCCACCCTCACCAAAATGGGCTTCAGCTTGGAAACTTGTATAACTGTTGTAAAGTCACATTAGGCCCAACTCTTGAGGTAGTGCCAGGCAGGACAGGAGGAAATGCCTCCTCCACTCAGCCATTTTCCCTGACACACAGAAGCACAAGTAGATTTCTGAAGGGTCGTAAGGGGACTATCTACCATGTTAGTGGGAACCCATTGGGGCTGGCCTTGCTAAAGGCAGAGAGACAACTAGGTAGGGTAGATGATGTTCTCCCTGCCATCCCAAATTCCTTCCCACTGGGCTAGCTGATCAGCCTGAAATTCTATGAACAGAGTTTCATCCCTTAGTTTCCTAATGAGGATACTCCTGAAAAAGAAAACACATCAAACCTTGGTTTATTTTCTCTTTTCTGACTCTTTGGAGAAAGGAGTTGATCAAATTGTTTCTTGAAAGCAGTGTAATAGAGAATAAGGCTACTGGGAAGGGGGTAAGGAGAAAACAGAAGAGGGAAAAATCTCTAGCCAGCTTCTCTTGGGCCATGTGGAAATGCTAGGTCCCTTCGTCCTGGGAACATCCTCACCATTAAGGGAACAGTAAAGAATCCTAGAACCAGTCCTTTAAAGGAATTAGTGTGTTAGCTAGACTTGGAGATGAAATGTCATTTTCTGCAAGTCCTCCACAACCAAGTTGTCTTTTGCTCAAGATTCTGATATAATGACTCATATCCTAGAGGCTTTGGAAAGATATCCCTATGAGATAGTCTAAATTCTGAGTGCGGTCATTGTATCTAAAACAGGAGTGCAACCCCTTTTGCTAGAAACACTGCAAAACAGAAGCCATTCATCTTCCATAGCCCTGCTCAACAGTTCTTAAGAAACTGTACGCTGATAAATTCTTCGGCACTGCTATTTTCCTCTCTCCTGGTAGATCAAGGGCTTCAAGGTCCAAGATCTCTGGATGCCTTGTTTCCTTCTGTCTTTATCAGAGCAACTGCAGCAGCAGCTATGGCAGTGGTAACTCAGATAGCCCTCCCTATCTTTCCCCTCTTTCTCTAATTCTGAACTTGAATGTGGTCACCCCTTTCCTTTCAGAGACACCTACGGGAACACGATAGCTCAGGGTATTACTTTGCCATAATGCAAAACCATGTTGTAAGCACTGCAGTAATTCCACAGTATTTGACATTATCACTCAGACATGTGAGAAAGTTCACAAAAATGAAGGTGATACATACTTGCTTTTAAAAAAAAATCTGTTGGGGCGCCTGGGTGGCTCAGTCAGTTAAGCGGCTGCCTTCGGCTCGGGTCATGGTCCTGGGGTCCTGGGGTCCTGGGATCGAGCCCCATGTCCAGTTCCCTGCTCGGTGGAGAGCCTGCTTCTCCCTCTGTCTGCCGCTCTGTCTACTTGTGCTCTCCCTCTATCTCTCTGTCAAATAAATAAAATCTTAAAAATAAAAAAATCTGTTAACAATATATACTATATATGCATGTACATATCACATATAAAATAATATGTACTATACTGTATACTCGAAAGTTGCTGAAGAGTAGATCTTAAACATTCTCACCGCACATACACACACAAAAATGGTCAGCTGGGTGGGGGGCACGGATGAAGGCGGTCAGCAGGCACAAAGTTCCAGTTGTGAGATGAGTACGTGCAGAGCAGGTAATGTTCAACAGGATGACTACAGCTGACACTGCTATATTTGGAAGTTGCTAAGAGAGTAGATCCTAAAAGTTCTCATCACAAGGAAAACGATTTTTTTGTAACTATATGAAGACATGAATGTTAACTAAACTTATTGTGGTGATCATTTCACAACATATGTATGTTGAGTCGTTATGTTGTATGCCTTAAACTTATACAGTGCTGTACATCAATTATATCTCAATAAAACTGGAGGGAAATAAAGGTAACGTGTGAGATGATGGAGATGTTAACCAACTTTACTATGGTAATCATCTTGCAATTCATACGTATACCAAATCATCATGTCACATACCTTAAACATATAACGGTATATGTCAATTATATCTCAATAAAGCTAGAAAAAAATCCCTGGCTACTTATATATTGTCGGGAGCACAAACAATAATAATAATAATCCAGTTTATGCTTGGACAGTGGTCTATGTGAGATGTCCTTGGCTAAAATATTTTTCTTATCTTGCTCAAAACTTGTATATAAGCTAAGTTGACATGGTTCACAGGAAGCTGGAGCTTCCTTCTAGGCTCAGCAGTGAGCCTAGAACAGACCTCCATTTTCCATGGAACGAAACATTTGTGTAGCTCGTAGGTAGCTTAGTAGCTTTCTATTGACACAGGAAACATGGCAGCTGAAGAAGCCTGTGTACCCCCAGGGCCAGTTCCTGAGAGCTCCTTCTTTCAAGTTCCTCCACATTGACTCCTATTTCTTTTTTTTGAATTTTTATTTAAATTCCAGTTAGTTAAAATACAGTGCAATATTGGTTTCAGGAGTAGAATTCAGTGATTCGTCACTCACATACAACACCCAGGGCTCATCACAAGTGCCCCCCGTACACCCATCCCCCATCTAGCCCATCTCCCAACCAACTCCCCCCATCAACCCTTAGTTTGTTCTCAGATGTTAAGAGTCTCTGGGGGCGCCTGGGTGGCTTAGTTGGTTAAGCGTCTGCCTTGTGCTCAGGTCCTGATCCCAGGGTCGTGGGATTGAGTCCCACGACCTGGGTTTCTTGCACAGTGGGGAGTCTGATGCTTTCCCTGCTTGTGCTGTCCCTCTGTCTGACAAATAAAATCTTAAAAAGAAATTTTCACATATGAGTGAAATCATATGGTATTTGTCTTTTCTCTCCACCTTGATTCCTATTGAACCCTCTCCCTCAGTCACTCAGTTTATCCTACCCTAGCTCTCTAGAAATAAAGTCACTTCAGTTCATGACCCGGCTATCTCTAGAAATTCTAAGTGTTTTGTAGACATTTTCCTATTCAACCTGCAACACCAATAATAGACTCACGATAAACAGTTCCATTATTGCAGCAAAGCGAATTTGGTGTGTATAATCTAAAATAGTTGCATATGGCAAGCTGATAATGCTGCAGTCACAAGGAATCAAAGCCTAATCCATTAAAATATGATTGCCTCATTCCTTTAGAACCCCAGATATTTTGGGTGTGCCGTTGTGGTGGAAGTATGCAGAAATGTTCCTTAGTAAATAGAAAAAAGTAATTTAACCTTTCTGAGAAAATTCAGCAAGCGTGAGATAGTCACAATTAAAAGCAGTTGTCTTTTCCAAATTTAGGTGACCTTTTTTAAGTGAAGCAATTGAAGTCTAATTAAACACAAATAAGTTAAGGTTTCATTCAAGAACCAATAGCTAAATTCCAAAATTATTTCAGTGCCAAGGCTT